>NC_060176.1:32694956-33047456 GCF_021184085.1 Oncorhynchus gorbuscha | reverse complement strand
TGTGTGTTTCTATCTGTGTGTTTCTATCTGTGTGTGTGTCTGTGTGTGTCTATCTGTGTGTGTGTGTGTGTGTGTTTCTATCTGTGTGTGTGTGTGTGTGTGTGTGTGTGTGTGTGTGTGTGTGTGTGTGTGTGTGTGTGTGTGTGTGTGTGTGTGTGTGTTTCTATCTGTGTGTTTCTATCTGTGTGTTTCTGTCTGTGTGTGTGTCTATCTGTGTGTCTATCTGTGTGTCTGTGTGTGTGTCTATCTGTGTGTCTGTCTGTGTGTGTCTGTGTCTATCTGTGTGTGTGTCTGTGTGTATATATAGATATATATATACATATAGATAGATATAGATATATATACATACATATCTGTGTATGTATGTATCTGTGTGTGTATGTATGTCATTTATCTGATGTGAAGTTCCACTCTTCCTTGGGTTGTTTTCTGAATCCATTTGCTTCAACATCTTACCCTCCTCCCCCGCTGGCTGTGTTTTTCTACCGCAGGTTAAAACAACAGGAGGACAAGAAGCCATGGGGCAGCAGCTCTGCCGGCCCCGCCGTGTCTCTCAACGAGAGCGCCGATGATCACCTCAGCCGGCTGTTGGAGGAGAGAGACACTCTGTTACGCACAGGCGTGTATACACACGAAGACCGCATCATCAGCGAGCTCAACAGGCAAATCCAAGAGGCCATGGCACACAGGGTGGACCACTAGTCTAGCATCTCATGCTAATGCATGATAGAAAACCAGCCATCAGACTCATCTAAATGTGAAGTGTTGATCAATTCCTAATTCCAATTCCTAGTGTGCCAAATGGTCCGAATTGGACTATCAGATCACTTCAAGCTCCAGGGACAGTAAAAAGTTAGCACAAAGGCAGAACTTGAAGGAACAAGTGAGTGTCTGCCTTTGCAAGGGATTGACTTTGTTTTGTGTAAGTGTTTTTGGTTATTTTTCCATTATCATTTTGGCTTTCTTTGTTACATGTGTTTTTATTACTACTACATACTAATGTTATTATTAGACTATATTATTTGTTTTATACTATGGGCTATGTCCACATTTTAGAGATGATTGTGGAAAGGGAAAGGCCTAAAATTATTTTACCAAGCGTTACATTCCCAATGGATATGGTTTAAATTATTAGAACGAAAGAGGTCACTAGTGGTTGAAGGTTCGTTGGTGTTTATACTGAATAAGTTGTCTGTATACACCAGGTGGCGCTGTAACATCAGCAAAGCTACATGTAAATTTACCAGCTTATTTTTATTTTTTCAGATCCAGAATTAGTGTGATAATTATTTGTTTGTCATGACCAACATGCATAGACGATTCTTGAATGTATATTGATTTGTGTGTATTAAATAAATTATTTTGGGATTATATGCACCTTCATAGTCTTGTGTTAGTGAGCTCAGGTTGGTTTTCATCTCTGCACCAGTGAAGGATGCAGAGGGTAGGACGGCTCATGGTAACGGACGGAACGGAATTAATGGAATGGTATCAAACACATACTCTCCTTGTGTTTGACATTCCATCCACTCTATTCCAGCCATTATGAGCGGTCCTCCCCTCTGCATCCTCCACTGCTCTACACCAGTGTAAAATAGTCAAATCATACTTAATAGTATTCAAAATGGTATCGCATGCATTTAGGTTAAGTCAACTTGTTTGCCATTGGACCCACTTAAATCTAACATCTTAAAAAGGCTTTATAGAGCATTCATATGTTCTTCATAAGCAGTATAAAACTTGACTAAACAATTATAAACAAAGTCATCGACATAAAAGGTCTACATCTGGTGATTTGCAAATTGTGCTGTAAGAAGACATTCTACATAGTTTTATTTGCTACTGAAGGATTTCTGTAGGCCTTATAAAGCATAAAGGCTTCATTAAAGGGTGACCGCACTTCCTGATTATTTAAATTTGGTCAGCAAGGGAGAGCCGAAGCCAAAGGATTTACTCAAAATCTGTCCGTGTGAGATGACCACTTTTTTTGGTATGGAGGTCTATGAGAAAGTGTTGAATTAAATGAGGCTTGTTTGATCAAACATTTCTGTAATGTTTAGGCTGTTACAAATGTACTGATTTATAAGTGGATGCACGTGGCATTTTGGCAACTTTGAAAAGAATAACTTAATTGTACCTGTTGACACGCGCATCTGCCATCTCATTGGCTAGAATGGTCCCACCTGATCTTGCCTACCTTCAATCATTGAAGACATATTCCCATTGTTAGTGGTCATCTAGCTATCTTGTCAATATAATAGATATTCTTTGATTTGGTTCATTAAGACATACTCGTGGCCATGACAATTCAAACGTGAGTTGTTTTTGTGGTTTGGTTTGATGGGTTTCTTGTGTGTGTTCGCAGGTGGGAAAATTATCCAAATAATTCTGCCAATTAGCTTCGGCAAGCTGGTGTGCGACCATGGCAAAGTTGTTGGTTTGACTTTGGATATCTCCAAGGCTAGTTAGGCACTATCAATAAATTCCATGTAAATTAGACAATATTTCATGTTGGATTCTTTTCAGTTTTCTCATGAAATATTTTTTATATTTGTATATTCATTTCTTCAATTTATAGTTGGTTTGAGGTTTTTAAGTCATTGAAATTTGGAGCTATTATAATTTGAACATCTAATTTACCTATGGTCCCGAACTAATCCCATCGGGATATCCAAAGACAACCCAAATGTACCACAGGCATTACAATTGGGTCGTGTGCAGCTGCACTCCGAATTGACAATTACCTGTGTGCTACCAGCTGTGGGCATGTGGGCAGGATTGAAACAAATCCAACCCAGAGAGGAAGAGGTGAAGCCAGAGGCTCAACTAGGCCCAAAATCGGTCTCCTCCAGCAGGTGCCGTTTTTGCGCCCACCAAACGAGGAGTTTTTGTTTGAAGTTCAATGTGTTGAATTTGGTAAACAAAAAATGTGACGTTTTGTAATGCTTAGGTTGTTACGAGTGTACTGATTGATATAAGTATGAAAACGTAACGTCCTGGCAACTGAACAAACAACTTTATATCGGACTTGTGCCTGTTGGTCACAAACGTATCGGCCCTCATTGACTAGAATGGTCCCACCTAATCTCGCCTCCTCCCCGACTGCCTTCCATCTTCGAGGACTTGTAATTTCCATTGTTAGAGTGAGCACTTGAACAGCTGGTCAATATAATAGGTCATTTGTGGTCATTCTTAATTTATGTTGTGGTGCAGTCACAACCACAAGTCTCACAGACGTGACTGACTTTATGACCAAAATTGACCTCTTTACAATTTGTAGTCAATTTTGACAGTAGAATAAATGTTTCAGACTCATATCGATGCCACAAGTTCGTTTTTAGAGTTGCTCTTCAAGCCTTAAAAAGTTACACTTCATTTAAAGTTGATGAAGTGCTGTCTTTATTTGCCCTGGTAATTTCTGAAGATGTATGGAGTGTAGTTTGCATAATATCCGATTGCAGTAAATGACTCCAGTCCCTAAGAGTATTTCTCAAAACACATCCTACGGTATAGCAGAGGGAGCACCCCCCTATCCACATCGATGGGACAGCAGTGGAGAAGGTGGAAAGTTTTAAGTTACTCGGTGTACACATCACAGACACACTGAAATTGTCCACCCACACACACAGTGTGGTGAAGAAGTCACAACAGCGCCTCTTCAACCTCAGGAGGCTGAAGAAATTTGGCTTGTCACCTAAAACCCTCACAAACTTTTAGAGATGCACAATTGAGAGCATCCTGTTGGGCTGTATCACCGCCTAGTACGGCAACTGCACCGCCCTCAACCGGAAGGGCTCTCCAGAGGGTGGTGCGGTCTGCACAACGCATCACTGGGGGCAAACTACCTGCCCTCCAGGACACCAGCACCTGATGTCACAGGAAGGCCCAAAATATCAAGGACAACAAACACCCGGGCCACTGCCTGTTCATCCCGCTAGTATCCAGAAGGCGAAGTCCGTACAGGTGCATCAAAGCTGGGACCGAGAGACAGAGTCTGTTTTTCAATCTCAAGGACATCAGACTGTTAAACAGCCATCACTAACACAGAGACTTGAAATCATTGGCCACTTTAATAAATGGATCACTTGTCACTTTAATAATGCCACTTTAATGTTTACAAATCTTGCATTACTCATCTCATCTGTATATACTGTATTTTATAGCTATTGTATGTTCCATATCCCGCTCTGTCATTGCTCATCCATATATTTATATAGTCTTATTCCATTCCTTTAATAGATGTGTGTATTAGGTCATTGTTGTGGAATTGTTAGATTACTTGTTAGATATTGCTGCACTGTCAGAACTAGAAGCACAAGCGTTTCGCTACACTCGCAATAACATCTGCTAAACATGTGAATGTGACCAATAAAATGTTATTTGATTTATATCCATTGTATCTGTCATGTCAATGGCCGCTACTCTACCACTCTGACACCGCACACATGTTTGATGTTAAGCGCCTCTATTAATCACTCTTCTTTTTAAAGTTTTTTTTTTTTTTAGGTTATACTCAAGGATTTATAGATGGATTCTAGGGCACCAACCCAAATTCCACATTAACAAATGATAGAACAATGTAATTGAATATTGCGAGATGGGTTGATGAGCTCAATCTGCTGACCTTCGTGTGCAGGAGTGTGATAGCTTACACATGTAATCACATGTTGAACATGTCTTAACACCGCCTGAGTGTGTTCCCATGCGTTCTGTCTGGTGGTGGTGGGTGGTGGATGGCTTGTGTTGTCATCTGGGCTGACAGTGTGCAGACGCTCACAGCTCATCCGTCTGGTGGCTGAAGTGAAGGGCTGAATTCCTCCTGGCTCTTTATCTGGCTGGCGAGGAGCAGGGCCCAGGGCCTGCTGGAGACTGCTGTCTGTAAAACCTGGCCCAGCTGATAGTGACGTATGGCTTGTTTAGACACTTGCCCTCCTTGCTGCTTGAACTCCCCCGTACTTATGAGGACAGACCGTCAGCAACAGCTTACACAGATGACATAAAGACACACTATCAGCATGTTTACCGAGTCACTCACTCCAGGCCCGGGCCCATGTGATTTATTCTCGTTTGAGCTGTGGTGGCTAACTCCGGGCCTGGAAACACTTTTCTGGGCTTTGATTGCTACCTTTGGCATTATGCATGGGGCCTAACCTGACAATGATAAGTATCTCTGGCATGACTTGTGTGACTGGTGTTCACTCTGCATAATGTGAACAGACTATTTGTCATGTTGCAGCTAATGGGAGAACCTGGGTGGAATTAATAGTAATTTGTCAGACACGTGAATATGGATCACCAAGTCCCATGCCATAATGAAATCTCCCTTAGACCATGTTTTACACTGGGAGAGTTTCCATTAAGTGGTGTTAATCAGATAAGTAGAAATTAATCAGGTCATTAAGATTATAGTTAGACCCTGTGACCATGATCGTACAGTACTGTGCTATGACCAGTAAGTTGAGGATGATGCGTTAGTGGGGTTTCCCACCATCTCTCACTTCTGGCTGTTATGTTCCACACTTATATTGATCCCATTGGATCACAGAATGTGCATGGTGTATGCTCTCTGACATACACAACTGTACAGTAAACTCAATAAAACTGGGGGGGGGGAATCCAGCGCTCTGACACGTTAAGTTAATAAACGGTTGTTGTAATTGAACAAGGTCAAGAGAGAACTTTCATTTCTCAGACTTTTTCCCTACATTGTTTCCAATGATTTTTTTTTTTTTTTTTTTTTTTTTTTTTTTTTTTAGAAGTTAGAAAAACTCTAGCTTGATCACTAATTGCTTTTGAAAGTGTGACCCTTGTCTGTTTAATATTTTCCCGAGCAGGAAATTCCATGAAACGCAAACCATTACAGTCCAAACCCCCAGGGCCACTTTCACATGTAGCCTTTCAAAATAATAATTTTTGTGTGATCATTTGTTTAGCCTGAGTGAAGCTGCATTTCACAGGTCCTAGTTCCCATGGCAAAGTATGGTGATTGATGTATGAAATCTTAACTGTATTTGTTTTACAAATTTGTCAAATTCCCGTGAGAATCATTTGTTTAAATCACTCTAAAAGCTGGCAACTTTGTTTCTAGTACTGTAACTTCAAACTGCGATAGTTGCTAAGCATGTGCGGAAAGGTGGTTAAATATGTCTTTTTCTATTTGAGTTCAAGGTAGTGTTATAATTGTTATAACCTTCAAATGTATGTGGTGTGTGCATGGGAGAGCAAGTAAGATTATTACTGGAAAATGGAAACAGCTGGCAAAATATGGCCATTATATGACTAATCCAAACACACTATGACAATACAGGTGATGTGAAGCGCTAAAGTGTCCCACCAGTGGGTGAAGATAAGATGTTTTGTTAAAGTTGACTGCTAGCACACTTAAAGGACCAATGCAGATGTTTTTATCTCAATATTAAATCATTTCTGGGTAACAATTAAGTACCTGAATGTAATAGTTTGAATGAAAATGTTGAAAAAGAAACAAAAATAGCTTTTTAGCAAAGATAAATAACTCAAGCAATAATTTTTCTAGGACTGTCTGGGAGTTGTCTGGGTAGGGAGGGGAAAACTAGCTGTTATTGGCAGAGCGGTTTGGAACTCTTATTGGTCTATTTACTTATTTACCACCTGGTGATGTCGAAACTCCATCCCACCACAACAGGCTGAAATTTCAGGCAGTCTTTTTAAACAACTCTTATTATATACACTACCGTTCAAAAGTTTGGGATCACTTAGAAATGTCCTTGTTTTTGAAAGAAAAGCTCATTTTATGTCTATTAAAATAACATCAAATTGATTAACAATGTCTACACTGTATTTCTAATGTTGTAAATGACTATTGTAGCTGGAAACGGCAGATTTTTAATGGAATATCTACATAGGCGTACAGACGCATATTATCAGCAACCATCACTCCTGTGTTCCAATGGCATGTTGTGTTAGCTAATCCATGTTTATAATTTAAAAGGCTAATTGATCATTAGTAAACCAGAAAACCATACAATAGTCAATTACAACATTAACAATGTCTACATTGTATTTCTGATCAATTTGATGTTATTTTAATGGACACATTCTTTTTGCTTTTCTTTCAAAAACAAGGACATTTCTAAGTGACCCCAAACTTTTGAACGGTAGTGTATATATATAAAACACAAGAAAATCCAGTTTTTGACTGCACTAACAAAGATAATGGCATTTTGATTACACTAGGTTGAACAAAAAATAATGCCCAACTTAGAACATTAATCCTCAAATCTAACATGTTATTGGAATATGGGTCCAGACTGCTCAGGAAGTCAGATCCCATCCTGTCCCAAATATAGCCACCAGACAGTGTTTACCAGCACTAAACCAAGTGAGGAGTTTATAATGCCTTAAAAGACCTGTATATATATTTATAGATATATATATATATATCAATTTCTAACCTTGTCTATCCCCACCAAATAAGATTGGGCAAGTTAAGCCAAAATAAGCATTGCAAATCATTTACATGTTCTGTTTGAGTGGCATGGACAACATGGGAAATGAAAGCAGTTTTACCCTGACTCAGTCATATGAAAGGCTCTCTTTAACAGCAGCACAGGTCTCAGAGCAGCAACACCCACACATTGCTGAAGGGGGAAAAGACTTGTGGATAGGTTTATTGAAAAAGCTGCTTTGAATTCTGTTTTTACTTGACGATTTCAGCCAGGGGTTGAGAAAAAGAAAAGGGCCATGCTTGAAAGGTGTATGGACGGCCTAATAAATCAGGGGCGGTGTGAGCAAGCGGAGTTCATGTTCTCCGGGTCAGATCCATAACCTCTCGACAGCTGCCCGCGCACTAGAACCAGCGGCGCTGTGGGACGTGACCTTACAGACACACAACGCAGGGGCCACGGGCAGGGAGCACACCCCGCGGACACACTGATACATCACCGCCTGCTAAGATGAATCTGAGAAAACGCTTTACCGCTATGTCCAACACACACACAAACACACACAGACTCTCTTTGTAAAGAACAAACATCAAGTGACAGGAAAATCGTGGTTGAAAAAAACAGAACATTTCGGACTTTCTGGTTTGGGATGGCTGGAAGTGATGTATCGTGTTTTCAGAGACGATTGCCATTTTTCAAAAACCATGTTAAAAAATCTAATTCAATGTTATTTGTTTTAGATAGAATAGTATAGCACATTGTCCTCTAAAATATCACAGGCATTTTTTTAAAGTACTAAAATAATACTACTAATTCTTAGGGCAACGGTAGGGATATTGCATTGTTCAAAGTTCCATACCTTTACATCTATAAACGGATTATACCTGTGATAGGCGTTAAGTGTAATGTTAACACATTAGAAAATATAATGATTGTGATTTGATATACAAATGACAAACATTCACAAAAGTAAAACAGATTAAGAAGCAATGAATTAAACCATCAATAGAAGTATTGATAATATTCAAAACTGGGTCACTGTTTTAATTTCTACAGAGGAATGGTTTGAGCCCTTTCTTATAAAAAAAAGAAGAAAAAAAGGGATGAAATCATGCAAACAAGAGTCCAAATGTTGAAAAGTCAGAGTTAAACACACTTTGTAGAAGTCTCTCATATACCAGGGATCCCCAACTGGCTGGCTGTGGGCGATTTTATTTGACCCCCAAGTTCTGACTTAAAAGACTGAAAGCACCAGCAAATCAACTCTGTGATTTTAATTTTAGGAATCTGTTCCAAAGTATTCCCCACACGTAATAGATAGATATGTGATCGTATACAAATGTAAGCAAGGTTTGAAATGATTGTTTTAGCTCAATATTATATCTGTTTGGGCTTCTTGCGGTCAATTTGCAGTCTACAAATCATTTGTAATTATGTTCCGCCCCCTGACCCTCCGCTCAAGAAAAAACTAAATCGGCCCGTGGCTGAATCTAGTTGATGATCCCTGTCATATACAGATGATTATCATACACGTTTCTTCTTTTAATCTGATTTAAATTGCTTTGCTTATTCAACTCAAATCATTATGTCCATAATAATACAGCAATAAACCAGTTTGATTTGATAAGATTTGCATCAACATGTTTGATGACTTGGTCTCAAAGTGAATCCATCCCTAATGCTCTAATTTCAGGCTCAAACCTCGTTGGACTTTGTCGTGCTTTTCCTCACCTGTTAGAAGTGTATCGTTATGAGACTATGTACATCCAAGACGAAATCGAACTTACATTGCGTAGTAAAACTAACAAAACAATCACAATAACAATGTAAAAAAAAATGTTTAAGAATGCAGCACATTTCAAATCATAATGTAGTTTGCCCTTGAATCTTAAAATGAACGTCACCATTAAACAGGTATAGGGAAGCTTACAATTGTGCCTGTGACAAATAGATATCACTGATACATTGAGATTAAGGACAAACCAGATGTTATTTGACTGATTTCCAACCTGGATCATAAACAAATGCTTGCCCTGAAATACAGTAGTTTCTTAATAGATGCCATGAAAACTCATCTTCCTTTTCTGGACAAAATGTCTATTTTAATCTGTGAACTATCAGTTTTACATTTAATAACAAGAATCTGAAGATGTATAGTATTTTTTTTTTTTACACAAAATGAATATTCAAATAGTCTCCATTCTTATATTTAGGAGCATCAGATTGAACTGAAACAATTAAATAATCATTATTAAAAGTGCCCGAAGCATGACATGAGAGCAATAGAAGATAAATATAATTTAGTTTTCACAATTCATACTGTGGATAATAGTTTCTTATTTTTGTGGTGGAAACACAGTCCCCTCCTAAATCATGCTTCGTGGTGCAATTTAAGAGAAATTGTGCATTCTCAGTAGAGGCATGTTCTACCCTCACAGTTCCCCCCCAACATTCCTTTCCCTTTGGTATTAGGATACAAAGAATAAGACAACTGAGATATAAAGCTACATACAGTGGACATTTTTGGTATTTTTTTGCTGTCCCAGTTTCAGGTCTTCTTTGGGAACCATAACTCCCCAGTCATAAATAAATAATTGTTTCTCCTCCCTTCAACATCCCCACTCCCCCAACATTCCCCTCCCCCTCCTGGTCCCTTTTCTGTGCCAAGATCAATAACTCTTAACATCTTACTTATTTTATTACTGCTTTTGGTTTTCTGGGGCTGATTGAGAGTTTCTCAGAGGAAATCTTTGGTTTTGTTTAAGTGTCCGTGACATTTAATCATGATTTTCCTTGCAGTTTAATTCCGGCCAGTCAATCAGCTAATCCACCTCGATTGATTCGCTGCTCTCGCCGCTGATGGGCTTGCACTCGTTGGGCATCCGCTGGTGTCTGCTGAGCTGGGTGGCCTGCGTGAAGCTCCTGTCGCACCTCTCGCACCTGAACACACAACACAAAACGACTCAGAGAGGCCAGCCGTACATGCCACTTCATCACTCGGCATCCTAATGGCAACTGACACTCCAAAGTGGCTGGGAATCTGACTGGGCCAGAGGGCTGTAATTGGAGCCTAGTCCTCTGGCCTTGATGCCGATGATGGGCGAAGGCCCCAATGCCTCCCAACATTGGGCCCTGTCAATAATCTCAGAGGAGGGGCCCCCCTCAAGGGGCCTGTCTAGATAAGGCACGCATCATTGTCACATCCAGTAGATAGAGAACAAAAAGAGATTTTCGGTAGGCCGGCTATCAAAGAGAGCCTCTCCTGAAGTATTGTGCTTAGCAGCCCAGAAAGAAGGGACCGTGTGCAATGTAGGGGGCTGGGTGCTGCTAATGTACTTGGCTAGGGGGCTTGGTGTCTAGAGTAGTAATTATGTAAGGACAGCTTCTTATGGCATTCTGTTCTACTAACTGTATCGAATCATTAGTTACATCATAGCAATTTGTGAGAATCACCCCTTTCAGTAAACTAGATCCTTCTACTATCAAGTTTTCCAGATTATGTGACAAGGATGCACCCGTTTCTGTCAATCTGCTAACAGTAAAAAGCGGTAGATATGCGGTAATGTCCTCTTAGTTTTACTGAATTTGCTGTTTGTGCCTAAGGTAAAAGTAGAGCCAGTGAAAGGGCCAAAGTTGCAGACTACACGGAATTCGTTTAGTGACGTTTTTCAGTAGAAAACACGTGAGCATTCCTGACTAACAGAAAATGCCAGCTTTAATCTATCAAGCATATCAGCTCAATGAAAATAACTCAGCCCCTATTGATTAGCTAAAGATTACTGTGGTGTATTCATTAATGTCTTTGTGTGCCTCTTCCTCTCTGGAGCATTTGAAGTGCTGATGACACATTTGTGTATCACTGATTGCTTATTAGAAAGCTGATTCGTTACTTGATTGGTCGGCCTCAAATCAGTCACCTTTTCACACCACTGTCCCTGGCTACATGGTGACAATCTGGTGGAATTTATTATCTACATTGATGAGAGGACAGTAGCTGCTGTAAATTACATTTCATCCCAGTTTCATCCCATTTTCAAGCTTGCGAAAAACTATGGATCATATACAGATAACTGCCAAAAATAAAGTAAACACTTGAGTAAATGAGGGATAAAAAGTATATTGAATGCAGGTGCTTCCACACAGGTGTGGTTCCTGAGTTAATTAAGCAATTAACATCCCATCATGCTTCGGGTCATGTATACAAATGCCAATTTCTTTGGCTACCATTGCTAGAAGAGATCTCAGTGACTTTGAACATTAAAGTGTGTGAGTGTGCGTGTCAGTCACCAGATCTCAACTCAATTGAACACTTATGGGAGATTCTGGAGCGCTGCCTGAGACAGTGTTTTCCACCAACATCAACAAAACAACAAAAACATTTTGTGGAAGAATGGTGTTGCATCCCTCCAATAGAGTTCCAGACACTTGGAGAATCTGTGCAAAGGCGCATTAAAGCTGTTCTGGTGACTCGTGGTGGCCCAACACCCTATTAAGACACTATGTTGGTGTTTCCGTTATTTTGTCAGTTACCTGTATCTATAAGATGAAAATTCAATATAGATGGATATGCTCATATAATGTCAATATTGCTGTCCTGGCAATCATAGAAATGTTGATACTTATATCAAGCAGTCCTACTGTACTCACTGGTAGAAATGGTTCTTACTTTGTTATTGTGTAAGAGCGGAATACAGTATGAAATCATGACATTACTTATCTCACTTCATTTAATAGAGTTAATTGCACAGTAATAATGCATTTACAATGTCTTATTATAGGACCGGGTAATATAATATGTGACTGTATTAAAGCTAATGTTGGCACAACAGGGTGTGCTTTACAGTGAACGTTCCAACAGCGTTTGTTTATGATGTTGAGTCAACAAGGTCACATGCATATAACGCCCATTAGATTAACAGAAATCTATTAGCCTGTGTGAGCCTTTAACTTGCTCAATTAAATACATACATCTCCAACAGCATCAATCAGACTGGCAGAGATATGGGGAAGCATCTGGCATGGCAGAGCCCAGTTAACACAGAACATTTTTCATGAATGTCCCTGAAGGTTCTCCTTTGGTTATTTGAAAAAATAACCTTCTTACAACATCCAGGAAACGCCCCCCCCCCCCCCCCCCCAACCAAAGCAATGCTTTGTGATATATACTACTGGTCAAAAGTTTTAGAACACCTACTCATTCAAGGGTTTTTATTTTTACTATTTTCTACATTGTAGAATAATAGTGAAGATATCAAATTACACACATGGAATCATGTAGTAACCGAAAAAGTGTTAAATCAAAATACATTTTATATTCTTTAAAATAGCCACCCTTTCCCTTAATGACTGCTTTACACACTCTTGGCATTCTCTCAACCAGATTGATGAGGAATGCTTTTCTATCAGTCCTGAAAGAGCTCCCACATATGCTGAGCATTTGTTGGCTGCTTTCCTCCACTCTGTGGTCCGACTCATCCCAAACCATCTCAATTTAGTTGGGTGGGTGGGTGATTGTGGAGGCCAAGTCAAGTGATGCATCTCTCTCTGGTGAAATAGATGGGTAAGGCTGTGTAAGGTGTTGGGTCAATGACCCAACTGTGTTGTCCTGTTGAAAAACAAATGATAAACCCACTAAGCCCATACCAGATGGTTTGCGTATCGCTGCAGAATGATGTGGCAGCCATGCTGGCTAAGTGTGCCTTGAATTCTAAATAAATCACAGACTGTCACCAGCAAAGCACCCCGACACCATAACACCTCCATGTTTTATGGAGGGAAATACATATGTAGAGATCATCCGTTCACCCAAACCGCATCTCACAAAGACACAGAGGTTGGAACCAAACATCTCCAATTTGGACTCCAGGCCAAAGGACACATTTCCACTGGTTTAATGTCCATTGTTCATGTTTCTTGTGCCAAGCAAATCTTCTTATTATTGGTGTCCTTTAGTAGTGATTTCTTTGCAGCAATTCGACCATGGAGGCCTGATTCACACAGTCTCCTCTGAACAGTTCATGTTGAGATGTGTATGTTATTTGAACTCTGTGAAACTTTTATTTGGGCTGCAATTTCTGAGGATGTTAACTCTAATAAACGTATCCTCTGCAGCAGGGGTAACTCTGGGTCTTCCATTCCTGTGGCGGTCCTCATGTGAGCCAGTTTCATCATAGTGCTTTATGGTTTTTGCGACTGCACTTGAAGAAACTTTCAAAGTTCAAGGCTCCTACCTTGTCACAACACAACTGATTGGCTCAAACACATTAAGAAGGAAAGAAATTCCACAAATTAACTTTTAAGAAGGCACACCTATTAATTGAAATGCATTCCAGGTGACTACCTCATGACGCTGGTTGAGAGAATTCCAAGCGTGTGCAAAGCTGTCATCAAGGCAAAGGGTGGCTATTTGAAGAATCTCAAATATATTTGGATTTGTTTAACAATTCTTTGGTTACTGCAAGATTCCATATGTGTTATTTCGTAGTTTTGATGTCTCCACTATTACACTACAATGTAGTATATAGTAAAAATAAAGAAAACCTCTTGAATGAGTAGGTGTTCTAAAACTTTTGACCGGTAGTATATGTGCTGTAGCAGAGACGAGGCTTCCACTTTCAAATACAGCCTTGCCACTGAGATACACTCAAAAAAGGTGAGCAAATATTTCAATTTGCAATGTAGTTAAAGTGATTTTTTTGTACCATGTAGGCATTGTGAAACCTCTGGCCTCATCTAATAAGTGTCTTCTGGCCCTGTGTGTGCTAACCTTAAGTGTATATCAGTATTCAACTATCACAGGCCTTTTCAGACACAGTGGGCAATGGTGGGGGCAACAATAGGAGTAGACAGTGTGCCATAAACATTCATTGTGCTTTCTGTAATGGTGTCATTGGAGGAAGCAATGGTACTCACTGTTACTTACTTGAATGGCTTCTCCCCAGTGTGTGTCCGGATGTGGTTGTTGAGAGTGGTGGCTCCTGCAAATGCCCGGCCACAGTAGCCACACTTGAAGGGCCGGTCGCTGGAGTGAGTGACGACATGGTTGCGCAGCTCCGACGGCTGGGAGAAGGACTGGGAGCAGTGTCCACACTGGTAAGGTCTGCAGACACACACACGCAGAGGGGTAGAGGAGGACACCAAGCTCCCGTTACCATGGCAGCATGACCCTAATCAACCATGTGGCCCCAGTCCATGACTCGGGCCATCTATCAATATGTGCACAACATACTGGAAACATTAGGTATAGTTGGGTTTTTCTGTTTCCTTCTGTCTGATGTTCCTATCTGCATGTAGAGCTCTAATGATCTTTGCTAATTCTCACAGTGATCCCAATGAATAAGTGGGGCATGATAACAAATCACACATTTATTGACAGAGGCCACAAAGAAATGCTCTTACAGGAGTAATTAGACTAATTGACTATTCAACTGTGCCATCAATCACATGATTCCTTCAGAGAGAAGACAAACCTTCCAGGGCAAAGTTATTACTCCCTTTACCAAATGACAATGATTGCATCAATTAGATGGTGTGATTTTAGATAGCCTAGAGTTTAACAGCACATGATAACACCAGAAGATAACAGTGTGCAGATGTTAGGAACAATGTTCTTTATTTTGTTGTTAAATAGGCAATATAAACCATGCATATTCTGTGAATCTGAAGCCATAGCTAGCGGTATTATGTGGAGGAAAAGTGAAAGTAATTAGAGCAAAAAAGTGTAATATAATGGAAAATTTCTCACTTGCAGTTTTCCACATAAAGCTGCAATTCCATGGGGGTTCTATTCATTTATCAGCCCCATTCTATAAAGTATGCCTCAGTGACTTAGACCACAATTTATTTTGAGGTTTTTCTATGAGAAGGTGCATTGATTGTGAATACTTTAATGTGATTAATGTGTGGATATAATTTATTAGGGCCGCGCCGTGTGATTAATGTCAGGTTATTGTTTATTACAGCAGTGAGCCTGGGAGAGCCCCACAGATAAACACCTCCATCACCAACACAACACAGGGAGCCTCTGCAGGGCCACGCACGCAGGCACATATGCACAATAACGAAGGAAAAAATACACGTGCACAAATACTTGTATGAAAGTAGTTGTTCAGGTTTCTTATAGATTAACAGGTCACCGACGGCTTGATATTCAATTAATTGCTTATGTAAATAATGACAAATCTCTTGATAATGTGTCTTTAATCTAAAGTCTTTATAATAACGACGCGAGATTATTTGGAATAATTTGGATCAAATGATTTACTTCTTGGGATCTGTTTTTGTGCTATCAATTTCTTGATAGAGACATTTATTATTTCAAAATAATACAGGACTATGTAAAGCTCTTTGTCGGCTCAGCAACTCACAGTTATTCTCCACTGAGACAACTTACATTTATAAGAGGAAACCCCTTTGGCATTGCAGCTATGTCTTGGTTTTGAACAATACATATATCAATGGTTTAGAGAATCACTCCACAGAAAATATCTACACCACACACACACACACACACACACACACACACACACACACACACACACACACACACACACACACACACACACACACACACACACACACACACACACGGTCTTAGTTTCCATGTTATTGATCAATCTATTACATTCTAGTGTTGAGATAATGGCCCTCGTCAACCAATCATGGTAATCAAATGAGCAGGGAACAAAACAAAGACCTCATAAAAGTTGTATTGTATTCTATTGTATGGTATTCCACCAGTTGAAAGCTTATTGGGTTTATGAGTGAAGGATAGGATTTAGATGATAAACTAAATTGGTGGATGAGGACAGCTCTTTTTCAAAGTCTAACCATTATGTTGTGCCAACTGTTCCAAAACATGACCCAATGGAAAAAAGTAGCAGCATACTGTTTGCATTGAAAAGATTAGTGAGTTCAGCATAATTGCAATGATTCAAGTGACTCGTATATCCCTTGTTATCAACAAACAGACAAATCGGAGCGAAACAACATCTGTAGGGCTCTTCTGAGCTTAAAAGGTGTGGGGTGAATTTGCCCCTAGATGCTGATCTTGGGTCAGTTTAGCATTTCCCCCACTAATAGTTAGGATTAGCGAAGAGGAAACTGATCCTAGATCGGAACCTAGGGGATACTTCACCCCGAGGCCCTCTGAGAGTAGTGGTGGTGGGGACTGTTTGACAAATAATATCTCTCAATGACAGCAAGGATCACGGCCCTTATTCACAAAGTGTCTCAAAGTAGATGTGCTGATCTAGGATCAGTTTTTCTGTTTAGATCATAGTTAATATCATTACATGGACAGGGCGGACCTGTTAACAGATCAGCAGTTCTACTCTGAGACGCTTTGTGAATACGGCCCTGGTCATCATCTGGTGGGATGAAACTACGTTTCTGCACTATATAAATATATACATTTTTGAGCTATCCCACACTCCGGGTCAGTAGGGGAGAATGGGTTGGTTGTCACACTTTTGGTTACTATATGATTCCATGTGTGTTATTTCATAGTTTTGATGTCTTCACTATTCTACAATGTAGTAAAATAAAGAAACCCCCTTGAATGGTGTCCAAACTTTTGAATGTTACTGTATGAAAAACACAAATTCCCCTCACCTGAACGTCTTGTCATACTAACATGAATAAACCAGGTGGATGAGTTTTTTTCAAAGAATTCACACGTTATCCTTAAAAAATATATATATATTTGTTAACCTTTATTTTACTAGGCAAGTCAGTTAAGAACAAATTCTTATTGTCAATGACAGCCTAGGAACAATGGGTTAACTGCCTGTTCAGGGGCAGAACGACCTTGTCAGCTTGGGGATTCGAACTTGCAACCTTCCGGTTACTAGTCCAACGCTCTAACCACTAGGCTACCCTGCCGCCCAAATGATTACACAGCGCCATTTCAATTGGGAGTAATAAGCACTGTGACAACCAGCCCCGGTCTTCCTTTAGGGATGGAACGTCATTTACATAATTGATACCTGGAGGAAAATGGGGAAGGGTCATGCTTTTTCAATTTCAGTCAAGGGTCCGGGTTTAGTAAGTCTAGTCCAGGGATGGTCATGTAATTGATAAAATGTCTACATTTCTCAGTGTTTTAGAATTAGTTTCTTATTAGGCTAAATATCGATGTGTGCCCGATGCCACCCCTCATTTCTGATTCTCCTCTGGGCAGGCAATATCAAGTACACCTATAGGTTATTTACTGTGGCCTCAATCAAATGATCCATAGAATATAGGCTACTAAGTGCAGACTAGCCTATAGCCTATGTTCTGTTCAGTGTGAGAAGGAGAGCATGAAGATGAGGATTACTGGAGGTCAACTTGGATAGCTTGCTACTACTATAATACATTTTTTATTAAAAACAACATGTTTTGTTGCACATGATGTAGACCTATATCCATAGGTTTTGTCAGTCAATTCCTCCACCCACCATGCACTCTTTAAATATCCTACATCCATGTCATTGAAGGGCTATTAAGTTAAAACCAAGACTCAAATTGAGGGGGTATGAGAGGGTATGCCATAGGCCTACTTTTTATTAAAGAAAATGGCAAAAGCTTAAGATTGAGGAAAATAAAATGGATCTGATTATATAAAGTTATCTATAACAGCACTTTGGTCTGCAATGCTTTATGCCTGTGAAAGATGTGACTCATTTCATTTCTTTGACATTCAGAGGCTGAGCTACAACCTATAGCCTAGGAGACCATTTTTTTCTTCTAATTATGTCAGATTCAGACAAGATGTTTAAACCCAGACAGCTTTTAGGGAAACACTAGTGACCTTCTCTTGTTGAGTTAAGCCACAGAAGAAGAGTAGCCTGCAGTTAAAGCTTACATTCTTCTGCTTTGGTAGGCCTACTCTGTCTGGGGTGGAAAGGTAGGCCTACTCTGTCTGGGGTGGAAAGGTAGGCCTACTCTGTCTGGGGTGGAAAGGTAGGCCTACTCTGTCTGGGGTGGAAAGGTAGGCCTACTATGTCTGGGGTGGAAAGGTAGGCCTACTATGTCTGGGGTGGAAAGGAAGGCCTAACCCTTGGAAGTACCATGCTCAGATTCCTAATGATATCTCAGATTAAATCATTTGTAAACAGTGACAGTTTCATTGCAAACAAGTCACACTGATTTTGCATCGGAGAAATAGGATAACATGAACACAGGCCTATCATCTCTGTCCATTCTTAACCTGTAATTTTGGTGGTATTAAAAAATGTTCTACTAATATGTCAAATAATTGCATGACCTGTTTATAAAAAAATAAACAATTCTCTAACCTGCAAATACAATGATCGATTCATGCAATGCTTAAATGAGATATTTTCGCCTCTACTCTTGTCCACGCTTGTCTGCGAACCCACAACCTTCTGGTCCATAGCCCTGTGCACTATCAAAATTCCTGCGTTGCCCTGTAATGATTACAGGACAAAGAACAGCTTTAAAACTGCATATCTAAAGCTCTGGTCTGTCCAAGAAGTTAGGGTAAACAGTAAACATGTTCTCTGCCATCCACTTTGTTTGAATTATTATTTGGGGTATAAGGGACTTGTTTTTTTCAGCCATTCAGGGATCATTTAGGTAAAATATATTTTGCTGAAGGGAAGGCCATCCATTTTCATTTCAGAGAGGTCCGATTTTCTTCATGTAACCCTTATTATAAATAGTGTTAGGGTTAAATAAAGATGCTATTTAAAGTTATTTTGCTTTCAGGTAATTGTATGATTATTACAATTCAATGAATTGAGTTTTACAATTCAGGATATGTTACATTTATGCATAAATAAATATAATATTTTGTCTTACAATCTTGTTACTCCCAGCTAGTGGTAGACGTCTCAGCATGATCTAAATCTACAACTAAGGGTGCTTCACAAATGGCACCATATTCCCTATCCCTCCACTATCTACATAGCCTACATACTATATATCAATGCTCTTGATTTTCCATAGCAATCCTTAGCCCTCAAACCAGTAGAGCATCTGTGGTTTTAGACTCAAGAGTTATCAACAAAATAACTGAATAATCTTATGTGTCAACAAAGTCAGGAGTGTACACATACGTAGTACTAATATAATATAAGCCATTTAGTGGACACTTATCCAAAGCAACTTACAACAATGAATTAATACATTTTTATAATGGGTGGCCCAGCAGGAATCAAACCCATGATCCAGGCATTGCTAGCTCAATGCCCTACCAACTGAGTAACACAGAACCACACTAGAATATCAAGTGCTCATTGCTGATTAGAGTATTGAAACGTTATTTACTGAGGTAGAGGCCCTTCTGTGCTACACACCACCACTTCTTTCCCATTTGAAACTCTCAGTAGGGCGATCCCTGGCCTTTTCGCCCTAAGAACAGAAAAAACAAAGCCTGAGCAGTAACCACCCTATCGTTCATTGGAAATGCAGAAGAACAAACATAATATCCTTCAAAATGAATGCTCATAGTTACTGCACACCTTATTTGGGTAAGGGATAGACTATCCTCAAATGCTTCATTTCTTAAAGGAATACTGTACAGTATTGTATTGTTCTGTTAGATATTCAATATTAATAAATACTATTGATACATAGTGAAGGCTGAATACTAAATTAAAGGATAAGTAGCAAAGTAAACAGAAACACAACAGGCTTTGTTCCTTGATCTACTATATTATCATAAAGATACGGTATTTCTTTAAAATTTAGGGATACAGTCCAAGTGACTAAAAAAATAGGAAATACTTCTCGGGCACTCCTTTGTAGGATCTCAGCTAAACAGGTAAGCAAAATGCTTTTTCTAGTGCTGATATACTACAGCAATTCATCTTTCTCCCAAATGTACATATAAACTAAACATCAATAAATATGTATAAGCCAAAACCCATAAACCACAGCCGAGAACATTTTAAACAGATGCATTGGGTAATTTACTGGGTGCAAAGGCTGTGCATCCAAATATCAACAGATCCAGATTCCCTTGTTCAGCTAAATTTTATCTGCACCCCAGGGTCATAAAGTTGAGTATTGACAAACGCTCATATTGACTTCAACTCCTGGGTATCCAGGCAACATTTTTCTTCTGTATGAATATTAGTTTATTGAATAAGTGGCATCTGTTTTCCTCCGCATCACAGTTAGGGTAGGTATTTCTTTGTGACAGCTGCAACTGATTTATAGGTTTGTATGCTCTGAAGAAAAATTGTGCTAAGCAAAAATGTCCAATACACCCCCCCCCACTGTATTTAATTAAGTTGGGAGATGTTACACACTGGATTTGAACCCTGAAACCACTGTGAGAGAGAAAGACCACATGTATTGGCATGCAAATTACTGATAGGAACAATGAATTGTATCTGATACAGCATAGGGGAGACTCAGAGGTTGGTTGTCACAGTGCTAATTACTTCCAATTTTAAGGTTCAAATGTGTGAATTATTTGAAATAACTCATCCACCTGGTCAATTCATGTCAGCATGACAAAACATTGAGGTGAGGGGAATTAGAGTTTTTCATAGGTGAAAGTAAAAAATATATATTGGTATTTTCTTTGTAAATGTTTTAATTTTGGTAACATCTATGATACTGAGGTCAAGCCATGTGGTAACTACCATTTGAATTAGCATTGGGGTGCCTCCCAAGTGGCGCAGCGGTCTAAGGCGTCACTACAGACCTGGGTTTGATCCCAGGCTGTGTCACAGCCGGCCGCGACCGGGAGTCCCATGGGCGGCGCACAATTGGCCCAGCGCCGTCCGGGTTAGGGGAGGGTTTTGCAGGCCAGGATGTCCTTGTCCCATCACGCTCTAGCGAATCCTGTGGCAGGCCGGGCACATGCACGCTGACATGGTCGCCAGTTGGACACTTTTCCTCTGACATTGGTGCGGCTGGCGTCCGGGTGAAGCGAGCAATGTGTCAAGAAGCAGTGCAGCTTGGCAGGGCTGTGTTTCGGAGGATGCATAGCTCTCAACCTTCGCCTCGCCCGAATCCGTACGGGAGTTGTAGTAATGGGACAAGACTGTAACTACCAATTAGATATAACGAAAGTGGGTAGATTGGGGCACATTTAAAATATATATATATATTAGCATTTTAGGGGACTGGACAAGATCTGTACCAATCATATATGTCTATGTTTCACAGGTTTGGTCATCACAGTAGAATTCAGCACAATACAGTGAATTATACTGTACTCTAGTGTTCTCCACTGTACTAAACTCTACTACACTGATCTATACTGTTTTACAAGACCCCTTTTCCATCTGTTTGACCAGAAATCAAAGCCTGCTTATTCCACATTTTTGGGGGATGGAAAATTGTTGAAAAAAATAAAGTTGAAGTCAGAAGTTTACATACACTTAGGTTGGAGTCATTAAAACTCGTATTCAACCACTCCACAAATTTCTTGTTAACAAACTATAGTTTTGGCAACTCGGTTAGGACATCTACTTTGTGCATGACACAAGTCATTTTTCCAACAATTGTTTATAGACAGATTATTTCACTTATAATTCACTGCATCACAATTCCAGTCGGTCAGAAGTTTACATATACTAAGTTGACTGTGCCTTTAAACAGCTCAGAAAATTCCAGAAAATCATGTCATCATGGAAGCTTCTGACTAATTGACATCATTTGAGTCAATTGGAGGTGTACCTGTGGATGTATTTCGAGGCCTACCTTCAAACTCAGTGCCTCTTTGCTTGAAAAAATCTAAATAAATTAGATTGGAGACCTCCACAAGTCTGGTTCATCCTTGGGAGCAATTTCCAAATGCCTGAAGGTACCACGTCCATCTGTACAAACAATAGTATGCAAGTATAAACACCATGGGACCACGCAGCCATCATACCGCTCAGAAAGGAGACGCGTTCTGTCTCATAGAGATGAATGAATGTACTTTGGTGCCTTGTGACCTTGTGAAGATGCTGGAGGAAACAGGTACAAAAGTATCTATATCAGTAAAACAAATCCAATATTGACATAACCTGAAAGGCTGCTCAGCAAGGAAGAAGCCACTGCTCCAAAACCGGAATAAAAATGCCAGACTATGGTTTGCAACTGCACATGAAGACAAAGACCGTACTTTTTGTAGAAATGGTCTGATGAAACAAAAATAGTACTGTTTGGCCATAATGACCATCAATATGTTTGGGAGAAAAAGGGGGAGGCTTGCAAGCCCAAGAACACCATCCCAACTGTGAAGCACGTGGTGGTACCATCATGTTGTGGGGGTGCGTTGCTGCAGGAGGGACTGGTACACTTCATAAAATAGATGGCATCATGAGGCAGGAAAAGGATGTGGATATATTGAAGCAACATCTCAAGACATCAGTCAGGAAGTTAAAGTTTGGTCACAAATGGGTCTTCCAAATGGACAATTACCCCAAGCATACTTCCAAAGTTGTGGCAAAATGGCTTAAGGATAACAAAGTCAAGGTATTGGAGTGGCCATCACAAAGCCCTGACCTCAATCCTACAGAAAAATTGTGGGCAGAACTGAAAAAGCATGCGTGAGCAATGAGGCCTATAAACCTGACTCAGTTACACCAGCTCTGTCAGGAGGAATGGGCCAAAATTCACCCAACTTATTGTGGGAAGCTTGTGGAAGGCTACCTGAAACGTTTGACCCAAGTTAAACAATTTAAAGGCAATGCTACCAAATACGAATTGAGCGTATGTAAACTTCTGACCCACTGGGAATGTGATGAAAGAATTAAAAGCTGAAATAAATCACTCTACTATTATTCTGACATTTAACATTCTTAAAATAAAGTGGGGGGGTGCAAATAGTCTGGGTAGCCCTTCAGGAGTCTCATGGCTAGGGGGTAGAAGCTGTTTAGAAGCCAATGCAATCATATTGTTCAGGGACATTGCCATGGCCAGTATACAGTAAAAATCACAAGCTCTTTTGTGTTTGTGCTATAAAGAGCTCCCTTCGTTGCCTCCCTCTTCCACACATATTGTCTGTCACACACCCACACATACATGTGCAAACACATGCATGCACACAGAAATGTACTCAAAATGGCACGTTATTTACGAGGCATAAAATGCTGAATTGTGTTCGAAATAACATTTTATCAAAGAAAGGCTATTTATAAGACTGTATGCTATATTGCTTCACTTCCTGTTACAAAAGGAATAAGCTACTAGCAAACAGTATGTAAACCAACCCCATACTGTGTGACAACCAACCCCACGATGGGGCTGGTTGTCACAAGTGGACCGTGTGTTTGATGGCTTTTAATAGCATGTTGGAATAAGATGTGAGGATAAAAAGGGTCCCCATTTCAACCCCAGACCTTGGTCTTTCTACTAATATTGAAGAGAGTCTTGTAAGATATACTGGTGCTGAGAAATACACTCGAGTAAAAAGTGTGACAACCAACCCCATTCATCACTACACTATATAGAATAGCATGGCAAGTGTTTGTTTTTTTTATTTCCCCAATGAACCACATGGAAACAGAACTTTCTGAAATTAAAAATAGACACAATGCAAGAAGAACACCTAAATGTCTGTAAGAGTCTGAGACTACTAGGATATATCAAGCATTATGATGATTCATTTTATGAGATGGCTCAAAGGCTGTTACCTTACCTGTCTGGGTTCTGTGTGCACACATGCATCTGGAGCAGGATGCGTTGCGTGAACGTCTTAAAGCACTGGCCGCACTTCCAGAGGTGCCAGTCACTGAACTCGGTGCTCAGCTGGCTGGTGGAGGTGGGGCTGGCTAGGACTCGCTGGTTCTTAGAGCTCATCTGGTTGAAGCCGGAGTCCGCGTGGCCACCTTTGTCCATCAGGGAGAAGCTTCTGGAGCAGGGCGAGTGGGGGAAGACCATGGAGCGCAGCAGGGCCACCGAGAAACCTTTGCCCGTTTTACTGAGCGGCTGCAACGTCTCTTGTCTGCTCATGGCCTCCATAACTGTGGTTGGTACATTCACTAAAGGAGGAAAACAGTAGAAAACATGGAACATACAGTCATGTAAACCACTATCAGCATGTGATGTGAGGATACAGCTAGTATGTTGTGCCTTAGCACCCTTATACAACTGGAATGGGGTAACATTCATTCTAATTCACAAGGTCAGAGTTTTAATATTGAAAATAAAGACATTGGATAAAATATTATGCTTTGAAGCTTATGCATCCTATTTGTATTATCACAAAAGTTTTATACTGAATAGATTTCCGTACATACATGTTTCCCTAGCTACAGTTAATAGAATACTGTCATCACAATTCATTAACTAATTTCATCTTTCTTCATTTCACTTCGGCTAAATGCAACAGGCTAAATTTATACTTATTTTATCTTGGTTCTGAGTTTGACTGTCATTGACTATCTTGTTGTTGTTTTTCTTACCATGTGGGTGAGTTCTAGTCACCAAAACATAACATCAACACAGATGAGATCTATTCTCTCTCAGCTACTGGATCACAGAAAATAAAAGCTGCAGTCTTTGTGCATCCTAAGCATAAACAACTTGATGCAGGAAAGTTTCATTGTTGTTATAAGAAACATATGATGATTCTTCATCACTACACACTGATCTCTGACTGCATTCAAGAAGTCAGAGACATAATAGCTCATGGGTGGACAAACCACATCCCACATTCTTTGTATTGCAACACGCTGTGTACATAAACACAGATTTACACAACTGTAACGTGATACATGTGGGAGTAGGGCTAGGCCTTTCTTATTTAATAAAACTTCAATTTTTCTGGGCATTGTTTTAATGTTAGATCTCGTAACACTGTTCAGTATCGGGCTAAGGAAGTGTGATTGAAGCTAACTTGTACATAAAAATGTACATAGAAACAATTGTGAGGTGGTTCTGAAGTTGTGCATGTTGTAGACGAGAGCATTGACTAGTTAAAGGGCAAATTCATAGTACTGAACCTCACCAATCCAGCAGCTTTCATTTGCTATCACATGCACACACTATTCCTTCATGTGGGTTGTATTAGGGGAAGAGGTCTATTTCTGTGTAACCAGGCTTCAGTGTCTAATGGGTAGATTCTCCTTTAAGAGAGCTATACTAAGATATATTGATTCATGCAGGGTATGCTGATTTGCAAGGAGTTCACAGCACTCTCCCTTCTCGACCTCTCCATTGTTTGCCACGTTTTAAGGCTGCAATACTGCATCTATCAAATTATACTATACACTTTTAAAACAGTTTATATGAAAAGGCACTTGTCTAAACAGGACTCCAACTAGACTGAAGTAATAAAATGTCGAACATGTAAACAGTGAACTGTCAGGCCCTGTCGGTTGTCCAAGACCTCCAGTGGCCAGTGAGTTCCAAAGAAACCAGACAGAGCAGTATGGGGCAAAATGCTGGTTAAGACAGAAAATAGTCATTCATTTTCCCAAATGCTCCTACAAAGACTGTTAACAGACAATCCCTCAAAAATGTCTGGGGGAGATAAATACTATTGTTTCAATAAACCTAACCGATTGTCTCTTCTATGAGAGAACAGCTTCGAAAATAGAAAATTGTGATACGTAACTAACGGGTACTGTCCGTTGAAAGTCAACATTGAGTCATTGGTTTAATTCGCCACAATATGACAAAATAATTTTTCATCCTGTTTGCACTGGCAAGGTTTGTTTGGTTCAGCCATATAAATCAGGCTTAAGTCAATTTAAGGGTCCACTATTTGCATCAGTTTTTGTGGCTCGGCACAGCTATGCCCAGTCAAATGCTTTTTGTCTTTAATAAAATTACACACTGAAATCCAAAGTAAATAATAGCATTTTCATTAACCTACTACTTTTTGGACAGTAGTCCTTTTGCAAATATGCTTTGTTGGGTTTTGCTAGGCACCAGATTCTTTATGTCTGTCATTAGTCCTATTCATGACAATGTTGTGTACTATATCATTCTAGTATTCTTACATGGAAATACTAGATATCTTTATAGGAGTCATACTATATTTGTATATATTTTTTAAATGGTTTAAAATCAGTATATGCTGATGGCTGTATGTGGATCATATCCCGTTTGAATGTTCAGATGAAATAGGGACAACAACAATTGCACACCAACCCAATGGCCCAGCACAGAGTAATGTACTGTATACTGTATGTATGTTTTTGTCTTATTTCCTGTATATGTTAATTGGGACAGAAGAATGAAACCAATTAGTTGAATATAGAAAAACAGGAGAGAGAGGTGACTGGAAGAGATGAGAAAGGAGAAAGAGATGCTTACAGTTTTCATCCTGTGCAATGCACTGTAGAGGGATGCCAAAGAAGGAGGTGTAGCTGTCATTGTACCAGACAAGGAGTTCTGTTCCTCTTGGAATGTCCATACATGCCCGGTAGAATATACATGATCTGTGCAGTAGAGAAAACAATGCTGTCAATTCATCGACCCACTTGGCACAAACTGGTTGTTTCAATGTAATTTGTCAACGTATTGTGACGTGGAATCGACATGGAAAATACATTGGATTTGAAAAAAAGTTGTTTTGAGGGTGACATTTCAACCACAGAATTATGTCATCATGGTAACCAATTTTCAACATAGATCAAGCTTGTATAAAATATGTTGAATATGTGCCTTTGAAACAATATCAGATTTTCTACATTATAGGCACTATCAGTAAAGAAAACAATAGGCTGGGCAGCACCTCCTACTGGAGACATGATCTATCTACAACTAATCCATCCAGGACTGCTTCGTTTTGATATTTGTCACTGACGACTACCAATGTGCTATCATGAGAATGAATAACTAAATAGATTCACTGTTGCTATCAAGGTCATTCCAAAGGAGGTTCAATAGAGCAAATGAAATGTAACCACACTTTAAAAGTCATGATATAATAGGCCAATATAGCATTTGCGAAATCAACAGCTATTGTTTCAATTCAACCCAGGGTTCAACAACAAAAAAATATATATAGATTTCAAATGTAATCTTCAAGTTAATAATTAATATGTTGGATTTACGTCTCCATCTTAACCAGAAATGTAAGTTAAAGAATAGGACTTCATCAAAAATGTGTTCCTGCATTCACAGGTACTTAATTCACGGTAAACACTGCATATGTCTGTTCAATTGAAAAATTACCTTTACATTTCAAGCGAGCTATAGCGCTGAACTTTGGCTATACAGATTGAATTGAGCCCTAAACCAAAAATCTGACATTGTTTCTCCATTAGAATTTGTGCTTTTAGATCTTTGAAAGCATAGAGATAACACTTTGAGAATTCAACAAACTTCTGTATTTTTGAGTGGGTGAATAAAGGTTGAAATTTCATTGATCAACGTCTCAACCAAATATTACCCAAATTTTGATGTTGAAATGTAGTGCGCCCAGTGTGTATGTGTGAACTGCTCACAACACAATTTCATGTACAAACGATGTACGACAGTAAATGCAAACAAAAGCATTAGAGGCCCTCACTATGCCTTTTGCTTTGTGTCTGACAGAATGTATAATCACGTCCAAGCATCACATCCAATTTCCTCTTTGGCGAGTTGAAAAACTCTGCATGTGACAGGCTGAGGTTTTACAAGAAGAAACATGGCAGCTGTGATGCAATGCTTATTTAATGAATCAGTTTCGAAATGAATAGGCATTATACTGTACATTTCCATGGCAGTGGGATATGCAATACTTTGTCACTATCTTAAATATGCCCCCATGCTGACATTCCATGATTTTGCTTCACTAGCAAATAACATATCCATATATTTCAAATAATTATGTTTAAAAAAACTATAAACATTTGACAGAAATGCTTCTTTGGTCTCAGCCTAGCTGCTGAAGCCTGTGAGTTTGTATTAATTCCTTCCACCACAACATAAATATGAAGCAAAGACAAGCCCATAAATCAAATACATCTTATAACCTGAGAAAAGCACAAGTATTCCATGTATTTTATACCCTTGTAATGTTCCGTCTCTCAGTTTGGCCTCACTTAACATAAACACTGGAGCACACAAATAAATGTACTGGGACTAAATGACTCAGTTGGCTGCTGACAGAGGGCTGTTTTCTAAGCGATAGGTGGTCTTGCACACTTTGAGGCGGGTGAAAGAGTGTAAATGTAAACCATTTCTTACAAGCCTGCTGTCACTTTCAAAACTTGTGCAAATCTCAGCTCAGTGGAGCACATCAAAGGCATTTTTTCAGTTTTGGATAATATTTCCCTTGCTGACATGTATTTAGTATTGTGGTTGGATGACTCATAAAGACAACGGCGGGACGTCCCAGTGCAGGCAAAGTGAAGCACATGCCAATGGACATTATTGTCAGAGCAAAAACAAAACAGCCATCCCAGGGTCAATCAATCACGAGCTGCTTTGAAGAGAATTCCATTTAGATATTGCAAATCATAACATAAGGAATTCAAACCAGCTGACTGCCTGTGGAGGACATCCCCACACGGCTCAGAGGAGGGAAACAGGAGTGTCTACATTAGGAGTACATGTATATGATGATGTGGAACTAAGTCTCAAAGGTTTTCACTAATCATAGCTCTCTCATAGTTATGGACCAGGGCCTGTATTCACAAAGCAGGTTCCCTCTGTCCATGGAATCCTATTTATTATGATCTAATAGGCAAAACTTATCCTAGATCAGCAATCCTACTCTGAAAAGCTTTATGGATATGGGCCTAGTTTGGTACAATCATGGGTCAAGACAGCAAAACTATTGGATCTAGTCCATAGATCATCAGTATTAAATTATTCCGCTTCAAAGTCTTGGACTACTTTGTATATATACACACTACCGTTCAAAAGTTTGGGGTCACTTAGAAATGTCCTTGATTTTGAAAGAAAAGCACATTTTTTGTCCATTAAAATAACATAAAATTGATCAGAAATACAGTGTAGACATTGTTAATGTTGTAAATGACTATTGTAGCTGGAAACGGCCGATTTGTTTACGGAATATCTACATAGGCAGAGGCGGATTTATCAGCAACCATCACTCCTGTGTTCCAATGGCACACATCATTTTAAAAGGCTAATTGATCATTAGAAAACCCTTTTGCAATTATGTTAGCACAGCTGAAAACTGTTGTGCTGGGATCGGTGTCCCTCCCATGGGACGGTTGAGCTAACGTAGGCTAATGTGATCAGCATAAGGTTGTAAGTAAACAAGAACATTTACCAGGACATAGACATATCTGATATTGGCAGAAAGATTAACAAGAATTTAAGCTAACTTCACTGTCCAATCACAGTAGCTTTTTCAGTGAAAGAATACCATGCTATTGTTTGAGGAAAGTGCACAATTTTGAACATGAAAAGTTATTAATAAACAAATGAGGCACATTTGGGCAGTCTTGTTACAACATTTTTAGCAGAAATGTAAATTGTTCATTGGATCAGTCTAAAACTTTGCACATACACTGCTTCCATCTCGTGGCCAAAATCTAAATTGCATCTAGCCTGGAATAACACATCTTTGTATTATCTTTTACCAGATATATTGTGTTATATTCTGCTACATTCCTTTCACATTTCCACAAACATCAAAGTGTTTCCTTTCAAATGGTACCAAGAATATGCATATCCTTGCTTCAGGGCATGAGCTACAGGCAGTTAGATGTGGGTGTAATTTTAGGCTAAAACTGGAAAAAAGGGGGTGGATCCTTAAGAGGCCAGAAACAAAGGACTTTCTTCTGAAACTCGTCAGTCTATTCTTGTTCTGAGAAATTAAAGATATTCCATGCGAGAAATTGCCAAGAAACTGAAGATTTGGTACAACGCTGTGTACTACTCCTTTCACAGAACAGCGCAAACTGTCTCTAACCAGAATAGAAAGAGGAGTGGGAGGTGCACAACTGAGCAAGAGGACAAGTACATTAGAGTGTCTAGTTTGAGAAACAGATGCCTCACAGTCCTCAACTGGCAGCTTCATTAAATAGTACCCGCAAAACACCAGTCTCAACGTCAACAGTGAAGAGGCAACTCCGGGATGCTGGCCTTCTAGGCTGTCGAGTGTCTGTGTTCTTTTGCCCATCTTAATCTTTTCTTTTTATCGGCCAGTCTGAGATATGGCTTTTTTCTTTGCAACTCTGCCTAGGCCAGCATCCCAGAGTCACCTCTTCACTGTTAACATTGAGACTGGCCAACAGTGGTGCTGTTTTAGGGGTTGATACATTTTCTGTTAGGGCAAATCAAGTCTGACATTTTTTAAGCGGAAATTACAAACTTTAGGAGCCTTTTCAAACCTCAAATAGACTTCAAGCTTGAATTCCCTGCTGTGCAGGAATATTCCTACAACAACATGATGATCAAATTAAGATATGGCATCTGTATGGTAAGCCTGCATAGACTGCAGCTGACAGTGTCAAATTTGCTGTGTGAATAATAATTGATGCCTGAATACATAGTGTTGATCGCATGCTGTACTCGCAGTTGGGCCTACATGGTATGGAGTGATATTAATGTTAATACAATTTCTAAATTATTAAATTCCTGGTGGAAGTAACATGGTACTTTCCCACCCACATTTCATGCAGTCTTTACCTGTACTGGACCACCATCATGTTTTGCTCGCCACAGTGCCGTGCACAGCGAATGTATCTCATCCAGCTCGACTTGCTCGGCTCATTGCCGTCAATAAAGTGCTGTAACGTCCCTTCCTGGTCATAGATCTGGAAGGCAATGGGGGTTTATGTAGTTAGTCTTCCTACAGATACACAACAAGCATGATTCATTAAAGCACCCGTTAATTGTTATCTACACAACTTTCAAAAATGACGCACACAGGAATTAGGAATGTGATGGACTGCCAAGCTCCACATGTTGTTGTAAAATGTATACAGTGTACATGTGAGAGCATTGTATAAGTATAAACATGATTTACCCGAGAGCAGGGCTCTCCAACCTTGTTCCTGGAGTGCTACTGTCTTGTAGATTCACTCCAACCCTAACCTAGCACACTGATTCAAATAGTTAACTCGTCGATAAGCTGAATCAGGTTAGTTACAACGGGGGTTGAAGCAAAAACCTATAGGAGGGTAACTCTCCAGGAACAGGGTTGGAGAGCCCTGCCCTAGAGTATCGTTCAAGTATGAAAATGATTTGCTCTAGGTTAACAGCATCTAAAGTTAAAGCTGGAATCCTTAATGGTGAAACTGCCATGTCAGTTTGTGATATTACAACAACAAAGTTGCTGCAAACAACATTGCACGTGATAGAACACGTGCAATGGTTTGGTTTCAAATATTTGAGTGGCTTCCTTTCCTTCCTCTCTAGCCCCATTTATACCAGGTTTTAACATGTGCCCTTTGTCCTGATTGTGTCCACATTCTGATTGTGCCCACATGTAGACAGGTGTAGACGATGATCTGATTGTGATCCGATCTTCCTGCCCACCTCCGGAGGTAGTCGGGCACGCATTGTTTCTGGATATTTCATAAGTGTAGACATAGCGTAGCAGGGAGTCAAACTCATTCCATAGAGGGACTACTGTCTGCTGGTTTTTGGTTTTTCCTTTCAATTAAGACCAAGACAAACAGATGAGGGTAGTTCCTTACTAATCAGTGAGCTTAATTCATCAATTAAGTCCAAGAGAGGAGCAAAACCCACAGACACTTGGCCCTCCGTGGAATGAGTTTGACACATGGTTTATAGAGCATTCGAATACCTGAGCCGACAAAGTGAAAAATCTGTCGATGTGCCCTTGAGCAAGGCACTTAACCCTAATTTGCTCCAGGGGTGCTATGGCTGACCCTGTAAAAATAAAAATAAAAAACATTTCACTACACTGACAATATCCTGTGTGTGACAATAATAAAACATCCGGACATTGAAACCATTTAAATCATCATCATTTTTAAAATCATTGACTTATGACATCGATATGTGTAAATTCATCATATTTTTAAAGAATATCTGTCAAATAATTTGCATACAGTGAGGGACCAGGAAATTTGGTCACAATGTGGACACAGTGGATAGATAAGAGACAACTTTTAATACCATGTGTAGATGCATATCTGAAAATATATGCACAATTAGAATGTGGACAAGATCAGGACCAAGTATGCATTTTAGCACCAGGTATAAACGAGGCTTCTCGCTCTCTCACTCTCACTTAAAGCTCTGTTAACATGCCCCCAATATCAGTCACTATATATCAACCAACCAATCTGAAATAGCCACACAATGAGAAAACAATATATATTTATTTGGCCATTTCATCATGTTCATGGCAAAAAAAAACTACTCATATTGGAAAAGCTGGTTGACTAATAAGTACATTGAAGTGAAAACACAGAGACATAAATATAAGATGTAAGGACCGTATCTAAGAAATATAATAATTTCTGAATAAAACATTTTAATTGTTTATTTTGGAAGATATTTTTGTCGGGGAAAATCATGGATAATAGTGATGTACAATGTCCTACTCTTCGAAATGTATAAAACAGCTTCATCCCTGTCGCAGTTCATTCAGTTTGCATCTAGGCAGTAAGGGGATTCGAGCCTTGTCACTGGCCACCAGCAAAATGGATGAGATTTCAAGACCCCACTGACCCCATTGAATCTCTGACATCTAGTTTGTCGGCTGTGATTCCCCTTCCTTATGCCATTCCATTCTTATCCTTGTGGCTTTTCTGGTGAACCATCTCTGGCTTTGACAGCATGATAGAATACTTGAAGGGATAGTTCACCCAAATTACAAAATTACATATTGGCTTCCTTACCCTTTAAGCAATCTCGTTTCCTTGGCACTGTTTCCACATACTAACATTTTAGCATTTGATATGAGCTTTGTGGAAACAGTGCCCAGAGAAATAAACTTTTACAGGGCAAGGAAACCAATTGTGATTTTCTAATTTGGGTGAACTTTCCCTTTAAGGTATTAATTACACTGGAGATGTTTGTTACACAAGTACAAGACAGGTCCTCCAGCTGCTTTATCTAAATTATCATATCCATCTTGAGACAAGAGATGATTGTGCACTGTAGATAGACATTAAGAAATTACACTTTTATTTACTTATTTCCTTTTTTTCTATTCAACAGCTGACATTTTTAAACTAGTTTTCCTAAAATCTGGACTGGGTCACAATTTAAACTAAGTGGTGAGCACTTAATAATAGACAAGGGTTATGGGAAATACAAAGTGGAATTTTACATTTGGTCATTTTCAGTAATACAAAAATAAATGGCAAAAACAATTGCCAGATCAATGTCATATCACTGCCATACAGCAATCATGGAATTGGGATTTTTTTTCATCGTATATTGCAATGGGAACAGAATGTAGTGACATTCAACATCAGATTATTGTTATTTGGAAAGAAGCAGGGTGAAAAAGTGACATTTTAAAAATCGTATTTGGATGGAGAAGCCAGCCTGTCATCTTTACTATAGTGCTTATAGATCCCACAGGCCGATGAAGCAGTGAGGAGAGCAGCCTCTCATCAACAGGGCCTGTGCTGTGATCACAAGCAGCAGCCACTGAACCCTTCACTGCACCCCAACATATTTTTTTTTGGTCCACTTGAAAAAGTCCTGACAGTCCATTCATTTCCCTGGCCTGTGGAGCAGCACACTGTTTGACTCATCTGATCCAGACACTTTGATGCTGGAGCTCTTCCAGGGTGTCCCACTGAGTACAAGCTCCTCTTCCCAAATCCAGGGAAAAATAAGTCATTGTCCGTCTTTCTAAGTGAGAAATATTCTCACTGTTAAGTTTTTTTTCCTTTTTTTTCTTCTCCTTTTCGTCTGTCCAGCTGGACAACAGCAAGTGATGTTTACAGATGTGATATTTATGTTGATATTTTTTTGTGTTTCCTTTGCAGTATCCAAATATATTTTGGAGTGGAATCGTTTTTCACTCCTTTTGAGAAAATAGAAGGAAGGAATACAAATGAATCTAACAGCTTTGCCGAGTCTCGAGTCATGTTGTTCCAACTTGTTATATTAGGCCGATAACACACACATGGAGTACTGTCAGCATAAATAATTACCCAAATTTTTCTGTGCCTGGACTAAAAAAAAAATCATCGCATGTCAGATGAAGGTGTAATGATTGGCAACATATGCATAACGTTATCCCAAAATGCTGCATGATATTTTTTTATGGCCTTCATGTGACTTTGGATTTGACATAACACAGTATTTATGCACGATACATTGGAAATGCATAACAGCCTGCATTAAGCAGGGTTTATGGCGCTTTTTGAATGCTTTATGAACTTCTAATGTACATTGGGACACATTTGCGAAGCCACTGATCCCTACGATACGTATTAGGCCCCAATCTCCTCCACATAGTGTAATATGGGTCATTCCACAAAGTGAGTTCCTTAAGCATCTCTTTGATATTTTCTGAATAAATTGTGCCGATCCACCTTTCATTTTCTATTTGTCTTGTTTTCCCACACACCTGGTTTACATTCCCTCATTATTTGACGTGTATATAACCCTCTGTTCCCCCCATGTCTGTGTGTGGAATTGTTTGTTGTAAGTGTTTTGTGCATTTCTGACTGGTTGGCGACGGGTTGTTACAACCCGTATGTTGCTGTTCTGGGTGCCGTTTGTTTTTGCATCATTAAAGGGCTGTTACCCATTTCTGCTCTCCTGCACCTGACTTCCCCGCTGCCAGTTACGCACCGCTTACAAAACCCTTCCTTGTTTTTCCTAAAGAAACATTGAACATTATCTACATTGAACAAAAATACAAATTCAACATGTAAAGTGTTGGTCCCAGGTTTCATGAGCTGAAATAAAAGATCCCAGAAATGTTCCATACGCACAAAAAGCTTATATCGCTCAAATTTTGTGCACACATTTGTTTACATCTCTGTTAGTGACCATTTCTCCTTTGCTAAGACTATCCATTCACCTGACAGGGTGGCATATCAAGAGGCTGATTAAACAGCATGATCATTACACAGGTGCACCTTGTGCTGGGAACATCAACACAATGCCACAGATGTCTCAAGTTGAGGGAGTGTGCAATTGGCATGCTGACTGCGGGAATGTCCACCAGAGCTGTTTGCCAAATGCATTAATTTCTCTACCATGAACTGCCTTCAACGTTGTTTGAGAGAATTTGTCAGTACGTCCAACCGGCCTCACAACTGCAGACCATGTGTATGGTGTTGTGTGGGCAAGCGGTTTGCTGATGTCAACACTGTGAACAGAGTGCCCCATGGTGGCATTTGGGTTATGATATGGGCAGGCATATCTATGAACAACAAACACAATTGCATTTTATTGATGGCAATTTGAATGCACAGAGATACCGTGATGAGATCCTGAGGCCAATTGTCGTGCCATTCATCTGCCGCCATCAACTCATGTTTCAGCATGATAATGCACAGCCCCATGATGCAAGGATCTGTACGCAATTCCTGGAAGCTGAAAATGTCCCAGTTCTTCCATGGCTTGCTCACCAGACATGACACTTATTGCACAGTTTGGGATGCTCTGGGTCGATGTGTACGGCAGCGTGTTCCAGTTCCTGCCAATATCCAGCAACTTTGCACAGCAATTGAAGAGGAGTGGGACAGCATTCCACAGGCCACAATCAATAGCCTGATCAACTCTATGCGAAGGAGATGAGGCAAATGGGGGTCACACCAGATACTGACTGGTTTTCTGATCCATGCCCCTACTTTTTTTATTTAAGGTATCTTAAAACTGATTTAAATTGACTGATTTCCTGATATGAACTGTAACGCAGTAAAATTAGGTGAAATCAAATGTTTGTTTTTGACCAAGTCACTTCTCAAAAGGCACCGAATTGAACGACCCACATACAACAGGGCAGCCCAGAAAACACACACTGATTAATAGCCCTCATTGTACTCTAGTCTACACAGAGGGTTACAAATGCAAAGCAAAGGCAAAGTGTGCGTCTGCAAACTCAACGTCAGTGAAAACAGCATTTAGCATCTCGAGCAGTGCTGTGTCTCTCCCGTGTTGTGTATTTTTCTCCCGACAGGATCTGACAGCACAACACACACACATATGCACACCCTGTTGTATTTCTTCCCATCATGTCCAATAAACACCACAGCATATGACTTACCCTCTGTATGCTATCAATGTCAACAGTTCAGCCCCTCCATTATTATGCATTTCCCTGCATACGTGACCTTCAGTTCTCTCTGCATGCTAAACAAGCCCTGGTCGTAGTGACATCTCACTTTATTGAGGAGCGGCCTGTTTATTACGGAGGTGAACCCTGTCAATAGCATTGCTGAAATCTGTCTATAGCTCACTGGAGCAATCAATTTTGTAAATGATTGCGATAATCAAGGAAATTGCCAAATTTATAAATCTCTGTATACAGCATTTTAAAGGCCACTTTACAGTAACTGCTGATGCTCTGAAAGCAAAGGGAGTTGTTTGTATGTGTTGTTGTGGGATTGGGATTTTACTGATGTGCTGAGCAAATAGAGAAATAAAGATAAATCATAAAATTGAGCAGAAGAGCTTTTTCTTCTTTTGATATTCACACCTAGGGTTGCAAAGGGTCAGAAATATTCCGGAAATTTTCCATGGGAAGTTAAACCTCAGAATTTTTGTTAAATTCATCAGAAAAGGTAGCTAATAACAGTGAACGTTTTTGTGGGATACACATAAGGAAATTCTAGGTTTTGTGGCATATTTTGGTTAAACAATCCCCAATTCAATGGAATTGCAACCCTCTGAATTCACAGTGCATTCTTCCATCACATGTACAGTGCACTCTTCCATCATATGTACAGCTGATTCTCAAGATCTTGCACACTAATGAGATGCTATTGAGCCCACACGACTACACTTTCTTAGCCAAGGACTACATGCTTTCTGGTAAGTTTTGATTACAATACTGAGTGGGGTGAATATATTTTATATGACATCATTTTTTGTTAACTAGTAAATAATACCCTACAGCAAAATGTGTTTAAATCATTTCTAACTTGTTAACAATTTCTGCTAGTTAGTTTTTGCTACCATGTGGGTATTAGCTTGCTTGAGGCTGCTAACTGAGGAATGTTCATTCACCTGTTTCCATACATGTTTAATTTTAAAATATGTATCTTACAAAGGAGTTGTTTAATCTAACTGTTTAACTATTTATCTGTACATGCAATTGTATTTTTATTTGTTTTACTTTTTATTTATAATCTTTACAGGAAATGCCACGTGCACTATCGGATATGTGGAGACATTTCATTGCAGCTAATGTAGAAGGAAAAGCTGTGTACATTTGCAAATACTGTGCCAAATCATATGTGAAGAATGCAACAAAGATCCAGAATCATCTGGCCAAGCGCATAAAGTTCCCTCAGTGCTCACAACAAGCAACCTCTGACAGAAGTCCCCCTACTTCTATTTGAGGTGAAAATGATGAATCAGACACCTTATCGATAGCAACAGCTCATGGTCCTCATGGAATCAAATGTTTTTTTGACTCAATGGAGGAATGTAGTCAGAGAAATGCTGATGAATGTCTTGCTTGAGCTGCTCACAGGCAATGTGTATCAGAAGATAATACTGAATGTTCATTGCCCAGCATACACCCCTCCAACCAGACATGCTTTATCTACTAATTTGCTGGATGCAGAGTTTAACAGAGTTCAAGTGAAGGTCAAACAAATCATAGAGAAAGCACTGTATTGCAATCATCTCTGATGGGTGGTTGAATGTACGTGGGCAAGGAATAATTAACTACATAATCTACAACCCTCAACCAGTATTCTACAAGAGCACAGACACAGGGACAGACACACCGGCCTCTACATTGCAGATGAACTGCAGGCATTCATCACTGACCTTGGACCACAGACGGTATTTGCACTGGTGACAGACAATGCTGCGAACATAAAGGCTGCTTGGTCTAAAGTGGAGGAGTCCTACCCTCACATCACACCCAATAGCTGTGCTGCTCATGCATTGAATATGCTCCTCAAGGACATCATATCACTGAAAACAATGGATACACTCTACAAGAGAGCAAAGGAAATGGTTAGGTATGTGAAGGTCATCAAGTTATAGCAGCAATCTACCTCACCAAGCATCGGGAGGAGATTAAGAGCACCACATTGAAGCTGCCCAGCAACACACGTTGGGGTGGTGTTGTCATCATGTTTGACAATCTCCTGGAGTGGAAGGAGTCTCTCCAAGAAATGAACATATCTCAGTCTGCCGATATGGACAGTCCCATCAAGAGGATCCTCCTGGACAATGTATTCTGGGAGAGAGTGGTAAGCAGTCTGAAACTCCTGAAACCTATAGCAGTAGCCATTGCACAGATTGAGGGAGAAAATGGCATCTTGTCTGATGTTCAGACTCTGCTTGCAGATGTAAGAGAAGAAATTCGTACTGCCCTGCCCACTTCACTGTTGCTCCAAGCAGAGGAAACTGCAGTTCTGAAATAGATCAAAAAGCATGAAGACTTCTGCCTGAAGCCCATACATGCCGCAGCGTACATGTTGGACCCCAAGTATGCTGGCAAGAGCATCCTGTCTGGTGCAGAGATCAACAAGGCCTATGGTGTCATCACTACTGTGTCTCGCCACCTTGGCCTGGATGAGAGCAAGGTTCTTGGCAGTCTGGCAAAGTACACTTCCAAGCAAGGGCTTTGGGACGGATAGCAATATGGCAGTGCCAACATCTCATGAGCCACCTGGTGGGAGGGACTTTGTGGTTCTGAGGCTCTTTCTCCTGTTACCTTCCTTGTTTGGGAACACACACACCAAAGCACGCAACAGGCTGACCAATACAAGGGTTGAAAAATTGGTGACCATCCGGGCAAATTTGAGCCTGACAACGAGTCATCCTCAACAAGCTTGGAAAGCGACAGTGAAGATGGGGACCCAGTCTGATGTTCTCAGAGTCTGATGTTCAAGAGGTGGACATTGAGGAAGTCCAAGGAAAAGAGATGGAAGCCTGAGCGGAAGACAACCAAAGCTTTAGTTTCTAGACTATTCTAGACTATTTTACAGATGTTGAAAAATGTTTTTGGGAGATGTGATGGATCATTGGGGATCATTCAATATTCCCTTTCTTTTGTTGTTCAGTGAAATCATCCCATGTGAAGAGTCAACTCATTTAATTAAAAGTTCAATTTGTAACTAAATTGTTTTTTGAATTTAATTTGCGATTAGGTCTACTTATGATAAAGTGAAAGGTTTATGTTTCTGTCTCCATATTATATGGTAAAAATATCCAATGCAAAAAACATCTACATTTAAATGTGAATAATATTAATTTGCAAAAATACCCATTAATTCCCATATATTCCTGTTAATTCCCACGGAATGTTTCCACCTCTGTATATTCCCCAAAATGTGCAACCCTATTCACACCCATCTGTCAACTGTGTTTAGATAACAAACAAATCATTACCTACACCATGATGAAGAGACAGACAATAACTGCCAGGTCTTGCCATGTCAATCTAGAAGAAAAAGAAACGCACACCTATTTAGGCGAGGTGCTGGCTAGCGTAGTAGAAAACTTGAAAATAAAAGAGATCCGCACACTCTAGGAGCTCAGATGCAAAAATTTAATTACCAACGTTTCGACAGCCAAGCTGTCTTCATCAGGGTATAATCACAAACACTGCGGGATGACTCGTTTATGTAGTGTCAGAAGACACAGGTGTCTGTAATCATGGCCAAGAGTGGCCTAATATCATTGGCTAATTATCAAATATTAAAATGTCATACAAAGAACAGCAAGCATCAACAAATGGATAGCATACGATCATAAATTCATTTGACCACACAAGCTTACAAACAATTACAATGGCAAAGTCACAATAATCACAAGAATGGCTTCAGATGAAAGCCTACGTAGAGACTGAAGGGCGCAAGGGTCTTTAAGTTAAAGATCCAGGCAGCCTCTCGTTTTAACAATAAATTATCAAGGTCACCCCCTGACATCTGAAGCCATTCTTGTGATCATTGTGACTTTGCCATTGTTTGTCGAAACGTTGATATTTACATTTTTGCATCTGAGCTCCGAGAGTGTGCGGCTCTCTTTTATTTTCAAACTTGCCATGTCAATACCATAATATGTCCTGTGTTGGTATAACAATGTCAGAATTACAATAAAACTCAAATATAACAAAAACATCTTCATGGTATCTAAAAATGACTATAGAAATTGCCTATTTAGTTCCAAATTAAGTAACAGGGTTGGCGATTTCTTCTTAAATCAGACATAAATTCCCTTGTGACAGGGGGATAGAAGGTTGTTTTGTGCAACAGGGAGTGGCAATTGAATACAAGCTTCACAAAAACATTTAATTGTTGAAACATTTCTAGCCTGTCTATCTATGGGTAACAGGATTGACGTGCTTTTACTATATGAATTGACTATTAGATCAAATGTTTCTTTTGAAAATAATATTTAAAAAGGAATAGTTTCTCAATATTAAAAAGTGAGTTCAGTTCACATAACAGGGTTGACCTTAAAATTAGGGACAGACGTAAAATGAATCACTAATGAAATTATATAAAAAAGAATCTTCAGAAATGACTTTGTCAAATCAACAAAATAACTAGGGGTTGTCAATGATGGTGAAACCTAGAGAAGTTTAGGGACGAAGTGGGTTAAAATCTTCCTAGAAGTGACACAGGGTTAGTGGAGGGACATGTCAAAACGAAGAATTTTGGCACTTTAGAAAGCCTTTTTTCATATTCAAAATCTAATTGATTAAATTCTCCATTTCTACTTAAAATATCAAAAGGCACTCATTTAGTGGAATGACCCGTATCAGTAAATGTTGAATTCTCCTGGCGCCACACAGAACTGATTTTAACTACATAAAAGAAAACATAATAATGATTTCTTTGTAACTAGAAGTACTATACTCTAGTAGTACTTGAGCATTGAGGAGGGGAAATTACATACAGTAAATGTTAAGAAGAGGAAGTCAGAAATCCAATAACGTGTCAGATATCAAAAACTTATCCAAGAACATATAACACCCATTTATGGTCCTCATGTTTCCTTTCCTGGGTCTGGTAAGAAGGTGCTATGGCTTACAGTTAGTTCTCAGTAGCCCCTCAGCCATTGATCTGTCTTCCAGTGTCCTGTCACTGCTTTAGTTACTGCTCAATCTCCCTGGGCCGACATTTACGGCGCGCTGATTGGGCCCTGTCACTGTCCGGGCTGTAAATCGTCCTGGAACAGCTGTGTGTTGATGCCTGGCTGGAGGAGCAACCCCAAAGGCTGCCTGATAGTCGTTTGACCTCCTGGCCTTATTACATCAAGTAAATCAGCCTCCGAAGCCATTAGACGGAGGCTGGGAGCTGGGGAGAGTCCCACCCGGCCCACTCAGGGATAGCACAGACCCCAAGCAGGCAGGATTACCCACCACCACCACCACCACCACCGTCTTATCTGCCGAAAACACTTAACGGCCATGTCCCAAGCGATGCTGGCATGTAAATGGGTTACGTGGATCAGTTATGCTCCATATGATGGATTCTTCAAATGAGATACTCGAGCCGCACTGTATCGGTTCAATGGTGTGAACACACCTAAAGTGAACATGCTCAGATTCAGTTCATTGTATTGTGTGCAGTTCAAGGCCAAACCACTCATTCAATAATTACCAGTTAGCAATAATTACCATTTAGCATTATTACCAAAGGATGATGATACAGCTAAATAAACTTTTCTGGAGCCAGTGTTAGTGACAGCAACGATTAAAGAGACGTTCCGGAACTTTGGCGAATTTGTCAGTATTTTTTTTAACTCCCACTTTGCGCTGGATGTGTCAATGTATTTGAAAGCGACTGTTTTCTGGAAGCTGTGTGGCACCATTGTCCCTATTCAGGCAATCTACACAGATTTTGGTGACATAATGCAAGCTTGGCACACGGGGGCCAGCCCCCTAGCCAATGAGCTTCAGCCCCTTGCCATTTGAGTGACAGTTAGCAAGATGCACATTGACGAGAGGCAGACAGTAGTTAGCTAACAGAGTTGTCGCATGGATTGTGTAAATATTTTCACCATGTCAGCTGAAGAGGCAAGGTATACAAGCTATAGACTAGACAGTGTTTTTATGAACACAGATTTACAAACTGATGTATTTTATGACAACATCGCCGGTTGTTAGTCGAGCTAGGCTAGTTTGTTAGTTACAGCTAGAGCCATATATTGAGCCATGTATTTTGAAACAGGAAATAAAAGGCTCTGGCTATCGCTAGCTATACTTCACAGTACTCCACATAGTGGATATGTAGCTAATGAAAATGTAATACTAATAAAGCTACAGGATTAGCAGTACCCATTCATAACTTCAGTACTTACTTTTTATTACTTACCATTAACATATGAAATCTAAAAACCACAAGACTATTAGAAGCTTCCCATATTGACAAGCAATCTATACAATGTGTTGCTCGTCATCAGACTAGCCGAGGAAGAGGACATGGTCCACAGATGAGAGGAGGACAAGGACAGGTTGTACAAGGTGCGTGTACCCCAGGGCCAGGCTCGAGCTGCCCAGGGTCCAAGTCGAGCAGCGAGGGCTGGAATAGATGCTCTAGGGCCGAGAATGAGGGAGCAAATTATACGAGGTACGAGGTGCATTTGCAATAGCGCTCAGCATGCAAAATGTCAATGGATATTTCATAGGACTAATTCATTATAAAAATGCATCACTTCTGAACATAACTCTCTTTCCCACTCTCTAATGCAGGGATATTTGATATCATGAATAAACAATATTCAATATAATTCCAGTAACCTATTAAACATTTTCTAGCACAATAGCCCATCCTATTACACCTGTATAACTGTGCCACGTATGGTACTTTCGAAAGGGTCTCTATGAATCAAAAGTATTCTTATATGGGTACTGCGGAAACATGTAACTAATATAAGTGGACTATATGTCTTATATGAAGTAGGCCACATTCATACACAAAATACAGAACTACACGGTGGCAGTATATATTGTCACATACGTAAGAAACACAGGAATTGTATAAGAATAATATGTGTTGTGTGTTTTCTTATCGGAAGCAAGCCATAATCATATGATTGGCCTTTAAAAATGTGTATAAATAATTGACAAGGTTATTAGAGCTTACTGCAGCCATAGCTTTATAGGTAGGTCTAGGTGTCTTATGAAAATCCATGTTGACATTTGTTTATGTGTGAATTTATTAGTTATGTGTAAAGTTCAGAAGTCCACTGGTTGTTTTTTGAAAATAAAGTTCCAGAAAAAGGACAGTAGTAGTCTGGGTGAATAGTAATATGTTTCTTGCTTGGTTATTGCAACTCCAGTGTGGTAAGGGGATTGCCAAGGCCACAGGAAGGTCAAGGTATGGTGGATGTGGGCCTGCTGATGTCCATCTCCTGCACATACAAAAAGTCTTTAGCATACAGAAATGGGTTACATGTCAAACAAAATACATTCATTTGTGCAGAGCCTTTCAAAACGTTATGACACTAAGAGTGGGAATTTGCACACAGTAACAGCCATGAACATAAAGCTGTGCACCTGGTTTAACAACATGTAAACATGCAGATATTATGGTTTTGTTCTCAAACCTGGTCCTTTGCTCATGTGAAACCTTAAGTAGATTTGGCTATGAGTGTGTTAGTGGATTTGACGTTTTTGTGATATGATCAGTCACTTTAAAACCACACAATGGTGAAAACATAGATGAGTCAAGTAAACGCTACACTGCTGTCACTTCTACAGAATCGATGATGAGTCATCACATAAACTCAATTAGAGACAGCTATTATTTAAAAGCGGCTTTGCATCAGCTGACAATAGGCTACACTGTATTGTAATATGTACAACTGCAAATTCTCGGTATGGAATAACAGGCCGTCTAGGGAGATGGTTCCAGCCATTTACAAACATCATGTTTGGTCTAACTGGTACACTCCCTGATGGGTCAGACCTATTGTTTGTAAACTGCTGGAACCATCGTCCTAGCCGCCATCCTACTTCTTATTCCACAGGGCAGAAACCAGATAGACATATTCCTTACAGACCATAAGAGTGTTGATGCCAAATCATCACATGACCTACATGCATGCTTATGTGATGATTCTCACAGTATTCTAGTTTTACACAAAACTGTAGCTACATTACAGGGAACAGAGCACAGTTATATTTACATGCTGTTGTGAATGTCATTGATCTCATCCTCATTCAAACTGCCATCATCCTCATCAGCAATACTCATCTTGCTCATTCTTCAAATCGAAAACACAACAGGTTAAATGGCCAGAACATGATGAAGCTAGGCTTGTAAATCTTATCATATATGACACAAATAACATGGGAAACATTCCATCAACAAATGACAGCTAGTCCAAATCAAACCTTACCTGTCGCCAAGAGCGTCTTGCATATTTGATCATCTGGCATGTCTGAAACCAGCTCTGCTATTCCTTGTTCTTCTATCAGTAATTCTTGTCTGGAAAATGACCACATTACTTACAAAGGATACTAAAAAGTCAAACTAACACACTGACACTGCATCAGGGGCTTGGCTTCAACTGGGCAGCGGATCAAAATATGAAATCGAGCTGCAGAGAGTGAAAAAGGTACTAGGTATTCCCCATGGAGAATGATAGAGGACTCATCTTTGTATTTGTACCATTATAGAGTCTCTGACAGGGCTGTGCCATTGAGGGAATCTCCATTTTTAAGAAGTATATTTTCGTCTTCACTATTGGCAGATCCCTCCTGATGACCCGGATGGACATGAGTCATCAGGAGGGTTCAGCCAATGAAGTTGGAAACCCCACCCAGTTGATTACATTAAAAATGGTGGAAGCCATCAATGGCGCTGCCCATGCTAAAACAGCCTTTTGGCCACTAGAGACCTCTATCATTCTTTATCGTATAGCCTAATAATAACAATATAGCTAGCACCGAAATATACTGTTTCATATAGTTACAGATAACCAGTTGTAAACATAGCCGAGCCACTTAGCCTGCTAGCTAGACACTGGTAGTTACAAACAACAACAATGTCCACCCTTCTAGCCAGTCAACAAGAGATTCTATGCATCTACAAAAATACACAACATACATTAGTAGAGTGATTTCATGTTTTGAAATGTGTTTTAGTTGGCTAGACAGACAGTATGATGTTCCCTAATATGCATTTACCATGTTAGCTAGCTAGCTTGCTACGATACCTTTTAATGTATACTATGACACAGAGAGACTCTTGGCTAGCCTAGTTAACTGAGACACAGAATAGTTCCTCTTTACATAAACACTCAAAATAGGCTTCTAACTGAATAAAATATCAACATGGTTTCTAATGCTAAAGCTTAGTCTCTTACCTTTCGCCCGAAGATTACTTTTATGGATGTCCAACACTGGATGAGGCAACAGTGTTTCTCTTCCTTGAGGCCATCTCGGAAAAGCATCCAATATCTATTATTTTGCCTTCTGCCTTTGTCTTTCATGAGCGGCCCTGCCATTCAACATCTAGATCTAGTTTTCTCTTCTTGGGCCTGACATCATAAGTATCAATAGCATCCAAGTTTTTTCGCACAATTATGACTGAAGTAACCTTCCTCTATGGCTGGCTTGAGGGAGTGAGTGAGTGCGTGAGAGAGCTACATGCATGACATTTGTTTTTTCAGGTCCAATGAGGTTGCACAGTGAAAAAAGAAGGCTGGCCCAGGCCTGCCCAGCATTATCCAATGAGGTTGCAGGGCAGGCCTAACGGCTCAATGGAAACTCCATGCACATGTACACAGAGCAGCGAGAGAGAGCGAGTAAGCACGTGGTGCATATAGTACGCAATTTTCGGGGACCACTTTTGGATCATGGGGGCTAATTTTAGAACTACTGGCAAAAAAGTATACAAAAGTTCCCGGGAGATCTCTTTAAGCTCACTCAATGTAATTAATGGCAGAGGTATAAAGGCAGACACAACTGAAATATGTCATCATGCCCTCACCCAGAGAAAACGCCTGTTGAATTAGGGTTAAGGACTTTTCGGGGTGACTTTCACAATTAACATATGCCACAAATAGATTCCGCAGAGGTAGGTAGCTACAGTACAATACACATATTGTGGCAGCTTTAAAATGTCACACAAAAAAATATATCAACGCCTTACTTGCCTGGTTGAGACTGTAAGTGCAGTGGAATATAAATGGCTTTGGACATTACATGATAATTAGTTTTAATGTTTCATATAGGGCTATCAGTGATTAGGCTTTAGATATTTTTTCATGCATCTTGCTCTCTCTTGGTGATGGCAAATATTATTTGAACCTAAGTTGTTACATGGCTTTCACACTGGCTAAGTAAAAGCAGTCTTCTCAGTGATACTGTATGATTATAATTTAAAATGTTAGGTTTACTGAAGGTGAGTGCAGTGGATCTGTTTACCTTTCCTCAAAACCTTCCATAATCTACCTAAAGCACAGGCCTTTTCCAAAAGAAGTGGAAAACTGGTGCTGAGACGCAATCAATGACTGTTGGTCCACTTTTACAGCAAATCAATGTAAGTTCAGTAATTTATCAGTTCTCTTAATCTCCACTACTTGTTATTCCAGCTCATTGCCCTGAATGTGATCAGAGGACAGACACAGATTGAAACAATGCCATACATTGACTACCTATAGAATACCAAACTACTGATTGTATTCATTCTAATTGATCAGTAATGTACGCCTCACGAGGCATTGGAAAAGCTCCCTGGTCTTTGTGGTTGAAATTCACTAGTCGACTGAGGGACCTTACATTTCACTTTTTCATTATTCTTCATAAAAAATACACACAGTACCAGATTCCAATTCCACTTTTTATTTGTAATAAATTAGCGAACATTTCTAAAAAACTATTTTTGCTTTGTCATTATGGGGTATTGTGTGTAGATTGATGAAGTAAAAAAAAACAATTGAATCAAGGCTGTAACGTAACAAAATGTGGAAAAAGTCAAGGGGACTGAATACTTTCTGAAGGCACTGTATAGCTCATATATATACCAGAGGAGGCTGGTGGGAGGAGCTATTGGAGGATGTGCTCATTGTAAAGGCTGGAATGGAATCAATGTAACAGTATCAAATACAGGTAGAACTATGTTTCATTAATTCCATTCCAGCAATTACAATGAGCCCATCCTCCTATATCTCCTCCCACCAGTCTCCACTGATACATACACTGTAAAAGTGAAGCAAAACACTGACATCAAGTCAGCTACCTGCTATAGTATGGTATGATGTAACAGATAAGTATGAAAATGTTTGAATTTGACCAACTTTATGGTGAAACAGTTTTTAAATGTTGGATTAGGAAACCATACATTTCAGTTGGCTCAAGTGGGCAATTGACCAATAAAGTGATTTTAATCTTAATTTTTTAATAAATCATTAAAGTCCCAGTGCAGTCAGAAATGTGACATTTCTTGTGTTTTATATATATTTCCACACTATGAAGTGGGAATAATACTATGAAATTGTGAAAATTATGATAATGTCCATTTAGTGTCAAAATTGTTTGAAAAGACTGCATGGAATGTCAGACTGTTTTGGTGGGATTGAGTTTTGGCCTGCCTGGTGACATCACCAAATTTAAATGAGTTAATAGACCAATAAGAAAGAGATTTCCAAACCTCTCTGCAATTAACAGCTAGTTTTCAGTTTCCCCCTCCCCCTCCTATACAGTACGAGCTATTCTTGCTTGAGGAATTGCTCTTTGCTTAGAAGCTATTCTTGTTTCTTTTTGACAATTTGAATTGACACAGTAAGATACTTAATTGTTACCTAGAAATGATTTGATATTGAGAGAAAAACAGCTACACTGGACCTTTAAAAACCCAACCAAGAAAAATTGTCTGCTGTATGACATACAGACTAAAAACATAAAAAAAACATAAAAATGCTCACTTGAAACTGTTTCAGCACTCACATTTTACAACTATAAAATAAATCAGGGCATAAATCAGGGCATAATTATCATTCAATCAGACAATGTTTGGATAATAGACAGAGGGTTCTACATGAAACCCAAAAGGTTTCTACCTGTGGGGAATGCCAAAGAACCCGTTTGGAACCCTTTTTTCAAAGAGTGTAGATATGCTTTCTCACACAAAGGAGGCCAGGAATCAGAGGGGAAATGGACCATAAAATAACTTAAATTACAAATTATGTAGCTTTCTGAGTCAGTGAACCAATGATAAACATGTCACCTCCACACTGGCTCATGCAAAATACAAATAATTATCCTGGCCTGTGGCCTAAGCAGCATATTATTCCCCAAGAACACCCGCTGGTGCAGTTTCAAGGAATGATGTCATATAAGTCTACTAAATCGGAGTCTCATGAAGATAGGCAACTAAAAGGCCCAGCCATGGGCCACACCACTGTGCTACTTAGCAGTACAACTTCCTTGCTCACAAGTCCTTACTGGTACTTGATCTTGTGTCCTCTGCCTGGCCAACACACAAGAACACGCTGCTTGACAATGTAGTAACCAGTTGCACCACTGACAAGGCACTCATCTGGCAGCACCATTGGCAACCTTTCAAGCAGTAGAGTGAGTTTAAGGCACAAACGTACCTCTGTTACACTCCCCCCTCTAAACTCACACCACAGTGACCCCAGCCATTGAGGTGAGCACAACTGTGGTCATGGCACCACTGTAACAAACACCACTGAGTTACTTAGCAGTATAGCTTCCTCACTCACAAGTCCTTACTGGTACTTGATCTCGTGTCCTCTACATTGCCAACACATGTGACCGTTTTGTTATAATATGTTTGCCACATTAAATCACGTCTACGGTGATTCATTTTAATCTCAATACACAATATTCTTCACATTCTTTTCTCCTTTTGAGGAGATGGCTTGTGTATGGCTATACTGTAGTTGTTGTTGCATAAGTTATATCCCTTCATTCTTATCCCGTTATGAGATGTTATTTCTTTATGTTCTATGGCAAGCACATGGGACCTTCTTGAACCCTGGACATTCCAGCGTCAGAGTGGACAGTCTTAACACAAGACCATGCTACGCGTCCAGTGGGAACACTGTGGGAAAGTCAAATGCCGGCAGTCTGTCCGGAACTTACTGTTCCGTCAAATTAGGTCACTCGATTCCTGAGTGTCTAATAGGAATGGTGCACAACCACAATCACTATGTGTCGACCACAGAATCTATGGCCAAGGTGGGCCTACATTTTCCACAGAACCAAACAAATAAACAGCGGCAACATCGTTGTTGTTATTATGCATACCTCTCAATCATATATAGATATTTGTTTACATGACATCCATTAAAATATAAACAAAAACCGCCTGCAAAGTTAAGCCTATGTTAAAACTGTATGGCCCTATTAATTGAACAGCCCAAATGCTGTATTTCAATCTGGGCTGTGTAGGGTACCCTGAACATATAGCTGAACCTATAGATGATACAACATAATAATTAGTTCATAAGTGACCTTAATCCTGCCATATTCCAACTCATGATGACATCACCCTCCAGAATTTACAGGGCTGCTTTTCTATTCCCAGACCGAAAAACATGTTCATTGGAGATTCTCCATCGACAATGCTTTTAAGTTTATGAATAGGCTAAGTCTGGGTCTAGAAAAAAAGATGAATCCCATCTTCCCCAAAGTAATTGCGGCAGACTTCCAGAGAATAGTTCTAAAATCCATGCTATACCTTTTTATTGCAGAGAAGAATATGCTTATTGGACATTGGCATCAAGTGGCTTGACTGGACACTTGAAAAGTGTAGAGTAGACAACACGGAGCAGGTATTGAGGAGAGTATATCGGTGCCTGTTTTTCTTTTTATCAATAATGATTGGAGAGTTTAACACTTACTGCGTTTCGTGAAGACAGAGGCCCTGCAGCCGAGGGTGGATTGGAATATTGGATTCTCTTTCTGAGTTTTCCCTCCCTCCACCCACCTCAGATCTGTTTAATCTATTGGAATTTTTACAGTCCTCTCTGGCAGAGCCAGTGTTTAAAGCTCTGTCACACAATACATATATAAGCAGTAATAGTGTTCTATCCTGCCTCAGGGGCCTTTACAACAGCCAGTTTGTGGGTGAAGAGCCATAACGGCCAAATACCACAATGTTCTTTAATTATACACCCCCCACATCATATGTGAACTCCGAAGACTGTTTCTTGAGATCATATTTCTGCACAGATATACACTACATACACTACCGTTCAAAAGTTTGGGGTTACTTAGAAATGTCCTTGTTTTTGAAAGAAAATCACATTTTTTTGTCCATTAAAATAACATCAAATTTATCAGAAATACAGTGAAGACATTGTTAGTGTTGTAAATGACTACTGTAGCTGGAAACGGCTGATTTTTAATGGAATATCTACATAGGCATACAGAGGCCCATTTTCTGCAACCATCACTCCTGTGTTCCAATGGCACGTTGTGTTAGCTAATCCGAGTTTGTAACTTTAAAAGGCTGATTGATCATTATAAAACCACATTGCAAATATGTTAGCACAGCTAAAAACTTGTTGTTGTGATTAAAGAAGCAATAAACCTGGTCTTCATTATACTAGTTGAGTATCTGGAGCATCAGCATTTGTGGGTTTGATTACAGGCTCAAAATGGCCAGAAACAAAGACCTTCCTTCTGAAACTTGTCAATTGATTCTTGTTCTGAGAAATGAAGGCTATTCCATGCGAGAAATTGCCAAGAAACTGAAGAGCTCGTACAATGCTGTGTACTTCTCCCTTCACAGAATAGTGCAAACTGGCACTAACCAGAATAGAAAGAGAAGTGGGAGGCCACAGTGCACAACTGAGCAACAGGACAAGTACATTAGAGTGCCCAGTTTGAGAAACAGACACCTCACAAGTCCTCAACTGGCAGCTTCATTAAATTGTACCCGCAAAACACCAGTCTCAATGTCAACACTGAAGAGGCGACTCCGGGATGCTGGCCTTCTAGAGTTCCTCTATCCAGTGTCTGTGTTCTTTTGCCCACCTTAATATTTTATTTTTATTGGCATGTCTGAGATATCGCTTTTTCTTTGCAACTCTGCCTAGAAGGCCAGCATCCCAGAGTAGCCTCTTCACTGTTTATGTTGAGACTGGTGTTTTGCGGATACTATTTAATGAAGCTGCCAGTTGAGAACTTATGAGGCGTCTGTTTCTCAAACTAGACACTCTAATGTACTTGTCCTCTTGCTCAGTTGTGCACCGGGGCCTCTTTCAAAAACAAGGACATTTCTAAGTGACCCCAAACTTTTGAACGGTAGTGTGTGTATATATATATATATATATATATATACCATTTAATGCAGTAAAAATTGGCAGCGATAAATCAACTATTGATTTAAGCGACAAACTGATAGAACACCATTCAAACCAAATGCCATTCAAAAACATCACACTACATTTCTTTATAATTTTCATGTTAGGGGGGGAAAAAACAAATTTGCGTCAGTTAGTTTAAAAGGCACCTCTTTTGTCAGGACACTGTATCGTGGCCTGCTCCAGTGCTCTGAATTATTAGCCTCAAATATCCGTTGATGTGGTTAACGGGTGAGAATGATCATTGGTCAGCTGAGGAAACAGTGACCTTTATCACCACTACCTCATGGGAGTTATCTATCAATTTCACTTGCCACACAAAACCGATTCAAATCATTAGCATACCGCCAAATGCTAATGCAGGTATTCATACTTACAGTATACAGGACATTGAATTTTCCCTTGAACTGTATACATATTGAATCACTTTCAATCAGTGTATGCAGCACTTACATCATGACATTATTCCTATACTGAAACACTTCAGGGTCATTTCTAGTACCCATATCATGGGGCCACACTTTAAAGACAAAAACCCAGTGGATGTGTCCACAACTTCACAACCCAATCATGGTAATCTGTACTGTTACAGTACCTGGAGTGATGTTACACAATTTTAATTTCATCATCATGAACCATGAACTTACCTCCCATAAGTGCCTTGTGTTCCGCACCCCTCCTGACTGCAACTTATCCAGGAGGAGGGGGACTCCCGCAAAGGGGCCGATCCAGGTGCCCTGTGGGATACGCTGGGCAGCACAGATGCCGTAGCCAAGGCCGGGCACAGTGCTGGTGCAGAGGCACACCTCACGGGGCAGGTCCCGCAGCCAGTCAGGGACATCTGGGGGCGGCACGGCCGGCGCTGCACTGCTTGTCCCCACCAAGCGCCGCAGCGAGTGCAGGGGCCCGTGCATGGGGCACTCTCCGTTACGGTTATCTGCACACATGTCACACCCTGCAGGGCACAGCAGGTAGAGGGGGTTTACCAGCAACTCAACTCACATGGTACACATGGGTTACTATCACATGTACTAACACTTTGACCAGGGAAAAAATATATGTGTAATAAGTATAACTTATTTGCATTTTGATATATATATATATATATATATATATAGTCATTGGTCAGGAGGAAAGGAGGGATGTACACACATTTTTAAGCAATCATTCAACATAAGTGTTTTGTGACATGTTTTGAAAACATTTTCATGCAAATCATCTGCATTGTTTGAAAATTATAATTTGATTATATTGCTCATTTAAGAGGCCACAATAATGTTTATGCATAACCAAACTTAATTATGTTAAATACATGCCTAATTGGGTTTACAGAGGGATTGAAAAACATTGCACCTTCTGTCACCAGATGAAGAAAAAAGCTATGTCTAAATCAATTTAAGAATAGTGTGCGACTATGGTGTGGCCTTGCTTATTGCTGTCATAGCGGCATGAGTCATGGTACTGGGGGGATTCATTTTGGAACTGAAAGAGGTGTGCAACTCAAGTCGAGACCATACATATCCCACCGATGTTGTCATGTTGTTGATATGTTAATGTTGGCGATAAATTGGGGCTGTTTTACAAACATTAATGGAGTAAACTGGAATCGTAGGCTACTCCCAGATTGTCCCCCATGCAATGCGTAATGAATTTCATTTAATTAATAAAGTTTTAAAAATGTAGGCTACTTGCCTATATGTTACAGTCATTCAAATACCTGAACAGCACAAGCAACATGCTTCATAGGTCATGCGGTAAAAAAGTTTAATTTCAACACTGACGAAATATTTGGAGAAATGGCCTAAGGACAAACCAACACCTTTTTGACTGATTAATATAATCGGCTTCAAGTGTCAAGTACCCCCAAAAGTCCTATGTTAGGGCTTCTGAGCTAGAAAAACAGTTTAGCCTAATAGCAGGTTACACATAGCCTAAACTCAAGTAGGGCCTACGCATTAAAACCTATCTGGATGTCGGTGTAATTACACAAATTATGAAGTAAATGAAATGGTATGTTTCCTTGTGTAATACACACTTCAGCTATTTTATAAATTACCGACATTGCATTGGTTTGAAATATGGGGGAGAGAATACCGAATGTAGATAAAGCAGTCTCGCTGTCCCCGGGAGACTTCCATATACCATGTTCGGATGATGAATAGCGGCCGATGGAAAAGATCGATCTCTGATCCACACTCAGTCCACTCTCTTCTACAAAACTATACAGCAATTAATTGTGGCTTGTCCCCCCATCCCTCATCTCCTTGTGGCACATATCGATGGAGATTACTGCTGATGGGCCGTTTTATCACCTTAAATAAACACCACCATTTCAAACTTCGCTTTAATATAGAGAGGGTTGTCCTCGACGTCTATTTCCATCCGATAATGTAAAAGCAAAAATTCTTCAAGCAAAAAATAAAATAAAAGACCGATGAAGAACGCAGACTGAATTTCTGATGTCAAAATCAATTGAATAATACATATACATAATGTGATGTTGTTTATTTGAACAAAATGAAAAGAGAAAATGATTGTTTTATTGGGCACTAATAAGAAAACAAATTGATAAAAGCTTTCATTGATTTAAAAAAAAAACTTTGCCTAAAGGCCTAATATTAGCCTATCAATGACGAGCTCAGTGTTATTTCTTATTTATTATATTTATCAGAATATGATTATCTGTGGAATCCCTTTAACTGTCTATAAATTGTAATTATAGGCAAATAAGGACATGTGGTCTATTGTTAAAGCCTATATCAACGGTTGTAAATGGGCTATAGCTATTACATTTGCCGCCCTTGCAAGTTGTGCTGCAGTTGAACACATGAAAAATACTATATTTGTTCATCAGTGGTATAGGATATACATAAATTGGTGTGAATATAGATGATCAGAGTTAGTGAACCATGCATACGCCCAATTGACCAATACAACCCATACACGCGCGGGGCACCTGCTGATGGTCAATGCTGAGAAGCATGGCTTTCATGGGGCAGAACAGAAGTTTGGTGTGCTCGAGGACAAGGCAATAGAAAGCCTCGTCTAGGCCTAGCATAGTTTATATTAGCCCATAAAGCCTGATTATGAGTGATGGGGAGGAGCGAGATTTAAATTATTGACGTGTTTTGTTCAATTGAGATCATAAAGTCAAATCACATTTTCTTATATGCCTAAAATGCGGTAACCTGTTAACAGCTGGATAGGCTCGTTAAATAATGCCCCCTTTAAATAAAGGGAAAACAATATTTCCACTGGAATTGTATGTGCCGTGGAATTCATACATACGATTGTTGTGGTCGCCGGTGTGATTGTTCAATGGGATAATCTCCATTCTCTGCTGTCCGTAGAGGTAGTAGTCTAACTCATCGGAGGTCAGTTTAAATCTGGACCCTTTGTCATTCTTAAAGCTGGAGGATATACAAAGTTCTTTCGCTTGGAGGTTGGTGTTGTCTGACGAGACAATGTCAGAAGAGAGAGTTTGTCCAAAAAGTGCAATTTGTGGCACAGATAGTTGAGATAAACCTGCCAATGATGAAACGGATGGAGTCGATGAAGATGTGGAGGAAGGTGTTAAAGCCGACGATGATGATGTGGAGGAGATCAGGTTCGGCCGCTGACGGAGACTTTCCACCGGAACAGCTACTCTGTCCGGCGGCTGCAGCTGCGTAATGCCTCCATTCTTCAACTGGCTTTGAGGGAAGAGCTGCTGCCAGTGTTGCATGTACGTCGGGTCCACTTTCAAGAAAGCAGATCCGCTAGGGTCACCGGGTTTTAACATCTCAAACAGGAGCTAGAGGAGACAGTAAGCAGTAGGCCTAACTTAGTCTACTTGAAAGAGACAAGTTGAGCATTCAAATTATGTTGCTTTGAAATAAGTGAATTATTACACAATACAACATATGTAAATCAAGCAAAGTATCTAACAATCGCACTTTACGCACAGTTTACGCACAGTTTACACATTGCATGAACATACGTAATCAATTTTGATAGTAAAATAAATTAACACAGCGAGTTGACCTGACCAAAAGCATTTTACCAGTACAAACACTAAAATGTAAATGGAAGTCAACCTCATTAGCCTTTCAGGTCTGTGAACCTCCCATCACATAGGCTACTCATCCTTGCGCTAAGGCAATGGTAGACAGTCTGCTACTTTTCAGAGTTTACGAGCAATGTTCTTTTCAACGAAATGGCAAGTGGGAGCATCGACCTAACAAGACTTACTCTGTTGCGTGAAAAAGGGGATTGATCCTCGAAGGTGATTCCAATAGTATTTCCCAGACTCTTACACCATAATAGTATGACTTCGGATACGCGGCGTATGTTTCAAGCTCTATGTCTGAAGTACAATATTATCTCCTCCCGCTCTTGCCCCCTCTCTGAGCACTCGCAGGATCAGAGCAACTGCACGTGGGTTTTACGACAGCATAAAACACAGGGGACGAAAAAGTTCACACTGGACCGAAATTGTATTGCCGCATCTCTTTGCCAAAACTATTCTTGGATTTTAGGCTTGAAAGAGTTGAAAGTGGGACAGTTTTTAGTTAAATTAGAAATTCAAATAGATAACGCCCATGACCAACAGTATTAGCATATATAGCCTATTAGGGTGCGTATTTAACTTATGATCTGAGGCATGCAGTTATGCACCTTTTGATTTATTTTCAACCACATGAATAAGGAACACACGTATTATGCTAATGATGAATACGAACGTATGTTAATCATGTTTTGAAAGTTTTAATTTCATTGGGGTTCAAGGTGTGCAAGGGCTACTTAAGCATATGTATTCCAATACACCTTTCCCCTTTTCATGACATTTGCCGACTGATTCAATAAATAGGTGCACCTCAAGATAATGTAGACTGCCTCATGGTATTGTTCCTTTAACTTGTTATCCAGCCCGTGTTTCCCACCGTTTCACATGAGCTTGAGAAAGTTATTACTGTTTGTACAGTGTCTGTATAGCCTATCTAAATGTAGGGCATTTTACACAATTCCTTCCAGAGGGGTGGTAAAATGTTTTGACTGGCGTGATTTTGACAAGGCCATTTGTCATCTCGAGCCCTCTGTAGATTGATAACGAAGAAAAACACCAACATAATCGTCTGAAAATGAACTCTTGTCTACAAAAGCGCAATTTCACTGTAAAAGAATGTGAAAAATAACACAGCCCTCCAAACGGACTGATTGAGGGATTTCTTGAGGGACGAATAGCCTAGCTCATGTAGGCTATACACACAAAAACTGATTCGAACCTCAACCCCTTATTTTTGCACACCAGTAGGCCTATTTACCTCACCTCCAATCATCAAACTCAACTTTACAACATGGGAACAAGTCAGTTATTTATGCATCAATCAGGTTTTGGAGCTAATAAGCCCTCTCAAGCTCACTGAAGCACTCAAACCTATCAATACATCTAACAGCCATTCAAAATATTATTAATGACGTATTGCATGATTAAAGGGATATTATTCATATTATTCATAATAATAATCATAATTACTATAATAATTATAAATAATAATAATGAACACATGTTATAAGCCTATTCAATGGTTATTATGTAGGCCTGTTGTTGTTGTTTGCTATAAGCATGATCAAATCATTGATATTGTCCTATGCTTGGATTTTTAATTAAGCTACAACGTCGTTTCTAGAGGAAAGCGTAGCCTACACAAGGAGAGCATTGGTGTTTTCATTCATTGATTAATGCTTCCTAAAGTAAAGCACATTGGAGTAGGGGCTCGGATCAATAAATTAACTGCCAAAATTAATCATGTTCTATGACAAAAGCTAATTATTTAGACATAGGCCTATAGAAAATATTATTTATATATTTATGTAACCTTGATTTGAAAGCAGGCTATAGCCTACTTAAATTGTTGTGCTCTCATTTGCATAGTGTATTCTGTTTGACATTCAATTAAAACGTTTACATTTCTTGTTAATTAATTCGCCTGATGAATGCAAGACAAATGGACGGCTGTCTTTGACAGAAGTCCGATAAAGAATTCAACAACCTCTCCCCATGCCCCAAGTGTCTCCTGATCTTGGCTCTAAGGTCACGGGTTGCTGAGTATATAATTAATTAATATGGACGTATATTCAGATGGGAGTTAGTCTCTTTATTTCAACTTATTCTACACCCAAGCAGGCCTATAAGTGTTTTGAGAAATGTGTAACTGCTTAATATTTAGGACGACTAAATTATATAGCCAACATAGTGATGAAAATTATGCTATTTTGAATGATTGGACATTAATGCTAAAGACAGTATAAGAAAAATACCGCCAGTTGAAAAATCGATTTTCACTCAATAAAAGAAAAACTGTCAATTAAACGTGCAAATAGTGAGATACTTGTCTGTGACGTTTCAAGCAGGGAGAGAACCTAAATGGGCATGTCCTGTGTCATCATCTCGTTTCCGATTGGAGAAATGCAAGGTGTTATAATTGCCCTCTGTTACAATTGCCCACACACAGCCTCCCCATATTTATAGTATTTCTTGAAAACGTGTATACTTGAAAGTGCTAATTTGTTTCAATGAACAAGCTCTGCAGTCATATGACACAATACACGATTTGAGTGCTTGCTCTTATTGGTGGTGTTGCCTAGGCTATAATTTTCCCTAGGCATTACTTTCAACATGGGAAAAGTATTTTCTTCATTCATGCTTTTGGATTTCCACGTTTAGATATAGGAAGGCTATTTTGATTAGGCATATTGAATCCATCTCAGATGGAACTGGAGATTAGTTGAAATAAGTTTGATAATATTGGACTTCATGGGCATAAAAACATAAACACATGTATTCTGTCAATATCAAACAGCCTAAATAACCTAAATAGCCTACCCATGTCCTGAATTCTGTAGCCTATTCGCTGTCTCTTCACAGACATAAATCGCAACTCTCCATTTGTTTGTACACAGGAAAATAAAACAATAGCCAACATACCTATAGTATACCTATAGTCTCCAGTATACCTATAGTCTCAATTCAAGGGCTGCAGATATTGGATGTGTAACCTCAACCGCAGAACAATTGTGATGTCCCAAAAGTTTCAAGAGGGCGCAGTAGTTGCCTGGTCCAGACTAGGGTTGAATGGCACGAACCAGGTTACCGCCCAAAACCACTCCTTTTCTCTAGGATAAATAACTGCGAGAAACCGGTAAATTATAATAAATTATTTATATGACCTGTTAGATGATATGCTATGTCTAAATCTGGCTTCTCTACGGCCTCTGCATGAGAAATTATCAATGTTCAGGGTGGGGACAGACAGCCCATCTCAGTATGGAGTGTGGTTCACAATGCATGTAGATCTAGCATCTCATCATGGTAACTTTTGTTCTTGTGACAGGTAGCCTACATTTGCTGCAGCATAGTCTATGCTATGGTAATATAATAGAATTTATCCATCTCCATCTGGCTTCCAGGGATTACCTTTTTTATTGTAATAATTAATTAAATGTTTTATTGCAGCTGCAGAGTTTTAAAACAGCCTATCACTCCAATATCCTTGCTTTAAATCAGTACACGCATGAGCACTCTCTCGAAGTCTTTCTCTCTTTCCATCAACTCAAAAAATATATATTGAACAAAAATATAAACACAACATGTAAAGTGTTGGTTCCATGTTTCATGTGCTGAAATAAAGAAATGTTACGAACACACAAAAAGCTTATTTCCCTCAACAAATGGTAAACACACATTTGTTTACATCCCTGTTAGTGAGGATATCTCGTTTCCCAAAATAATCCAGCCACCTGACAGGTGTGGCATAAGAAGCTGATTCAACGGCATGATCAGTCCACAGGTGCACCTTGTTCTGGTGACAATAAAATGCCACTCTGAAATGTGCAGTTTTGTCACACAACACAATGCCACAGATGTCTCAAGTTTTGAGGGAGCGTGCAATTGAGATGCTGACTGCAGGAATGTCCGACAGAGCTGGTGCCAGAGAACTAAATGTTAATAACTCTACCATAAACCGCCTCCAACATTGTTTCAGAGAATTTGGCAGTACATCTAACTGGCCTTACAACCGTAGACCCAGTGGGTAGGCCTATGCCCTTCCAGGCCTACCCATGGCTGCGCTCCTGCCCAGCCATGTGAAACCCATAGATTATGGCCTAATTAAATTAGTTCTAATTGACTGATTTCCTTATATCAACTGCAATGCCGTAAAACAGTTCAGATTAATGCATGTTGCTTTGATATTTTTGTTCAGTATAGATAATCCGGTTCTAGATTGATATAGCCCTAGATGTCCTAGTCTACCTCTTTCAGGTAATACATTAAATGCAGTATTAGCCTTATATTTAGCTAATTCATGATGGGTTGGTTATGCATAGTAAGCTTCTAACTTGTAGCCTCTGTCTCTTGAACAATACGCACGGCACCAGTGCTCCTCTGGCCTATCTCCTTAAAAATTCCTCCTTCGCTCTTGGAGTCCCAAGCAGGAAAAATTAGACTAGAATAGCTTCTGGATATGACTTTTATACCATATCTTATACCAATAGCCTATGTGAATAGGGACACAAGCCCTAGCTTGTTAAATGTTAAATAATGCAGCCAATAGAACTTTACAAGTAGTTTGAAAGAAGAGCGAACATGCGATGGTGGTAAGCTATTGCAGTTAAGCCTATTTCATCAGACCCATAACCATTCAATCTTCGTACAAGAGATGGTAAAGCCTTCTGCATCAATTTCCAGTCCAATATTATTCAAGAATGTCATTAAAATGATGAAGATAAGAACAACACAACTTATTTAATTTAACTGTTGAAAGCAAGGAACGAATGAAGCAACAATAGAAATCGAAAGAGGGGGTAGGCTAATAACATTAGGGGAAATATTATAAAAGACTTATATGCATCAGCCTACTAAATATACAAATAGGCCTGATTATATTTTAAAATGTGTGTGAAATGTTAAATGTCAGAATAATAGTAGAGAGAATGATTTATTTCAGCATTTATTTCTTTCATCACATTCCCGGTGAATTAGAAGTTTACATACACACAATTAGTATTTGGTAGAGTTGCCTTTAAATTGTTTAATTTGGGTCAAATGTTTCGGGTAGCCTTCCACAAGCTTCCCACAATAAGTTGGGTGATTTTTGGCCAATTCCTCCTGACAGAGCCGGTGTAACCGTGTCAGGTTTGTAAGGCCTCCTTGCTCGCACACACTTTTTCAGTTCTGCCCACAAATCCTCTTTAAGATTGAGGTCAGGTCTTTGTGATGGCCACTCCAATACCTTGACTTCATTGTCCTTAAGCCATCTTGCCACAACTTTGGAAGTATGTTTGTGGTCATTGTCCATTTGGAAAACCCATTTGCGACCAAGCTTTAACTTCCTGTCACGTTCTGACCTTAGTTCCTTTGTTATGTCTTTGTTTTAGTATGGCCAGGGCGTGAGTTGGGTGGGTTGTCTATGTTCGTTTTTCTATAATTTGGGATTTCTGTGTTCGGCCTAGTATGGTTCTCAATCAGAGGCAGCTGTTAATCGTTGTCCCTGATTGAGAATCATACTTAAGTAGCCTGGTTTCACTTTTGAATTGTGGATGTTTGTCTTCCGTGTCAGTGTTTGTTACCACACGGGACTGTTTTGTTTATTCACATTTATTGTTTTGTTCCAGTGTTCTGTTGTGTTTGATTAAACATTATGGACACTTACCACGCTGCGCATTGGTCCTCTGACCCTTCTCGCTACTCCTCCTCAGGAGAGGATGACGAGATCGGTTACACTTCCTGACTGATGTTTTGAGATGTTGCATCAATATATCCGAGGAGGATAGCGAGAAGGATGATGCCACCCCTTTGCTTCACGGTTGGGATGGTGTTCTTCAGCTTCCTCCAAATATAGCAGTGGTCATTATGGCCAAACAGTTCTAGGACATTTCTCCAAAAAGTACGATCTTTGTGAGCAGTTGCAAACCGTATTTATGGTGGTTTTGGAGCAGTGGCTTCTGCCTTCCGTAGCAGCCTTTCAGGTTATGTCGATATAGAACTGGCCACCCCTCATAGCCTGGGTCCTCTCTAGGTTTCGTCCTAGGTTTTGTCCTTTCTAGGGAGTTTTTTCTAGCCACAGTGCTTCTACACCTGCATTGCTTGCTGTTTGGGGTTTTAGGCAGGGTTTCTGTACAGCACTTTGAGATATCAGCTGATGTAAGAAGGGCTATATAAATACATTTGATTGAAATTTGGTTGATATAGGACTCGTTTTACTGTGGATATAGATACTATTTTACCTGTTTCCTCCAGCATCTTCACATGGTCCTTTGCTGTTCTGGGATTGATTTGCACTTTTCGCACCAAAGTATGTTCATCTCTAGGAGACAGAACGCATCTCCTTCCTGAGCGGTATGACTGCAACATGGTCCCATGGTGTTTATACTTGTGTACTATTGTTTGTACAGATGAATGTGGTACCTTCAGGCATTTGGAAATTGCTCCCAAGGATGAACCAGACTTGTGCAGGTCTACCATTTTTTTCTGAGGTCTTGGCTGATTTATTTTGATTTTCCCATGATGTCAAGCAAAGAGGCACTGAGTTTGAAGGTAGGCCTTGAAATTCATCCACAGGTACACCTCCAATTGACTCAAATTATGTCAATTAGCCTATCAGAAGCTTCTAAAGCCATGACATCATTATCTGGAATTTTCCAAGCTGTTTCAAGGCACAGTCAACTTAGCATATGTAAACTTCTGACCCACTTGAATTGTGATACAGTGAATTATAAGTGAAATAATCTGTCTGTAAACAATTGTTGGAAAAATTACTTGTGTCATGCACAAAGTAGATGTCCTAACCGACTTGCCAAAACTATAGTTTGTTAACAAGAAATGTGTGTAGTGGTTGAAAAACTAGTTTTAATGACTCTAACCTAAGTGAATGTAAACTTCCGACTTCAAGTGTAGCTAGCTACATCTATTGGCTTTTAGGTTTTCCTGTCATGGGTCATGGGACTGTATCTTATATGTATTCGATAACAGCACAATCATTTGGTCTTGGGCTCATTAAATGTCTCGAATGTAGGGCTCATAAAATGTATTTAATGTATGGCTCATCAGGCCTTGGAAGAATCAGGCTTGAATTTTCATTCAAAGCTCTAATCAAATCCAGACAGGCCCATTTATATGCTTTATAATGCTTTTGTAGGACACTTCTGGTTTTGGTGGGAAATACTGGGTTACCTGGGAGAAAGTGATTTATTCTCCGGGGGGGGGGGGGGTCAGAAGTGTCAGAAGCGTGGATGTAATTGGACATTATCTTCAATCAAAAATGGAGGGAGACAAATATTCCAGTATGAGTGAGAAAATATTCCAGTATGAGTGAGAATGTGGCCTTTGCCAACAGAGAACTAAACACTATTGGATGTGAGTGAAACAAAAATACTTTGATATGAGCAGCGATGCAGTCATTTACATCACCAAAAAGTGGTGGAAATGGGAACAAGACTGAACCTGTTTTACATAGCCAGTGGGCTAAATGACAAGCCGTTGGAAAATAGCAGTTTTTCTACACTGCATCGCCGAGGATGCGATGGAGATCTACAACACTTTGGAGATTCCATATGCTGATCCACAGGACAAGAAAATGGTAGAGGTGAGCAAACGTTTGAAAAATATTGTGCAACACGGAGGAATACTGTTGGGAGAGAACAGTTTCAGGAACACAAGTTCAATGAAAAGCAAGCATTGACAAGTTTATAACCGAACTGAGTCTGAGAGCATGCAACAGTGAGTTCAGAGACACTGAGGATCTAATGCTAAAGGAGAAAATTGTGTTTAGCAGCACAGACAGTGTTAGCAGAAAAATGTACCAAGTAATTCAAATTAAAAGAGATTGAGACTGTATTCATATACCATGGAAGCACCTACATAAAACCAAATGGCGTAATGACATTGCAAGTGCACACTGCACAAACAAGCTAAAGTTCTATGTTACAGATGCATCTGACTACTTGGCAGAGAGGTCTATGTGCAGCTTGACCTCATCAGAAAAGTTGAAACAGTTGCACACCACGGTCCGCAAGCGCTACGCATCTGTGTTCAAAGGACTATGTGAGTTTCCAAGCCAGCACCACATCTACATTGATTCAAAAGTCTCTCCTGTTGTTCATGGATGTAGGAGGAAAATCCCATATGCTGTGCTTGACAGGCTGAAAGAGACATTGGACATTGAGCAGAAGGATGTGGTCAGCAAAGTAACAAAACCAAAAGCGTGGGTGAGCAGTCTAGTCAGAACTGAAAAGAAAAATGTATCTGTTAATTAAAGTATGCTTGGACCCCAAGGACCTGAATAAGTCCATACAGCATCAACACTTCTCCATACCCACGCCAGAGGATGTGCAATGCAAACCAACAAGAAATAAGGTCTTCACTATTCTAGATGAGAAGGATTGGTATTGGCAAATCAAGTTGGATGCGGAATCAGCTGCTCTCTGCACATTCAATAACCCATAGGGGAGGTAACAGTTTAATCGCTTATCCTATGGCAAAAAAAGTGCCAGCGAGGTATTTCAGCAGATGAACTCAGATCGTTTTTTAAAGAAGAGCATGACCGCATTCTACAGCAGGCAATGGACAGAGCCATCTGTCTGAATGTGAAGTTCAATGATGATAAGATACAGTACACGGTGAGCGAAGTGAAATACATGGGGCACATCACCAGCACAGATGGGGTTTAAGCAAGGTGACAGCAATCACAAAGATGCCCCCACTAGAAGACAGAAAATATCTACAGAGGCTACTGGGCATGCCACATTTCCTAACTCAGTATATCCCACATGAAGCCACTCAGAATCTTTCTTCAGGAAGGACATGGCATGGCAGTAGCACCCAGAACAACAACCAGCACTGGAGATTGAAAAAAGCCATCTCCACTGCATGTGACATTGCTGAAATTATTCAATCCACAGGAAGAGATTGAAATCAAGTGCATTGACAAACTGAAAACTCCAAGAACACGACAAACTGAAAACTATAAATAGCCCTCTTCAAGTCGTTTCATTAAAACAAATCTCTAGGCCTAATAAGCAGATAGACATGTGAACAATAGACTAAATAACGAATGTGTAATAAATAACCTAGAGATAATGACCATGGCTGAAGTCCACTATAGCCTTCCACCTTATAATGCGTTAAATGATGGTTTTGTAATGCTCGAAATTGCACAGGATGCATTGTCGGGTGTAGAGCGCTCGCTCCTGCGCATCTATCTTTCCGCTATTTCTCACTGAGCTGAAGCATGTTGGTCTACATTCTAGGGCTGTTTATACCCTACGGAGTTAGACCCTACGGGGAGTAGCGTAGTGTCGCAATGTCGTTCACGTCACAAAATGGGCGGCTACCTGTAGTGTCTTCAGACATTCGATGTACTCCTGTGCAACGTTTGTAACGTTTGTAACGCGCACGTTTGTAACGGGCCATATCATTCCTTGCGTAGCAGTGTTGTGTAGGCAATTAAAGCTTGCTTGGTTCCATGATCTGATCTATACTCACTGGGCAAGGGAATTTCGTATCTGATTTATTTCACACGGCTATGTGGGAAGCTAATCAAGTTCAAAATCACCTCAACTTCATGATTGCTGTCTTGGTTTAGCTTGGCATTCAATAAGAAACCTAATAAAAAACGAATGCACTCAACTACTGTAAATCTGCAAATGACTAAAAGGTAAATGTAACATTTTCCATTGATAACCAAATATAATCTCTAACAATAAACCAAACAACATTGTAGCCTTATTAGAATGCCCCCCAAATTTATTTGGTTTAGAAGTAATAACTACCTGATTGACTACCTAAAAACAGCCCCATGCCATGTGCTTTTTGTGAGCAAAAATTATGGCATTCTATTTCTAGCTGATATGGGCGTGAATACATTCAAGCTGCATATTATACTGGGATAATGTTATAGGTTACACTGGCAAGTAAAGAGTATTTGCCAGGCCATGCCAATTGATTCAATTAGAAATCGGGTTATTTCACAAGTGGGAAGCTAAAAGGCCAGCTCGCTTGCTGTTTTTAGCCAGATAGCTAGCAAACTGCTAGCGACATAGCCTACAGCCAACTGGCAGGCACACAAGATAATGTAAAACAAACCTAAACGTTCAATACATGTAGCCATTATTCAAATATGCAGTTGGTTTTAATTTAAATAAGCTAAGAGTGGTGATGATGTTTTAAATGTGATTCTTTGCTTTTACCACAAATGGGAAGACAACAACAAGAAAATATCTGCTATCGCCACCTTGTGTATGTTAATATTTGGAGGATTTGGAACACATGGACCTGCGAGGGTATGCAAAAGGTGCATGTCGCTCCAAAATAATCGGACTCTACCCAAGAGGATGCATGCACGTAGATCTACACACACAAACACAGGCTTGCCTCAAGGTGGAATTTGATGGAAGCCTTCATGAACGAACAGCTACTGTGTTGAATATATACTGGTACGAGAGTCAACGAGAGTCTACATTTTCATTTGAATTATTTGAAAAAAATGTAACCTTTATTTAACTAGGTATAGTTCATGTATAGGGCAATAACAGCACATTGCATTCATCCCATTCTAACATTGAATGTCTTGGTACATTTATTGACATATCTTGTGTCACTCCCTGATCTGTTTCACCTGTCCTTGTGCTTGTCTCCACCCTCCTCCAGGTGTCGCCCATCTTCCCCATTATCCCCTGTGAATGTATACCTGTCTTTTCTGTCTGTCTGTGCCAGTTCGTCTTGTTTGCCAAGTCAACCAGCAGTTGTCTCTTAGCTCTTGGTTTTCCCCAGTCTCTCTTTTTCTCGTCCTCCTGGTTCTGACCCTTGCCTGTCCTGACTCTGAGCCCGCCTGCCTGACCACTCTGCCTGCCCCTGACCTGGAGACTGCCTGCCTCCATGTACCATTTTTGGACTCTGCGCTGGCTATGAACTCTTGCCTGTCAGCGACCTGCCTTTTACCTACCCCTTGGATTATAATAAATATCGGAACTCAAACCATCTGCCTCCTGTGTCTGCATCTGGGTTTTGCCTCGTGTCGCTATAGTTTGAACTGGCCATGACTGACCCAGCAGACTTGGACCAGCTCAGTCACACTGTCTCCATGCAGGGAGCCACCATTAAGAGACAGGAGGAGCTACTTCAGAACCTGATGGAGGGGCTCCCTCCATCTGACGGCAACACCGTCATCCTGACGGTAGTGGATCGGTTTACCAAGGCCGACCATTTCATCCCTCTCCCCAAACTACCCTCTGCCAAAGAGACGGCCCAGCTCATGGTGCAGCACGTCTTCCGGATTCACGGACTCCCGGTGGACATGGTCTTCTACCGGGGTCATCAGTTGTCGTCTCAGTTCTGGATGGCTTTCTGCACTGTTATTGGGTTGTCGGCCCGCCTGTCCTCCAGATTCCATCCCCAATCCAACTGCCAGTCGGAGCGAGCAAACCATGACCTGGAAACAACCTTAAGATGCTGCGTCTCGACCAACCCCACTACCTGGAGCCGACAACTGGTCTGGGTGGATTATGCCCGGAACACTCTTCCCTGTTCGGCCACTGGACTTTCCCCTTTTGAGTGCTCCATGGGGTATCAGAGTTTTTGGACTCTGCTATGAACTCTTGCCTGTCCCTGACCTGCCTTTTAGCTATCCCTTGGATTATAATAAATATCAGCGCTCAAACCATCTGCCTCCTGTGTCAGCTAGCATTAGGTCACTGGAGATGGATCTCAAAATAGCCTATTTTTGTAATACACTAATATATTACATTCTAATCTTCTCTTTTTAGTCTGTGGTTCACACCATAGAGCTCCAAGACACAAATGACTGAAACCTGCCCTATACAGTGTGTCATTGTCAACAGTGGGAAGACTGAAATCAAAAATCCATTTATTGTGGAGGTGGAGGGATGGGAGGGTTATCACTACACTTTCGCTAGAGAAATATTATACAGTTGTTGTTTATGTTAATTTATTACTAGAGCATATCCGTGGCTCTCTAATGGGTATACTAACTATTAACTAAATAAATACTTAATTCATGAGAAGATGTAATTTATAATGAATATGTTAAAACTGTTGGGCGTAATTTGTTGTTTGTTTTATACTAATTGTCAAATGATCAGTATGTCATTTGTACTATCCACTCAGCACTTTGTCATGCTAAGCAGAAACAACTGATTTTCTCTCACATTGTTGATACAATTAAACAATGTATGCAATACTTAACACATTTTCACATATGCTATGCATCAAATGTCATTACAGCATTTGAATATGTTAATGAGGTCCCCTTTGTGAATAAAGTATGTTGTGTTGTCATGGTCATAATATTTTGATATTCTCTATGAGAAATCAAATTTTCAGGATTAATCAGGAAGATGTAGTAGTTAGCAGGCTGCAAAATTATGAATATAAGAACAATATTGTGCACAATTGCATTAGGCAATGTTCCTATTAGGTACCTTTGAGGGTTCAGTGAGACATTATCTCACTGACGTTCAGAGAAATTTCTAGGAACATTAAAACCTCAGGACCATAAGAAGACATCCTTTGTCCCTGGAACAAAACGGTAACTAGACAAAAACTGCCAGGGAACTATGACACAACAACCACATAACATTCTAAAACTCTTCCTCAAAGATGTCCCTGGAACAAACCGGGAACCTTCAGGGCACCATGACACAACATCCTGAACACTTTAGGAAACCATTTCATGACATTCTGGGGATGTCTTGACGGCACATTTTTGTTTGCAGGGAAGTACGCCGCGTGATGGTCCCAAGGGAATGTTCTCTGGTGGACCTTTGTGTAGTTCCCTGCAAGTTATTGTAGTGGACATGAGTTACTCATGGTTTCTCAATGTCATGTGATGGGTATCCCCACCTGTGACTTCAAAATCAATGTCGGCCCTCAGACCAAAAGGGGAATTTCCTCTTGGTCTATTGGTTAAGATGTTGGTTTCTCCCAAGGTGGACCAGGATTCATATCACACATGTTACATTAACAGGAAGTAATTGAGGACCATGTTAGAACATTTGTCAAAACATTTGTTTTACCAGTTGTCAAGACGTCACATGATGGTCCCAGATGTCCCAAACCATTATAAGTAAAGTAATGAAATGTTATGGGGCTTTTAAGATAAGTGGTATGCTGTTCAGCTAAAATATTGTACAAATCTTTAATCAAAGACAATATGATTACATTTGACATAATCACTTAGTACTGACCTTTCAATGTGACCACACCTGGGATATGAACTCACAACCACTGGATTTGGGGTATGCTGATCTTTCTGCTGCGCCACAAAGTCTGTATCATTCTCAGAAGTCACCTACACGTTCATTACCTACATTGCAATCGGAAATTTTTCAGACCTCTTGACTTTTTCCACATTTGGTTACGTTACAGCCTTATTCAAAAATGGAAAAAATAGAAATCTACACACAATACCCTATAATGACTAAAATACTGGGTTCAAATCCAGGCTCTGGCTGGGCCACTCAAGGACATGTCCCAAAGTCACTCCTGCATTGTCCTGTCTGTGTGCTTAGTGTCGTTGTCCTGTTGGAAGGTGAACCGTTACCCCAGTCTGAGGTCCTGAGCGCTCTGGAGCAGGTTTTCATCAATCATCTCTCTGTACTTTGCTCTGTTTATCTTTCCCTCAATCCTGACTAGTCTCCCAGTCCCTGTCGCTGAAAAACATCCCTTTGACAGCTCTTTGGTCTTGGCCATAGTGGAGTTTGGAGTGTGACTGTTTGAGGTTGTGGACAGGTGTCTTTTATACTGATAACAAGTTGAAACCTGTGCCATTAATAAAGGTAACGAGTGGAGGACAGAGGAGCCTCTTAAAGAAGAAGTTACAGGTCTGTGAGAGCCAGAAATCTTGCTTGTTTGTAAGGTGACCAAATGCTTATTTTCCACCATAATTTGCAAATAAATTCATTAAAAATCCTACAATGTGATTTTCAGGATTTTTTTCTAATTTTGTCTGTCATACTTGAAGTGTACCTATGATGATTACAGGCCTCTCTCATATTTTTAAGTGAGAGAACTTGCACAATTGGGGGCTGACTAAATACTTTTTTGCCCCACTGTAAACAGGTGTGTGCCATTCCAAATCATATCCAATCAATTGAATTTACCACAGGTGGACTCCAATCAATTGTAGAAACATCTCAAGGATCATCAATGGAAACGGGATGCATCTTAGCTCAATTTTGAGTGTCATAGTAAATGGTTTGAATACTTATGTAAATAAGGTATTTCTGTTTTTTATTTTTCATAAATTAGCAAAAACATTCTTAAAACCTGTTTTCGTTTTGTCATCATTGTGTATTGTGTGTAGATTGATGAGTAATTAAAAAAAAAAAAAAATCAATTTTCGAATAAAGCTGGTAATGTACCAAAAAGTAGAAAAAGTCTGAATACTTTCCGAATGCACTGAATAACACATCTCTGCACTAAGTAAAAGAGTGCCATCTGCACTTCTATTTTAGTTATAAATTAATGTGACTATTATCTTAATCATTGATTTCATTTACTTATTTACAGAGTTTTCCATATAGTGGTCTAATTAATGTTGGTGGGACATTTTATTCTTTTTCAATGTTACTCCTCAATCAATATGAAAATACAATTGTTTTTCTTGAGTGTATCTTGATGGGCTTGGCAACAGTAACAAGGGGTATAGCTTTTTAATGGGTAGAATGTTTCTTTGCAACCATCAGGTGACGTTCCCGGAACAAAACCTCCAGGAACTATGACAGAATGTTCTAAGAGCATCCTATAAACATTCTTGGGGGTGTCCCGGAACAAACCGGGTACTAGACAAAAACATCCAGGAGACAATCACAGAACATTCCAAGAGCGTCCTATAAACGTCATCGAGGACCACCCTGGAACAAATCGCGTACACTCTTAGGAAAAAAAGGAACCTAAAAGGCTTAGTCAGTTGTCCACATAGGAGAACCATTTGAAGAACCATTTTTGGTTTCAGGTAGAACCTTTTTGGTTCCAGGTCAAACCCTTTTGGGTTCCATATAGAACCCTTTCCACAGAGTGTTCTACATGGAACCCAAAGGGGTTTTACCTGGATCCAAAAAGGGTTCTTCTACAGTTGAAAAACCCTTTTGGAATCCTTTTTTCTAAGCGTATACTAGACAAAAACTTCCAGATCCTATAAACATCCTTGGGGACGTCCCCGGAAACAAACCCGGAACCTAGACAAAAACGTTCACAAGACCATGACACAATGTTCTGAGAACATCCTAAAATTGTCCTTCGGGATATCCCTTTAACAAACCGGGAACTAGATAAAACCTCTACAGAACCATGACACACCAATCTGAAAGCATCTTAAAACGGTCCCTGGGGATGTCCCGGGAACAACCTGGGAACTAGACAAAACGTACACAAAACCATGGCACAACTTCCTGACGTCTTTAGGCGACCATTTCGTGATGTTACGGGGACGTCCTAATGACTCATTTCTGTTTGCATGGAATTCATATATGTATCAGAAACAGTCCATCCAATCATAATTATTTGCAATGCAGTAATAGTAAAGGAAAGTGTCAGCAAGGGCATTTTATACAATAAAATGCTATTGTTAGAATTTCTGTATTTCTACGGGTTGTTATTTTGTTCTCTATGGACCTCAGTCTCAAGTGGTTTTAGTATTTGTTCTAGTGTTTGTTTGCATTGGTATTTTTCCAAACTTAAAATAATTACTGGTCATCAATGAATACAATGGGAATGGGTTGTTCTGCCTTGAAGAAATACTGCAGTATATCAATGAGTCGCTAGGGGACAAATCCATTCATGGGCTAAATATGGTATGTATGAAATAATAACTTCTGGGGGGCCAATAGAAAACCCAGACATTTTAAATGACTGGTCAAGTGCAAGTGTTGGGGTTGACAGGTGATTTGCGTAAGTTGACAACACTGTGAACTAATGAGAACACAGTGTGATATGTTTTCTTCACTCCCATGTCTCCACACTGCCAGGGCTAGAGGAAGAAAACAGCCATGGACACAAAGGTCAGAGCAAGAGGATACATCTCATGAGAACACCATGGAACACACACACACACACACGCACACGCACACGCACACGCACACGCACACGCACCTGCACCCGCACCCGCACACGCACACGCACACGCACACGCACACGCACACGCACACGCACACGCACACGCACACGCACACACACACACACACACACACACACACACACACACACACACACACACACACACACACACACACACACACACACACACACACAAAGCCTGTATTCTCCATCCCCCTCCAGCTTTCCACTCCAGCTGAAATGAAAAGTTACCATTCCTGAACGGATGGTATCTTCATGTGCAATGACTTATACCTGTATACAATGGCCTCAACACAACAGTGCATCTACATTGAAAACTGTTCTAATGTATTTTTATGTACATCATTCCAGATAGTCATATGCATGATGTGTGTAGTGTATCTGTAGTCTGAACCATATCTCAGTGGTTGGGCATGTAATGAGAGGTCTGACCATGCAGCGTGTCCACAAGAGTGGAAAATGGTCCAGTTCGGTAACTGGGTAAGAGCAGTCCAGAGCTGGTTGGGAATATATGAGAAGATCAATGGGAGATGGGATAAAAGTTGGCTCTCTGTCCATTGCAGGGCTTGGAGAGGCTGTGAAGGGATGACAGGCTTCATTAGCAACAATACTGGGCAGCATGCAGGACTCCCACAGGACCCTCAGTGCAGGATGATGGGACAGTACGCTAGAAAGGTCAAGCGCAGACAAATCAGCATCGCAGAATGAAAGCCTGATAGAACCATAAAACCATACAGACCAGTGCAACTTTCTGCCCGCAAATAAATGGCCTATCAATTATACAGATGTACTTTGTATCTTTTAATCAAGATAGTTAGAAATACAGTACTGTATACTTTCATGTGAAATGTTCACCCCCCTGCTCTAATAAAACCAAATAGTGACATCTGATTATATTGTTAAGTTATGTGTGGATTTCACATACCACAGAATTAAAAACACAACTGATTTTGTAGGCTATACTGTAAAGCAGAGAAATGTACAGTATGAATGTGTCTATTATAAGATTATGCCGGGGCCAGATAGTCACTATCATATTCCACAGTCTTCATTCTCGTAAAGCTACTCATATACTATACACATTAGTTTTCACTAACATGTCCCTTCTGTATAACAGTGACATAGACTTCCTGTGAAAGGCCCTTATGGCTAGGTTTCATTTCACTGTGTTGTCAAGCATTGAATAAACTCACTGAGAGTGGGCTATTGAAAAGCTTTTTTTTATGTCCCTCTACTGATTTCTGACAGTGAAATCATTTACAGATCTCTTCTCAGTGTCAGCCATATTGACTTCTTAGTAATGACAGTGTCTCACCCTGTTATACACTGACAATTATCACCAACCGCTCCTAGTCCACCAGGCTACAATTATGCTCTGTATTATCATATTGACACTTCTGACAGCCTTTTGACAGCACTATCAGATAGTATGAAGAGTTACTGTGGCAGAGCTATAAGCATCCATAAGTACACTTTGAGCAATTAAATTAAGCAAAATTACAGGTCGTTGTCCCAAGCCTGGGAAAATGTTTTGTCAAGATTCAAAACACCTTTCTGGTGATTCCAGAGCCATCATTTTGTCCACTTTTGTATCCTCTCTACCACTCCCATTGTTCTGCAATGCTAAGTTATCAAACCTACATAATGGCTCACTAACTCTCCTGGTCCATACATGGACTGCTTTACATGTATTTTTAAGATTATGCAAATGTTTCGTTGAACTATCACTTGAACATATATTGATTTGAAAACATACTTTGTGGTTAAAAAGTGTTAACACCCCTGTGAGTATAAGCATTTTAGCCCCGTTTCCATTAGCTTTCAGTTCACACTGAGAATGTGGCGGACCATACACATAAAATCATTAAGTTTCCGTCTCTTTAAATTGTGAGTAGGACACCAGGTGGACGGCATTGGCAGCCTCTCAGGTTCTCAGCACCTTACCACCATGTTCACCAATTGTCTGGATTTTTCTCTTTCCACAGTTAAAATTTGGTCACAAATTTACAAAAGGGACTTGTTCTCTCTTGACCCCAGCGAGGTACCATCACTCGGTGGAAAACATTGTGAAAATATCAAAGGCAAGCGGACTCGACAGGGGAGAGGTATAAACAGCCTAATGATTTCCCCTGAGTTTCTGCCTAGGAGCAGTGTCACAGAAAGCAGCATAAATGGTGACATATCCTCACTTAGGCTCTCGGGGAAATCGAACACTGACACTCCCTTTTCAACTTGGGCTTCCTCATCAGCCAATTACCGCAGTAACGGAAGAGCGCACTCACATCTTGGGACGAGAGAGCCACTAACCTTCTGAGATTATGACTGTGTACAATGCCAAACAGGCCACACTGCACAGACTTCAGGGCCACCATGCCCTGAGGAGCTATTTAGAAATGAATAGAGGATTCTTCACAGCAGCTCCAGATCACACCTCCATGTAATAGGGCTTTTTTGCCAGCTGCCAGACAGAACAAATACCCACAGCCTTTTCCCCCCAACTCTCCAATGGATGGGAATACATGAACAAACAAAAATATGTATTTGAAAAATTCTTCCTGTTTACTAAAAACTTGAATATCTTTTGGGAAAAAAACTGAGTTTATAGAGGAAGATGGAGGAAAAATGTTAGGCGGACGATCACTGCGATGTTTAATCATTAAGACGAAAGGTTGGCGTGGGAGCCATTGTGTTAAATTTATGCATCGCGCCACATTTATCATAAGCTGGATTCCAGGCTCAGAATGCAGAAAAGAAAAGCTGCTTAATAAATCAGGAGATACTGAGCTGTAAGTGCTTTCCACTTGAAAGCATTGAGAGAGTAGAGGTTCTCTTCTCCACACCACCACTCACCACTTCACTGATAACCTGTGGGTACAGTGCATGTGTAAACTATCTCAGTGCATAACAGATCACTGATAACCGTGCACAAATAAAACAATTAGCAAAGCATTCATAACATCTAAAGTATCCACAACAATTATTTTACTATTAAAGGTGAATAAATTATGAACAGCTTCTGCATAATCTTATATGGAGTACATAGGACATTTTTACAGACCACATTAACTCCTGCTATATTTTATTTTGGTCCTAACCAGGGATGTATAAGGTTCTAAAAAGGATTTAATACAACAACATTTGTTGAACACACTGAAATAACCAGTTTATAACAGCCAACTACTAGGACTGAGAATATTCTCTGCATCCTCACCAGAATGGTGCTGCTGCAGTTTTCCGGCAGTATTTGTCTCACTAATGTTTCTGCTCTGCAGTCATACACTGTGTGGCCTGGGCTTGGAGTAAGGAGCCCTCCGCTCCCTCTGAAACTAATTAACTGGGAAGGCAAGGAGGGGAGTGCAGGGAGAAGCGAAGGGCTGGGAGAGGAGTGACGATGAGACACAGAGGGCTGCGGGTGAGCTCTCTCTCAACCCTGGAAGTCCACTCAGCCGAGAGACAATGGATACTCCACTGTGTCCAACCTATCTGAGCATCAAGGCCTCATTACAGCCATATCATTAGAGGATTATTTCCATTCACACTGCTTTTGCCTCCAGATTGCCAATGGAAGCTGGTCAATATTCAGATTTAACTGAAACAATACATACTGTATGTTCATAGTTTAGTATGTATTTGATATTACATTAGTGAAGGAGATTATTAAAGGGTAATATAGTCCTTTCTTTTCTCTGCTTCAAACCACTTTGGAAGAGGTCCATATTTCATCGACTGGATTAAAACACTGTACAACTATCAGAAAAATCTGTCATAACTAATGGATTACATATGCAAATTATTCTTGCCGCATGGAGGAAGTAGACAAAGATATTAATTATCTCTGCTGTTATTTGCTCTTTTTTTTAAACCTCGGCTAATATTACACAAGAGTGGTTAGTCTCAGCTCAAACTCCAGTGGATTATGCACTGTCCCGGTATTATTAGAATGGTGAAAGGTGAAGTTACCATCTAGTAGGCTCGCTACGAGCTATGACGTTAGGGATGGGGGTGAGGATGGGCTAAAACTGTGAAGGTTCAGGCTAAAGTTTGGGTTAGGGTTAAAATAGAAAAAATAAAGTGCCTAGCACCAGGATTGAACCCGCGATGTTCGGAGCCGTAAAGTAGCCCCTAACCTAGGGATGGGCTAAACTTGGGGAGGGGCTCGCGTAGCCCCTAACCATAAACCGCAAGTTATGGCTCTGAACATCACGGGTTCAATCACTCTGATTTAATGCCTAAACTTAACCCTAGTGCCTAAACTTAACCCTAGTTCCTATACTTAATCCAAACTTTAACAACTACTCTGAATGAATGCCTAAACTTAACATTCGAGGTTAATAAACACGGGCTGAACCTGGGGAGGGGTTCGCGTAGCCCCTAACCCTAAACTGCAAGTTATGGCTCTGAACATCACGGGTTCAATCACTCTGAATTAATGACTAAACTTAATCGTCAAGGTTAGTAAACAGACCGCAACAAACTCCGTAATTAAAACGGCAACACACTCAGTAGTCTCTGTTGTCTGCAGTTATGACAACTCTCTCAGTTTGCCTTAGAGGTTGCGTTGCGTAGTTCCATGGTGAACTATCATGGCAACATTTCAATTTCTGCTGTGGGTTGGGTGTGATGGCCCTCTGGTGCCCAATGTCAATGGGGAAGGAGGAAGCCAGGCCAAAGTAATTGTGATTTCACAAACCTGTCTCTTCCTGGCCACGTATATCGTTTTTCTAATGAAAAGTGTGAGAAATAGTGAACTTCCCCCTGTTGTTTCCCTTTGTTTAGCTGGCTGTAGCCTATGGGAGGATATCAGTGGGGATGGAGGGGCCCAGTATTGGTGCCCGCCCAGCCCAGACTGCCCCCCACTCGCCTGCAGGCCTCAGATCAATAACAGCTGAATGCCATCTGCTTGGGGCAGCAGAATGCCACCAGAGGTCCACGCCATGCATCTTCCCCTATTGAAAGGTTATTTTTATGCGAGTAAACAATTCATCCTCTGGCCGCATGCTTGATGCTCGTTTACCGCGCCCGATCAATACATTATGCAAAACGGGGGGGGGGGGGGATTTAATCCTAAGAGCAAACCTGACGCCCAGGTGATGGCAAATCGATTCCCCCGACCACTAAACTCTGACATACAGTCAGGGTGTTTTATAGCCGGAGATGCAAATTATGCTCAACTCTAAATGTTGAAAATGTTTTGTCATTCCGAACATGCCTTAAACCTGCAAACAATGTAGACCAATGTGGAGAAGATGTATGGCATTTCATAGAGATACGCTTACAGACAATGAGCAGAGTGGTAATGTTTAGAAAATTGTCCCCTTTGGAATGAACTTCTCTATCTCACCTTTGCTTTAGCAGTTCCATGGGCCAGTGGCACCATTCTGCTGTCTGTCTGGTGGTGCTTTAATCCCTGCAGGGTTACAGGGGAGGGGGTTTAGTAAAGAAACAAGCGAGTGAGCGGCATGACGAGATGATGCGTGTGTTTGGGGGCATCATCGCTGTGATCTTGCCTGTCTGACACACAACACAGGCGTCGAGGGAGACAGATATTTCCAGCACACGCTCTGCTGGCCACACTGAACCTGTTACAGCTCCACAGGGGATTGTTCGCCTCTTATTAGATTTTCTACAGCACAGCCATTAGTGATAAATGTACTGGTGTATTCACTGTCAAGTTAATCAATGCTGCCAAAGTTTTGTTGACCTAACAGCAATCTATAAAGCAAACCGGCTCTTTTTTCTCCCCCACTATGACAACTCTGTCCACCACGGGGTCTAAACAAGGCTGATTCCCCTTCAAAGGGGGTAGTGCAGTTTGAAGTACTGTCTACAAATTGAAATACTGTCTTTAAAAGCACCCAATTGCTGTGACGCCTCGCCTGTCCAAGAAATTGTTTAAAAACCAGGGTCACTCAAATAGATCCAGTTTGATGGTTAAAACACTGGCAAATCGATAACTTCACAGATGATAGAACGTTGTCAAGTAAGAGAAAAAAAATCATGCAATTGTCTTGACAACCAACTCCTTATTTCCAGTGGCGATAGCTGTTAAAAAGGAAAGGCGTTAGGTCAGGGGGTAGGCAGAATGGAGCATGGAGTAAAAATAAGACCTTGTTCTCCAGTCTCCATTGTAACCCACTGGGCACAAACTGGTTGAATCAATGTTGTTTCAATGTAATTTATCAACGTATTGTGATGTGGAATGAACGTGAAAATACAATTGATTTGTAAACTGTTGTTTAGAGGGTGAAATTTCAACCACTGGATTATGTCATCATGGTTAACCAAATTTCAACATCGACAAACATTGTATAAAATATGTTGAATTTGTACCTTTAAAACAACGGCAGATTTTCAACAGTACATCCAATATCAGAAATAAAACAATAGGCCGGGCAGCACCTCCTACTGGTGAATTGATCTAGCTAGAGCTACCCTCTTGTTTCCCATCCAAGGTTTTAATCAAGCTCAGCCATGGTATTCGTCTCTGACTATTACCAATGTGCTATCGTGAGAATGATTGTTGAGAGATCTCCACTTAAAAACAAAATAGATTCACCATTTCTATAGAAGTAATTCCAAAGGCTAGGGTTAACAGAGCAAATTCAATGTGACTATACTTTATTAATCATCAATGATGCTATTTTAGCAAAAACTGGTTAAATCAATGGTGTTTCCACATCATTTCAACAAAACAAATCAATATGATGACGTTGAATCAACATGGAAATCTGATTAGATTTGCAAAAAGCCATCAACGTAGGGGAATTTCATATTTTTTTCACCAGGCTATTAACCTAAATCCAATGATATGGTGACATTTTTTGTTGATTTCACATTGAATTCCCGTTAGTTGACAACTCAACCAAATGTATATAAAAACTAGACATTGAACTGATGTCTGTGCCCAGTGGGTAGCATTTGCAAAGTCATCAACAGCAATTGTTTGAATTCCTCCCAGAATTCAACTGAAAATAGACAATACAATAGACTAGGGTTTCCAGCACTGTTTGATTTCAAATTGAATGTTATTTAGGGATATTGAATTGTGTTTGGTTGTCAACGCAACCAAATGGCAACATTTGAAGGAAATGTATCTTCTGCTTGGATAGTTGATACGTGCCACTTACTTAGCATGGCTTTAATTCCAGTTTGGCTTCAAAGTAACAATTGATATGTTGGATTCAGGTCTCCATCTCAACCAAAAAATCTAAGTAAAAGAATAGGAATAAATCAAATCAAACTTTATTTAAAGTGCATTTAAAGTTTGATTTGATTTAATCCTATTCTTTAACTGAGATATATAATATATATACAGCATATTATACTTTTATGTAATCATATAAAACGTGCATGTTCAAGATAGCATGCAAAGGTCATGCCAGGTCTGTGGAGATCTTTACAATTGCTGTAATAATCTTGCAGAATCTCAAACTGCATTTATAACTTGCAACATGTAGGTTGTTTTTATTGTAATCTCAACTTCGATCCAGGTCATTTGGTTCTGCTAGTAGAAGAAGAACTGTGATAAAACATTAATCTGTTGTATAAATAAACAAATTATCTGACATTGTATTCCCATTTGAACTGCTGTGCTTTTAAATGGTTGAAAGCGTAGTGATAGACACTTGTTTGACAACTAAACCAAAAATCAAACACTTTCATTGGAATTTTGTTGTGCTTTATTATAATTATTTTGTACTTGTAGCCTATTCTACCGCCGCAACTCCCCTACGGACGCGGGAGAGTCGAAGGTCAAGAGCCATGCACCCTCCGAAGCATGACCTTGCCAAGTTGCACTGATTCTTGACACACTGCTCACTTAACCCAGAAGCCAGCCACACCAATGTGTCAGAGGAAACACTTTCAGCTTGCAGGCACCCAGCCCACCACAAGGAGTCGCTAGAGCGCATTGGGACAAAAAAATACCGGCCAGCCAAACCCTCCCTAATCTAGACAACGATGGGCCAATTGTGCACCGCCTCATTGATCACGACACAGTCTGGGATCAAACCCAGGGCTGTAGTGATGCCTCAAGCATTGCAATGCAGTGCCTTAGAACGCTGCGCCACTCGGGAGGCTTTATTGTGCTTTTAGATGGTTGAACATATAGTGATAACACATTGGAAATTCAACTAACTTTTTGCTGTCTTTTTGAGTGGGTGAATATAGGTTGCAATCTCATTGATCAATGTCTCAACCGAATATTACCCAATTACTCACGTTGAAATGGCGTAGTGTGCCCAGTGGGAAGGCCAGCCAGATCACCTGTGATATAAGTCAGTATTAGACGTCCATCCATGTCTGAGGACGTCAGGAGATGACGTGAAAACCGGTCACTAGGGGCAACAGTAAGCGCTGATATCTTCAAGTAGTTTTCCGTTTTGTTAGGGCATTGTGGACTGGGATGGGTATCCGATTCTAAAGGTTGCAAGTTCAAATCCAACGATAGGAAGTTATATTTGTTTTATCCCAAACTTTAACCTTTGCCTTAAAAAATGGAAGTTAATGCCTAAGAATTAGAGTTAAGGCCTGAACTTCACTTTGAAATAGGACGTTGGGAACAACTTTGAAATTTGAAGATTTAGAAACATGGCCGTCTAATTTTGACGTGAGACTGTGAGAGCACCTTCCAAAGCAATTATAGATTTCTCTCATGGTCATTCTGTTACTTGTATAAACATTAAAATAACCTCTCTGTATAAATTGTGAGGGAGAGCTGACAATATTTGTGATTTTTGTTCTGTATTTTTGCCCTTAGTGAGAAATATAATCTCGGTGCAATCACAGATAATTAGTTATGGCTGGTCTGCAGTGAAGCCTTGCTCCGCTTTCCTTGCCGGAGAGGCCCGGGTTGATAGGGGGCGCAGAGAGGCACAATTACTCTGGAGAAAAGAGAGACCACTATAACCTGGCTGGAGAATACTGATTAACCTTTTTCACGCTGTTGACAAATGAATTGGATCAACGGTGTAAGACTGCATTTATCACGGACCTATCTGCACTTAGGCCCCCATTCAGCAGAGGAAAAATAAAAACGTTCTGCTAATAAACCCAACTAGCATGCCACAACGCATTACACTGTCATAGACCTCCCAGTGTCGCATCGATCTTCTTTGATCGCCCACAGAAAACCAGCAGACTGCTGTATTGACCAAACACATTACAGAATGTTGAATTATTACTGCATTTGTTACCAACATAGCTAGATATTAAACATTCAATGTCCTGTGTCTATATTGTACTATATAGTAGGCCTATAGTTTGTGTGAAACATGACTGTTTTCGGTGGTTTCTAAGATAGCACTTGATATACATTCTAGGAGTCTGTAACTGTATTGTAAATTGAGCATAAAAAAAGAGTTGGATGTTTTCTATATTACAATGTGGTTTAGCAGGACTAGCTATGATATGTTTATTTATTTTTATTATGCACTCTTGGGAAATGTCTAAGTATTAGTTGCAACTATCATTTCAAAGCTACTGAAATTAGCCTGTGAATCTGTCCTTCTTTCCCGCACAAAGGTGGCCTTCTGTGGCAGGTTACAGTGCCATTTGCATTTAAGTGTACACTCTATTGACCTTCAGTTGCAGTGTCCTGACTGCATGCCATTAATGTGTTTCAGGCTGTGATGTGTTCACTCAGCAGATGTAGCACAGAGGGTCAATTAACCATGCTTGCTAATTGCACATCCATTCAGCATCCTTTCCCTTTGCCATTCTGCTTGCTTTACAAATTAAGAACAATTGGGAGGGTGGTGTTAATTTGGTCTCTCTAATGAGTCATCTAGAGGAAATAGGCTCTGCAAATGATGATACAACTCTCACCGAACAATGTCCTGCAACCCTCATCCATTTCCCCCTTTATTAACTAGATTTGTTTTCAGGGTATCTGGCCGGTTTGAAAATAACAGCCCACCCGGTAACGAGAACAAAGCTTTCCCTCCTCCTTGTCTGCACTCTGGAATAATTTCAGAATAGCAGGCGAATCAAGAAGAAGAAGGAATTATTTTTCTTTATTAAGTGACCCGGGTCCCTTGGGGGACAAAACAAAGCAAACAATTAATCTTTTCCTATTGGTTCTGTGTTGGGGCAGCTGTGGCGCTTGGTTCAAGGCGGCCCATACCTCTGGCAGGCCAGGCAGAGTAATTAGACTTGGCCTGGGAATAAATGGACTCGACTGAGCGGCCATGCTCTGCAGAGATTTTACGTCCAACAGCGAGCTTACCCTTCTAATAACATCACCCTAGCAACCATCAGTGAAAATGACCAATCAACAAGTGCATAATCAAGCAGGGCTGGCCATATTAGATGCGGCAAGCTTTGGACAATTTTTTCTGGAGAACATTACATTAATTGCTATACAAGTAACAAAGTGTTTAATAAGATAAAAGCAAGCCCCCCTGTTCACAGTTGGCTTGGCAGCAAAAACCTCCTCTGGTTCAGAACAAAGACTCCTGTGGTTCAGTGACCCAAAATATCAATACAAGTGTTGGGCAATACTAGTCAAATGGACTACTGTTTTGCATATACCGTATGTCCCAAAATGTTGTTTTCTTTTTGATGAACTGAAGAAAAATAGCGATCTAGTTTTTCATTCTTTCTTTCAATTCAATCGTTTTCCAATATCTGTTTTGGATCCCAACAAATAGTGGGATACCTGTAGGATTGTACACAGAGAGGATTCAAATGATGAAACTGGACAGGTATATTGGAATTTATACTGAACAAAAATATAAAGCGATGTCAATGTTGTGAACAGCGTGCCCCATGGTTGCAGTGGAGTTATGGTATGGGCAGGCATAAGCTACGAACAATGAACACAATTGATTTTATTGATTACAATTTGAATGCACAGAGATACCGTGACGAGATCCTGAGGCCCATTGTCATGCCATTCATTCACCGTCACCTCATGTTTCAGCATAATGCATGGCCCAATGTTGCAAGGATCTGTACACAATTCCTGGAAGCTGAAAATGTCCCAGTTCTTCCATGGCCTGCATACTCACCAGACATGTCACCCATTAAACATGTTTGGGATGCCCTGGATTAACGTGTATGACAGCGTGTTATAGTTCCTGCCAATATCCGGAAACTTCGCACAGCCATTGAAGAGGAGTGCGACAACATTACACAGGCCACAATCAACAGTCTGATCATCTCTATGCGAAGGTGATGTGTTGCGCGGAATGAGACAAATGGTGGTCACACCAGATACTGACTGGTTTTCTGATCCACACCTTTTTTAAAGGTATGCATATCTGTATCATGTATCATATTCCCAGTCATGTGAAATCAGTAGATTAGGGCCTAATTTATTTATTTAAACTGATTTCCTTATATGAAGTGTAACTCAGAAAAATCTTTGATATTATTGCATGTTACATTTTTATTTTTGTTCAGTATAATTTCACTTTTCTCCTTGTCCATTGCAAGTACAGGATATAGGGCCATGGCAACTATAGTTTCACAGCCCATTGACAAATAATAGTCCCGTCTGTGTTGTCCTACATTCCTGGGCCTGACCGCTCTCCAAAACCTGTGGACTCGGGAGAGGGAGAGAGCCCGGACCTGATAGAAACAGTGATGGATTTCAGTTATTAGCAGATCAAAAAGATGGATGGTGCTCTGCTTCTTCCAATCAACATCATCATCTAGATCTATTTAAAGATAGTGGGTGTGCTAATCAACTTATTTAAGCCTGTGATAATATCAGGCAGAATAATCTTCTGTACTGTGCTGCATTCCCCAGTGATCGATAAAATCACTTGAGCCGGTACAAACCGAGGTAAGTAATGACTATCCCGGTCATTAATATTATTTAACACTCTTCTCACAGAGCCTAATGAAGAAGAAAAACTGTGTGTTCCTCTCCGCTCACTGTGCTTCTGTTCCAAATGGCACCCTGTTCCCTGTGTAGTGCACTACTTTTGACTAGGGCACATAGGGGCAGTGCACTACGTAGGGAATAGGGAGCCATTTGGGACGTATCCGTGTGTAATCTTACCGCTGCCTCCTCCAGACCCATCCACACATCCTCTCAAGTTCAAATACAGGACTGTTGTATAATATCTCATGGAAGTTTTATTGGGGAGAAACTAACATTATAGTTTAAAAAATATAACGCTTCATCATTGGGACAAACATTGCTTCTATAAGAAAGGCAAAAGGTTGTAGCACAGACAGAATATGTCGACTACATTTAATAAAATGAAAGAAGTATCACATAAAAAGGAAATTCATAAAACACAACAAATTAAGAGACCAAAACTAGTGACATGTGTAATAGTGCTGGTACAGTATGTTGAATAATTTGAAAGCAAAAAACTACCAACCAATTTTTGTGTGTGAAATCTTTAGACATGAGATAATAACAGGTCTAGCCGGATATCTAAAAGGTTGCATCTTGCTACAGATCTATAAAGATGGGTACCCTAAGACTGGACTAGGGTACTATATGACAAAGACTTGATGTTCTCTTGTCAGTGATAGGGATCAGCACTCTCCCATCATTCTGTGAAAATGTTCGTCACATTTCTGTCAGTTTCTCCCGCTTCACCAAATGACGGGGTCAGCTCCTCAGCTCCTCAGAAAACCTCAGATTAATGCACCTTTAAAACCATGACAGCTGAAAAACCCAAGTTTGATTCTTAGAATGTCTATATCTACATAAGGTCAGACACACCAGGAGCTGTGCCTTGGAGAATAATGTCTGCTCATCCTCTCAATTGATCACTATATGGAGTACCCTGGTTTAAATAGCAGGTTGCAAAAATCCTAATAAAGGACAGGCGCATAGAGCCAGTTTCCCGGACACAGATGAAGGCTAGTCCTGGACTGAAAAGCATGTTCAATGGAGATTTTCCAATGAAACAGGTTTTCAGCGCAGGACTAGGCTTAATCTGTGTCCGAGAAACCGTCCCACAATGTTGCATGGTTATGGCTTTCTCACCTTAGGTTGTATAGGTTGTATAATTTACATTGTCAGCCTGGTTAATTTTCCGTATTTTCCACCCACTTTGGCTACCCTGAGGTATCTGGACAGGTAGTGTGGCCGGTGACAATCATTAACAATGGCTGGTGCTGAATGAAGACAAACGGTAGACAAGGCCAGTTTCCAGTAGGGCTAAGCTGCTTACAAGATAAATACTCACAGGGTGACCCTTCAGTCCATGATGAACAACCTCTTGTGCTCTGCACAGCCTCCGCCCACCACCTCCTATAGCCAGACCAGACGCTGGGGGAAGGGGCCACTATGAACTCACCTTCTTTAGCCCTAGATGGAATGTACCATAGTAGCTCATTAGTATACCTTCAGGTGAAAGAAATGGTGGCAAAAAAGAAAAATAATATCATAGACTGGCAAGATTCTGTCCCCAAGAACGACTCAAGGTATTGAGCTACTTAAATTCCATCAACTCGCCAATCCGGTCTTAAAGCAAGGACGAAAATGGATGTAAAGCAGCAGATTCGATCTCCCTTTTCACTTGTGATTGAATTACTTGGGCACTCTGGATACCTACAGTACACACACTACAAACCCCAATATTTTCAATATTTACATTTAGAATATTGTATTACAAGGATGCTTCTGCCTGTTTAAAAAAAACAACTCATCAACTAAATGTTATATCATGTTGGGCAAATGCTAGGTTTAAAGCTGTTTTTGAAAATAGAAACACAATGCACCCCCTGCTCCTCTATGTAGTTACATCCAGAGGAACAAGGGCACTATTTTGGATGGTTTTCGACACACCTTGCCAATTAAATCTCAAAGAGGGATTCTCTGCTACAGTAGCTGTAATGTTTGTGGTTCCTGTCTGTTCGGGGACCAAGGTCAAGATAGGAACCCCTAGGCCACCCTAATTATGACCCAAAGTCATGCCACTCAAGAGCCACTGGGGTTGCAGGGTCAGAGGTCAAAATCAGAGTGGGGGTGCCTAGAAAGGGATGCAGTCCGCACCTATTGTCCATTGATGTCTAGTGCATACCTCTCTGATATACAAGACTTTGGTAGAGGTGTTTATCATTAACTTGTAAGATAGTGATACATTGATGTTGATATCTGGTGCAGATTTTCATGAATCAATGTCACACACACAGTCAGTGTATTCAATGACTTCCTGACTTGATTAGTTTAGATATTGGATTATCTTCTGTTCCATTGAATAGTACTTATAAGGCCTATATTCTGAGCACTTTGTGTACTTGATCTAATATCAAATTGTATTCAAATCGATATCGCAATAGATCCTTAGATTAAGGATCAACCATGTTAAAAGAGGAAGGCAAGACGTCTTTTTTTCTGGTTAAAAAAAATTAAATTGGTTTCATTTGAAATTGCTACTGTGTCTGATCTCTGGGTAATAGCTAGGTTGCCATTAAGAGCTTTTTCGCAAGATTTTGCATTCCCCATTCAGCAACTGTCTTAACACCTATATACTCCTGCATATGTTGTATATCACTTGTCATGATTGAGAAAAAGAAAACCCTCGTATCATTTCTGTAGGTGATCAGCTTCACTTCTTCCTCAGTATGAAAACTATTTTCCTACTCTCTCCTACTGTAGAATCTAAAAATAAGTCAATAGTAAAGGTTCCCTGCTTCCCGCCAGCTCCCAGACCCCCAGCCCATAACCTTTCCCAAAGTTGCAGATGAAATGTCAGCGGCAGACCCTCAGGTATAAGTTAGAGGCCTAACCGGACAGCACCATGGTATGAATCACTGTCATTCTAAATGTGGAATCAGCAATTCCAGACCCATCCTATCTGGACATTTAAAAGGGAAAAGGGCTGCTCCAGGAGCTTTGGTATTGATTTTTTCCCCGAACAAAGAGACTTTCTCTAATACATGATACATCATAATCACTTAATTTGTAACCTTGCCACAACAGATGTACAGGAGTTTCAAAACAGACATTTACCTGTAAGGGTACGACCGACTCTTGTGTCTAACAATGACACACTGAGAACAAAAAGTATGTAGGCCCTAATGTATGGGGTATCTACAGTATATCCTCTATTGAAATTGTTTACACAATGAAAATGTTGGTCTTTATTTGGTCTGTTCATGTCCATTTTCCTTTTCTCAATAAATTTGACATGATTGTAAGTCACAATGTACTGTCTATCTGCGTTTTGTCTTCAGTGTGTTACTGGTAGAAAAAAATACACATCTGAAAATGATGGATGGCCTCCAAACAAAAACACTGTTTGAGGAAAGAGGGACAGTGACATATACATAACTCAAAATCGTAGTGTCTGTTTTTGTTACAGCATATTATAATATTGTATTTATTATTTTCTGTCCTTTGTCCAACATTCTGAAGTAGAAAATGACTATAATTTATCCTTGTCGATTGTATATGTTTTAAATGTTTGCTACATTTTTTTCTGTTATTTATTGCAAAGATGTGGGAATTTAAGCTTAAGCCAGGGTTCCCAAACTGGCAGCCTGCAGGCCAAATATGATTTTATTTGACCCCCCAAGTTTTCTGAGCAAACAAAGATAATATATATATATACTTTTTTTAAATTGTTGGCCATAAAATAACGTAAAAACAGCAGCGAATCAGCTCCAAATAATTTCAATTTTGGAAATCTGTTCCAAAGTATTCCCAAACATAATAGAGAGATGATCATAAAGAAATGTGAGAAAGGTTTGAAATTATTATGTTTAAGTCAGATATTATATCTAATTTGGATTATTGAGGTCAATTTGCAGTCAATAAATTATTCTTAATTATGTTCCATTCCCCCTGACCATCCGTTCAAGAAAAAATCGTCCCGCGGCTGAATCTAGTTGATGATCCCTGACGTAAGCTATCATTTGCCAAGAACTTAGTTAATTATTAATAGCCAGAGAAATGCACTTTCTTAACAACCACATTTACATTTTGATTTATAATAGGAGAATCATCAAACAAAAGGTTCAATCAGCCCACCCTTCCCTCACACCCACCGACACACCCCACCCACCCTGAACACTTTGCAATCTGGGCCAAGATGAGGATGGCGGCCCTTGAAGTGGCTCGGTGAACGATGTGAGACACACACTGATGCCTCCTCTGTCTGATCTGCACTGAATCTCCTCTCCTCCTCTCCTGGGCGGCGAGCCTCACAGCAGATGCCACACTGCATCAGAACCAGTTTGCCTTCCTCTCTCGGACAGTCTAAAACACTTTTCCTGATCTCTTTCATCTTGATGGATTGTCAATATATGGATTGTCTTGCTCTCTAATTCAGTGAAAAAATCTAGTTTTCCATTAGTCTCTGCCTCTCTAATTTTCACTACAGCTTTTCTAAGTGTAATTATTAAAGGCAGATTCAAGAAAGCAATTACTGAACTAGTGTTCGTATCTTTGAAATCTTAATAAGCAGACAGAATGGGGTGTGGAGAACACAATACGATGGTACAATTCCCTGCTAGCCTTGTTATCACCTGGCACTATCAATTTATGTTACTCAAATTTAGCGTTTAAGGGTATTTACCAAAAAAAAAGAAATTCAATACTAAGCCAACCGATGATGTGAAAGTAATAGCTATATTACATTGCATGACGCAGACATTCATTGGTCAAACATGTACAATTAAATGTTACTGTATGAAAGGATAAACTCAGACTGGCATCTACAGATTACTGCGGTATTGAACTGCAAGAGATGCAAATTCATTTATTAGAACAACATGTAAAAGTATTGCAAAAAATCAGGGATGGACAGAGACCAGAAATGGTCTCTTTTTTTACGAAGCATTGTCATCGAAGTATACAACTGTAGGTACAATGCGATTTATGCGCCAAGACAACAGAACATACAACACTTCCAAACTAAATGGGTACAACTAAAACATATTGAAAATAAAAAAATCCTGAGACAAGACAAACACAAATGTAAATGTGTTACCCCTGAACCCCCTCAAGTTCAAATCAAATCAAATGTATTGGTCACATACACATGGTTAGCAGATGTTAATGCGAGTGTAGCTGAAAGTTCCTCTGCTGGTCAGGTCCAATCTCCTGATGAGTTGAGGTGGTCTGAGCATGGTTCTTCCTCTGACCCAGTGGGCAAAACTGGTTGGAATGACACCATTTCAGTGGGTCTTCAAGTCTTTGACATGAGACAGAATGGTTTTTGTCAATACAATGGGGATGATACCATAAGCACACTCAAGCTATTGTACCACATTCAAAATAGATGCTTGGTACTGCCCTGGTCCTCCCTGCAAAAATATCTTCTCTCTAGACCACAAGTCTCATCTATGAGGAATGGTAGGCACTTTATGTTGACGACAGCTCACCTTTTCATTTATGATATTATGCCTCTCTATATACATCATTCACAACATCACATTATTCATGTACTGATACTGATGTAGACATTTTCATACGCTTTATGTGCAAGGTGTTGATTTGTCATGCCGTGCACTTCTAAGAACTTTGCTGCCATCGACAGAGACTACCCACTGGGCACACCATGTAATTTCAACGTGGACAATTGGGTAATATTTGGTTGAGACGTTGATCAACAACCTATATTCAACCACTTAAAAAGACGACAAAAAAGTTTGTTGAATTTCCAATGTGTTATCAATTCTAAAAGCACAACCAAATTCCGATGGAAAAACAATGTCTGATTTTTTGGTTCAGTTGTCACTCTCTTTCACTCTGCTTTCAACCATTTAAAAACACAACACAATTCAAATGGGAATACAATGTCAGATATTTTGTTTATTTATACAACAGATTAATATAATAGCAGAACCAAATGACCTGGATTACAGTAAAAGTACATGATACGAGTCATCAATGCCATTCGAGATTCTGTACAGATTAATACAGCAACTGTACAGATTAATACAGACCTGCGATGACCTATGCATGCTATCTTGAACATGCTTTATACGATTACATAAGAAGAAATGTATAGTTGCAAGTAACCTCAACATTTAGCCATGGTTGTGTTACTCATTTTAAGGTTCATGTCACGCCCTGGCCATAGAGAGGTTTTTATTCTCTATTTTGACTAGGGTGGGCATTCTATATTCAATTTCTATGTTTTTTGGTCCACACCTTCTTCATACGACTACTGTTACAGTTCAATGGTACATTTGTTTGTAAAAAAGCTTTCCCTTTAGGCTATTTATTGTATTTCAAAAATATTTTGTGTTTGTTTTGTGTTTGGTTGTCAACCAAAACTAAACATTTGAAGGAGATTTATCTTCTGCTTAGAAATATGAAATCTGTGCCACTGACTTAGTCTGGCTTTAATTCCAGTTTGTCTACAAGTTAATAATTGATGTGTTGGATTCACGATCTCCATCTCAACCAAAAATCTAAGTCAAAGTATAGGACTAATTCAAATCAAATTCTGAGATGGAGAGATATAAACTATTAATTTGTAGACAAACTGGATTAGTCTACATCTCATTCAAATGTTGATATTTGGTTGAGTTGACAACCAAACACAATTCAATATCACTAAATCTCTTACAATTTGAAATCAACCAGAGCTTGAAACCCTATACCGATTGTATTGTCAATTGTTTGTTGAATTCTGGGTGGAATTGAAACAAAAGCTGTTGATGACTTTGCAAATGTTATATACAGTGCCTTCAGAAAGTGTTCAAACCCCTTGACTTATTCCACATGTTGTTGTGTTACAGTCTGAATTCTAAATGGATTAAATTTGCTTTTTTTTCTCAACCATGCACACACAATACCCCATAATGACAAAGTGAAAACATGCTTTTAGAACTTTTAGCAAATTCATTGAAAATAAAATACAGAAACATCTCATTTACATACAGTAAGTATTTACACCCTTGAGGCAATACTTTGTAGAAACACCTTTAGCAGCGATTACAGCTGTGGGTTTCTCTGGGTAAGTCTCTAAGAGCTTTCCACACCTGGATTGTGCAACAGTTGCCATTATTCTTTTCAAAATGATTCAAGCTCAGTAAAATTGGTTGTTGATCATTGCTAGACAACCATTTTCAGATCTTGCCATAGATTTTCAAGTAGATTTAAGTCAAAACTATAACGCTCAGAAACATTCACTGTCTTGTTGGTAAGTCATAACCACCATCGATAAAAGACAGTACTGTGCAGCTGTCTTCATCGAAGACAGGCTTCATCGAAGACAGGCTTTCGACTCTGTCAATCACTGCATTCTTTAAAAAAAATCATTATAGATATTTTTTACCCCCTTTTCTCCCCAATTTCATGGTATCCTATTGTTGTAGTAGCTACTATCTTGTCTCATCGCTACAACTCCCGTACGGGCTCGGGAGAGACAAAGGTTGAAAGTCATGTGTCCTCCGATACACAACCCAACCAGCCGTACTGCTTCTTAACACAGCGCACATCCAACCCGGAAGCCAGCCGCACCAATGTGCCAGAGGAAACACTGTGTACCTGGCAACCTTGGTTAGCACTCACTGCGCCCATGCTGCCACAGGAGTCGCTGGTGCGCGATTTACATTTACATTTACATTTAAGTCATTTAGCAGACGCTCTTATCCAGAGCGACTTACAAATTGGTGCATTCACCTTATGACATCCAGTGGAACAGTCACTTTACGATAGTGCATCTAAATCTTAAAGGGGGGGGGGAATACTTATCCTATCCTAGGTATTCCTTAAAGAGGTGGGGTTTCAGGTGTCTCCGGAAGGTGGTGATTGACTCCGCTGTCCTGGCGTCGTGAGGGAGTTTGTTCCACCATTGGGGGGCCAGAGCAGCGAACAGTTTTGACTGGGCTGAGCGGGAGCTGTACTTCCTCAGTGGTAGGGAGGCGAGCAGGCCAGAGGTGGATGAACGCAGTGCCCTTGTTTGGGTGTAGGGCCTGATCAGAGCCTGGAGGTACTGAGGTGCCGTTCCCCTCACAGCTCCGTAGGCAAGCACCACGGTCTTGTAGCGGATGCGAGCTTCAACTGGAAGCCAGTGGAGAGAACGGAGGAGCGGGGTGACGTGAGAGAACTTGGGAAGGTTGAACACCAGACGGGCTGCGGCGTTCTGGATGAGTTGAAGGGGTTTAATGGCACAGGCAGGGAGCCCAGCCAACAGCGAGTTGCAGTAATCCAGACGGGAGATGACAAGTGCCTGGATTAGGACCTGCACCGCTTCCTGTGTGAGGCAGGGTCGTACTCTGCGGATGTTGTAGAGCATGAACCTACAGGAACGGGCCACCGCCTTGATGTTGGTTGAGAACGACAGGGTGTTGTCCAGGATCACACCAAGGTTCTTAGCGCTCTGGGAGGAGGACACAATGGAGTTGTCAACCGTGATGGCGAGATCATGGAACGGGCAGTCCTTCCCCGGGAGGAAGAGCAGCTCCGTCTTGCCGAGGTTCAGCTTGAGGTGGTGATCCGTCGGTCCTTCTGTAGCTCAGTTGGTAGAGCATGGCGCTTGTAACGCCAGGGTAGTGGGTTCGATCCCCGGGACCACCCATACGTAGAATGTATGCACACATGACTGTAAGTCGCTTTGGGATAAAAGCGTCTGCTAAATGGCATATATTATTATTATTATTATTATTATTATATCCACACTGATATGTCTGCCAGACATGCAGAGATGCGATTCGCCACCTGGTCATCAGAAGGGGGAAAGGAGAAGATTAATTGTGTGTCGTCTGCATAGCAATGATAGGAGAGACCATGTGAGGTTATGACAGAGCCAAGTGACTTGGTGTATAGCGAGAATAGGAGAGGGCCTAGAACAGAGCCCTGGGGGACACCAGTGGTGAGAGCGCGTGGTGAGGAGACAGATTCTCGCCACGCCACCTGGTAGGAGCGACCTGTCAGGTAGGACGCAATCCAAGCGTGGGCCGCGCCGGAGATGCCCAACTCGGAGAGGGTGGAGAGGAGGATCTGATGGTTCACAGTATCGAAGGCAGCCGATAGATCTAGAAGGATGAGAGCAGAGGAGAGAGAGTTAGCTTTAGCAGTGCGGAGCGCCTCCATGATACAGAGGAGAGCAGTCTCAGTTGAATGACTAGTCTTGAAACCTGACTGATTTGGATCAAGAAGGTCATTCAGAGAGAGATAGCGGGAGAGCTGGCCAAGGACGGCACGTTCAAGAGTTTTGGAGAGAAAAGAAAGAAGGGATACTGGTCTGTAATTGTTGACATCGGAGGGATCGAGTGTAGGTTTTTTCAGAAGGGGTGCAACTCTCGCTCTCTTGAAGACGGAAGGGACGTAGCCAGCGGTCAGTGATGAGTTGATGAGCGAGGTGAGGTAAGGGAGAAGGTCTCCGGAAATGATCTGGAGAAGAGGGGAGGGGATAGGGTCAAGCGGGCAGGTTGTTGGGCGGCCGGCCGTCACAAGACGCGAGATTTCATCTGGAGAGAGAGGGGAGAAAGAGGTCAGAGCACAGGGTAGGGCAGTGTGAGCAGAACCAGCGGTGTCGTTTGACTTAGCAAACGAGGATCGGATGTCATCGACCTTCTTTTCAAAATGGTTGATGAAGTCGTCTGCAGAGAGGGAGGAGGGGGGAGGAGGATTCAGGAGGGAGGAGAAGGTGGCAAAGAGCTTCCTAGGGTTAGAGGCAGATGCTTGGAATTTAGCGTGGTAGAAAGTGGCTTTAGCAGCAGAGACAGAGGAGGAAAATGTAGAGAGGAGGGAGTGAAAGGATGCCAGGTCCGCAGGGAGGCGAGTTTTCCTCCATTTCCGCTCGGCTGCCCGGAGCCCTGTTCTGTGAGCTCGCAATGAGTCATCGAGCCACGGAGCGGGAGGGGAGGACCGAGCCGGCCTGGAGGATAGGGGACATAGAGAGTCAAAGGATGCAGAGAGGGAGGAGAGGAGGGTTGAGGAGGCAGAATCAGGAGATAGGTTGGAGAAGGTTTGAGCGGAGGGAAGAGATGATAGGATGGAAGAGGAGAGAGTAGCGGGGGAGAGAGAGCGAAGGTTGGGACGGCGCGATACCATCCGAGTAGGGGCAGTGTGGGAGGTGTTGGATGAGAGCGAGAGGGAAAAGGATACAAGGTAGTGGTCGGAGACTTGGAGGGGAGTTGCAGTGAGGTTAGTGGAAGAACAGCATCTAGTAAAGATGAGGTTGAGCGTATTGCCTGCCTTGTGAGTAGGGGGGGAAGGTGAGAGGGTGAGGTCAAAAGAGGAGAGGAGTGGAAAGAAGGAGGCAGAGAGGAATGAGTCAAAGGTAGACGTGGGGAGGTTAAAGTCGCCCAAAACTGTGAGAGGTGAGCCGTCCTCAGGAAAGGAGCTTATCAAGGCATCAAGCTCATTGATGAACTCTCCGAGGGAACCTGGAGGGCGATAAATGATAAGGATGTTAAGCTTGAAAGGGCTGGTAACTGTGACAGCATGGAATTCAAAGGAGGCGATAGACAGATGGCTAAGGGGAGAAAGAGAGAATGACCACTTGGGAGAGATGAGGATCCCGGTGCCACCACCCCGCTGACCAGAAGCTCTCGGGTGTGCGATAACACGTGGGCGGACGAAAAGAGAGCAGTAGGAGTAGCAGTGTTGTCTGTGGTGATCCATGTTTCCGTTAGTGCCAAGAAGTCGAGGGACTGGAGGGAGGCATAGGCTGAGATGAACTCTGCCTTGTTGACCGCAGATCGGCAATTCCAGAGGCTACCGGAGACCTGGAACTCCACGTGGGTCGTGCGCGCTGGGACCACCAGATTAGGGTGGCCGCGGCCACGCGGTGTGGAGCGTTTGTATGGTCTGTGCAGAGAGGAGAGAACAGGGATAAACAGACACATAGTTAACAGGCTACAGAAGAGGCTACGCTAATGCAAAGGAGATTGGAATGACAAGTGGACTACACGTCTCGAATGTTCAGAAAGTTAAGCTACGTAGCAAGAATCTTATTGACTAAAATGATTAAAATGATACAGTACTGCTGAAGTAGGCTAGCTGGCAGTGGGTGCGTTGTTGACACTACACTAATCAAGTCGTTCCGTTGAGTGTAATAGTTTCTACAGTGCTGCTATTCGGGGCTAGCTGGCTAGCTAGTAGTGTTGTTTACGTTACGTTGCGTTAAAAGAACGACAATAGCTGGCTAGCTAACCTAGAAAATCGCTCTAGACTACACAATTATCTTTGATACAAAGACGGCTATGTAGCTAGCTATGTAGCTAGCTACGATCAAACAAATCAAACCGTTGTACTGTAATGAAATTAAATGAAAATGTGATACTACCTGTGAATGCGACCGGGTTGTTGAGTTCTATTCAGAAGACGTTGGCTAGCGTTGGCTAGCTGTTGGCTAGCTAGCAGAGTCTCCTACGTTAAGGACGACAAATAGCTGGCTAGCTAACCTCGGTAAATTAAGATAATCACTCTAAGACTACACACTCTAAACCTAAACAACACAATTATCTTGGAACTAAGATACGAAGACAGCAAAGACAGCTATGTAGCTAGCTAACACTACACTGATCAAGTCGTTCAGTTGAGTGTAATAGTTTTCCCAGTGCAGCTAATCAGTGGACGTTAGCTAGCTGGCTAGTGAAGACTACGTTAGGACGGCGAAATACGCGATGAGACAAGGACATCCCTACCGACCAAGCCCTCCCTAACGACGCTAGGCCAATTATGCGTCGCCCCACGGATCTCCCGGTCGGTTACAACAGAGCCTGGGCGCGAACCCAGGGACTCTGATGGCACAGCTGGCGCAGTACAGCGCAGTACAGCACCCTTAACCACTGCGCCACCCGGGAGGCCATCACTGCATTCTTATCGGCAGACTCAACAGCCTTGGTTTCTCAAATGACTGCCTCGCCTGGTTCAGCAACTACTTCTCAGACAGAGTTCAGTTTGTCAAATCGGAGGGCCTGTTGTCCGGACCTCTGGCAGTCTCTATAGGGGTGCCACAGGGTTCAATTATCGGGCCGACTCTCTTCTCTGTATATATCAACGATGTCGCTCTTGCTACGGGTGATTCCTTGATACACCTCTACGCAGACGACACCATTCTATATACATCTGGCCCTTCTTTGGACACTGTGTTAACTAACCTCCAAACGAGCTTCAATGCCATACAACACTCCTTCCGTGGCCTCCAACTGCTCTTAAATGCTAGTAAAACCAAATGCATGCTCTTCAACCGTTCACTGCCCGCACCCGCCCACCCGACTAGCATCACTAATCTGGACGGTTCTGACATAGAATATGTGGGAAACTACAAATACCTAGGTGTCTGGTTAGACTGTAAACTCTCCTTCCAGATTCATATTAAACATCTCCAATCCAAAATTAAATCTAGAGTCAGCTTCCTATTTCACAACAAAGCCTCCTTCACTCACACCGTCAAACATACCCTCGTAAAACTGACTATCCTACCGATCTGCGACTTTGGCGATGTCACCTACAAAATAGCTTCCAATACTCTACTCAGCAAACTGGATGCAGTCTCTCACAGTGCCATTAATTTAGTCACCAAAGCCCCTTATACCACCCACCACTGCGACCTGTATGCTCTAGTCGGCTGGCCATCATTACATATTCGTCACCAGACCCACTGGCTCCAGGTCATCTGTAACTCTATGCTAGGTAAAGCTCCGTCTTATCTCAGCTCACTGGTCACGATAACAACACCGACCCGTAGCACGTGCTCCAGCAGGTATATCTCACTGGTCATCCCCAAAGCCAACACCTCCCTTGGCCGCCTTTCCTTCCAGTGCTCTGCTGCCAATGACTGGAACGAATTGCAAAAATCACTGAAGCTGGAGACTTATATTTCCCTCACTAACTTTAAACATCAGCTGTCCGAGCAGCTAACCGATCGCTGCAGCTGTACATAGCCCATCTGTAAATAGCCCATCCAATCTACCTACCCCATCCCCATATTGTTTTTATTTACTTTTCTGCTCTTTTACACACCAGTATTTCTTCTTGCACATCACCATCTGCTTATCTATCACTCCAGTGTTAATTTGCTGAATTGTAATTACTTCGCTACTGTGGCCTATTTATTGCCTTACCTCCTCTCGCCATTTGCACACACTGTATATAGACTTTATTTTTTTCTATTGTGTTATTGACTGTACGCTTGTTTATTCCATGTGTAACTCTGTGTTGTTGTTTGTGTCGCACTGCTTTGCTTTATCTTGGCCAGGTCACAGTTGTAAATGAGAACTTGTTCTCAACTAGCCTACCTGGTTAAATAAAGATGAACAAAACTCCAGTATAGAATGGCTTTAGATTTTAGGTTATTGTCCTGCTGAATGGTGAATTAGTCTCCCAGTGTCTGGTGGAAAGCAGACTGAATCAGGTTTTCCTCTAGGATTTTGCCTGTGCTTAGCTCCATTCAGTTTATTTTTCATCCTGAAAAACTCACCAGTCCTTAACAATTACAAACATACCCATAACATGATACAGCCACCACTATGCTTGAAAAAATGTAGAGTGGTACTCAGTAACGTGTTGTATTGCATTTGCCCCAAAAATAACACTTTGTATTTTTGACAAAGGTTCATTGCTTTGCCAATTTCTTTTGCAGTATTACTTCAGTGCCTTGTTGCAAACAGAATGCATGTTTTGGAATATTTGTATTCTATACAGGCGTTCTTCTTTTCACTCTGTCAATTAGGTAAGTATTGTGGAGTAACTACAATGTTGTTGATCCATCCTCAGTTTTCTCCTATCACAGCTATTAAACTCTGTAACTGTTGTAAAGTCACTATTGGCCTCATGGTGAAATCCCTCAGCGGTTTCCATCCTCTCCAGCAACTGAGTTAGGAACGATGCCTGTATCTTTATAGTGACTCGGTGTCAAAGGGACATTCAATATTTGCTTTAAAAATATATATTATTACCCATCTACCAATATGTGCCTTTCTTTGCGAGGCATTGGAAAGCCTCCCTAGTCTCTGTGTTTGAAATGCAGTGCTTGACTGTGGGACCTTACAGATAATTGTATGTGTTGGGTACAGAGATTTAAAATAATGTTAAACACTTTAATTGCAGACAGAGTGAGTCCATGAAACTTATTATGTGACCTGTTAAGCCAAATTTGACGCCTGAACTTATTTAGGCTTGCCACAACAAAGGGTTCAATTTGAATGAATTTGTAAACATTTTGAAAAACATAATTTCACTTAGACATTATGGGGTATTGTGTTTAGGCTAGTGACAAATAATCACAATTTAATCCATTTTAGATTCAGGCTTTAAGACAAAAAAATGTAGAACAAGTCAAGGGGTGTGAATACTTTCTGAAGGAGCTGTAGGCCTAAATAGCATCATTGATTATATATGAGTCATAAAGTATGGTCACATTTAATTGATCTATTAAACCTATACCCTTTGGAAAGACTTTGATAGCAACAGTGACTTTATTTGGTTTTTAAGTGGTCTAATTAGTTCTCAGTCATTCTCATGATAGCACATTGGTAATAACCTGTGACAAATATCATAGCTGGGCTGGGCCTGGTTAATACCCTGGGTAGAAGACCAAAGGGTGGCTGTAGATAGATCATTCCATTCGCTCCTTGCCAGCCATTATTATGAGTCGTCCTCCCGTCAGCAGCCTCCACTGGTGGTTATAACTATGAAGATCTGACGTTTTTTTAAATGTACAAATTCAACATATTTTATACAAGGTTTGTCTGTGTTGAAATTTGGTTACCATGATGACATTATCCTGTGTTTGAAATTTTACCCTCAAAACCACAATTTGCTTTTTTTCAAATCCAATGTATTTTCCATGTAGATTCCACCACCACAATACATTGACGAATAAACGTTGATTCAACTAGTTTGTGCCCAGTGGGAAGGAACTTTGTGTTTGAAAATGACCTCCGCAGTAGCCGTCAACGTTTGAGTAATTTCCAAAGTAGCAAAAGGAAAACTGTCAAGCTAGTTTCTGACATAAATTTCCATCCCTCAGTGTCAAGTGACACCAGTGAAAGGCCAGGGGAAACTGTTTATTGATCCGTGTAAAACTATTCAAGGGAGCAGATGAGGTTATATCTGAGATAGGCACTTACCAACCAAGACATTATGCTGCCCACCAGAGTGCTTTAAAGAACACAACTTCATTACATCACGCCACTTGTATTTATATCATTTTAAAGACCCTGCTGATTGGTTTGTATAGGTGTTGATGGGAGCGGCTTCCTAGCACATCAGAGCTATTAACTGATAATCGTGCCCATTCATAATCTCCTGCATACTAAATGCTTGGATGTCACAGTGCATTTACAGGGCCAGGAATTGGAACGTGGCCAGTTAATGAAATGGGAAGAACTCCAGCCCAAGCCATTTGACACTGCCAGCTGCACCCTCTCACAATTAAATTAATTCCATTTGCAATTCTGACCTTTCCCCGAAGCGAACAAAGAAAATAGGCAGCAGGAGACTCGATTTTGGACCACTCACAATGAGGCAAATGATCTTTTCTCAACGCATTCATAATGGCTTTGATTGTTGGTGACAGTAATAAAAGCACTTGATCAATATCTTAAATCAGATTCTCAAAGAAGTTCCATTAAAATAAAAGAACAAACTGAATTTGATAACATCTGCACTCTATTGTTTTGCCATTCATTTCAATGGAAAGAGCAGAAAAGCAGTTAACTGCTCGTATTGCCATGAGTAGACAGTGAGGGAAAACTGTCAGAGTCCATAAAATGCCCATCACAAATGATAATGTGCTGTGCAGGAGTCAGCACCACAGCTCTCAAGATGGGAAAATATTGGCAAGTGTCAGATAGCCAATAGATTTATGTATGCAAATACGCAGGATCAATATGTCTGCCATTGCTGAAATTCACAATGGCTTTTGTGGTTCTCAGGAATATTTTCTGTCAAATAAAATCAAGTCGCAGAAAAAACTGAATATGAAAGGAAAACAGTCCTAACCCGGAGGAAGAGCAGAGATATTATGAAAAGGCCACTGTCAATGTTCCACAAGGACTTTCAGCATGATTAAATCAACAATGAATGTCACCAAAAGGACAAGGGAGAAGTATAGCTACATCACTAAAGCATTTACATTGTGGTATTGAAATTCACTTTGTGTCCTTCAAAAACATTTATTACATTAAATAAATATCTCTCCTCCTCCACGCGTCCTACAAAATGGTACACCCAACTACTTTACAAATAAAGAACTGAATAGATAATATGAACGAGAAAAAATAAAAATAAAACTAAGCACAAGGGGACAGACATGCTTGTAACAAGACAGTGGCATTGGTACCCATGGGAACTCAAGTCAAACGTAAAGGTTGTGGTATCTGCATAATCATTACCACTTGGACAGTAAGTCATTCTGTGAAGACAATCAATGTTTTTTTAAGGAATCTTAAAAACAAGGGAGAGTGCTTTAACGAAGATCTAGTGGTCATGTAAATGGCCAAGTTGACAATATTGCTATAAGCAATTGAGAAGTAATCGGAATTCACATACATATTCTAGTTTGTTAGCAAACAAAATACTATTATATTATTCGGAGTGGCTCCACAACCTTTGTTCGACCCACCCGTAAGGCCACTTTTCCCTCATTTTGAATCCTCCTTTTAATGTATATTATTCACCCCATAGGATAAGAAGCACCTTGTGTATGGCAATCTCTATCTTTGACTAAAGTGATAGCACTCTAGGTTCAAATGCTCTTAAACAAAACACTTCAACTCCTTTAAATGCTGTGTCCACACTTGCAGACAGTGACCCTCATTTGGAAGTGCAGATTGAGCCCAGTTTAATAGTCACCCATGGATAATATCACATCTTCTGCATTGAACCAGAACAGAACAACTTGCTCATCTGAGCACTTTTCTAGTTATCAGGCCTCATCTCCTCTGACTCCAATGACCCGGAGTCCCTGACGCCAGAGGGCCACATGCTCAGTGTTGAGCTGTGGAATTAAGGTTAGGTGGTAAGATACAGAAAATAACGGGAGCGCAATGGGGAGTCATTTCTCTTCCAGCCACAAAATGAGCAGGCAAAGGATCATCCGAGACCACATGAGCCCCACTATCAACAGATAAGGGAAAGAAATGAATACGATTGGGCACTGAACTTCAGCCCTCCCTTATCCTTTTGTATATGAACTCGAGACAGATTTAATAGAAATTTGCAAAATCAGGAAACCCTAATATTATGCAATCTATCAGTGAGTTAGTTGTGGTACATACTCTTTGCTTCACACTAAAAGTCAGAAAAAAATACTAAAATCAAAAATCAAATTGTATTTGAAACAACAGGTGTAGACTAACACTGAAACACTTACTTACCGGCCCTTCTCAATAATGCAGAGAGAGAGAGAGAAAATACAAAATAATAGAAAGATAATAACACGTAATAATAAAAGTAATAATAAATACACAATGAGTAACACTGTTTATAAAACTTATGTCGTTCACATCATGTAAGCGTGAATGTCATGTAAGCGACTGAGCAAACACTTTGGTATGAATGATCACCCTGTACAACTTTGACTAAAATATGTAAAGAAAAACCAAAAGGCATAACCAGGCAGATTACACAAAGACCACCAAAAATAACCACTATGGGAAACAGTTTATTTTACATCATGTCCACAATCCTGCATAATTACAAAATAGTACAATCAGATGCTTTCAAATATTTGTATCTTTATTATCTCTTTATCAGCACAACCGTATAGAAAAATACAAAGCCCAGAGAGTAATCATTGCTCACTGATAGTGACAGTGGAAAGACAAATGTCTAACCACTGGGACGACTGCTAGAGATCTGGGAGAAAGGGGGCTCACATTTGCAAGCAAATTATATTTTGGGAGAGCTGGCAGCAGTGTGCATGACAAACTGGTGCAATTTCAGCCATGTCGCAGGAGCAGGGCGATATTTGTCTCATGTTGGCAAGGGTTAGTTTCCTGCTGTACGTAGTGCTCTCAGATTTGAATCGCTAGGGGTCCAGGGGCCTTCTCTTGACAGGGCACAAATAATTACAGTACACTCTTTTCAGTGTACTCTATTATATTGCTCTTCTTATCTGTGGGCTGTGGGTGTACTTGATCAAGTAAGGTCACTGTATTTTGACCACAACACACCATTGCATTGCTATTTGGAGATATGATAAATAAAGCCAATGCTAGACAACATTTTTATCTGTTCTGTAGGTTTTTGTTCATTCGGCTCTTTTTTTAACCTCATAGTGTACATATACTGAGGAATGTTAAAACTACAAAGGGAAAATAGAGAGACATTCAGAGTGTTTTTGTGTAATTGATGAGGTAAAATAAATGTACCTACATTATTCTAAACCTGCACTGAATGCCTCCGATGTCAGGATAAGTTTTGGTCTATAGGATGCAGAATAGGCTTTTCTAGAATAATCCATGCGATCACTTTGTGTCTCCTTTACAGTGCAACTCAAACAGCACTCTTACAAACAGCTGATTTATTAACACTACGTTATTTACATAAAAATGTAATTGCATTTAACTAAAAGCAAATTACAACTTTAAATACAAATGTACAGGATATCATATCCAGAGTACTGAATACAGTGGGCTAGAAAGCTTTTTCCCCATAAACAATCACATATAAAAATATGTTTTGAGTAGCTCAATCCTGTCACAATTTATTTTTCCTTCTTTTTGATAATAAGAAGAGGCTATTGATGCATGTTCCATGCAGTTCCTACATGGAACACAGGGTGTGTCAGTAAGAGAGACAATACTACAAAACAGTACGACAAAATCCTATAGTGAGATAAGGTTCATACAAAATCAAATCAAATTCTATTTGTCACATGCTTCATAAACAACAGGTGTAGACAAACAGTGAAATGCAGGTCCTTTTCCAAAAATGGCGAATTAAAGATGAAGATACACATTTGAATAAAACATTCAAATAGTGACACGAGGAATAAATACATAGTGAATAACAATAACATGTAAAAATCGCTATAAACAGGGAGTACCAGTACCGAGTAAATATGCAGGGGTAAAAGGTAATTGAGGTAGCTATGTACATACATGGGTAAAATGACTAGGCAACAGGATAGATAATAGAATGTAGCCGTAGCATATGTGGTGAGTGTGAAAGTTTGTGTGTACGGCATCAGTGTGCATGTATGTACATGTTATATGTGTGTGCACACAGCAGGTATCGTTCCTCTTTACAAGAGTCAGAAGGGAATCTGAAATTACAATTCCATTTTCAATGCTTCTCTAGGAGTACAAATTTGGAATTTCAGTTTACTTCCTGAATTGAAATGGAATTTACTCCCAACCCTGGCCCTGACTTTTATCTCATCAACAAACAATATCCTAACTAACCGGTTTAACTAACAATTGGTTGAATCAACCAAACGTTTGATGAGGTGGCATTTCAACAGCTTAGTCTCCTGCATTGTATCAAATCCTGATAAAGGGTAGGAATGTGTCGGCTATTGAAAACACCTGTGAGTTTCTCGTGAAACTGGGCTTTGTGGTTCCCTGCAAGAGCGCAAAATTGAGTGGTGTCAATAGTGACATGGTGCCATACACAAAGGCCCTTAAGGAGTGGACTCACTTCGTGTCTCTCATAATGGGCTGCCTCACATATGAATTTCCTATTTTACAGATACCTAAAGCAATGCATTAATAAGACAGCTTGTCAATATGACAGCGACAATGCAAAGTCATGTGCACTGGACTTTCTGACAGCCTCTTTGAAGACGTATTATGCAGTTCTAAACACTGGACAGGACATGTCGGGATGGTTGTGTTCTGTATAAAGTTGTTGGGCTACAAAGAGACGTAATACTGGCCAGTAAAAGAAAATCAAGATGTAAATTGGCCACTGCTTATAACAAACTGGTAGTTCTAGCAATAAGTGTACAAAACAATAGAAACAACTTCCTAATACGGAGTTGCACCCCCTTTTGTCCCCAGAACAGCCTCAATTCATGGAGTCCACAAGGTGTCAAAAGTATTCCACAGGCCTATGTTGACTTCCAATCCTTCCCACAGTTGTGTCAAGTTGCCATGGATGTCCTTTGGGTGGAGGACCATTCTTGATACACACGGGAAACTGTTCAGGGTGAGCACATTCCTGTGTGCCTGGCACCTATTACCATGTCCCATTGAAAAGGCAATTAAAATGTTTTGTGTTGCCCATTCACCCTCTGAATGGCACACACAAACAATCCATGTCTCAATTGTCTCCAGGCTTAAAAATCCTTAAATCTCCTCCAATTTATCGACACGGGTTGAAGTGGATTTAACAGGTGACGTCAGTAAGGGATCACAGCTTTCACCTGGATAGTCACCTGGATAGTCGGTCATGAGAAGACATTAGATGTGTTCCTAATGTTTGTACACTCAGTGTATGTCTCAATAACATGTACAGTGTTAGTGTATTAAAGTATATTTTAAATGAGAATGAATGCAACTATTAAAGAAAATAAACAAGCTCTCCTCAAAAACTATCCTGTGGTCCGCATGAAATGCGTATGAAGCACCGTAGTAACCAAAAACTCCTTTGTGTACAGTACAAAGACAAGGCCTGTCAGCAAAGTGATATGCACAACGACAACACCATTTCAAAACATCACAACCAACACCGAGATACATTCCTTTATTAGAATTGAAGTACTCAAACATTTGCGGCACGGGAATGTAAAGTCAAAAGAAAAGGCTTTCAAATTAAACAATACAACAAAAAAATCTAGTAAAAGAAATCGTCAACCATTGCACATTAGGTGGCAATTATTAAATGCACAAAACATACTGGTAGTAAATAAGACAGAGTAGTAGTGTTTGATCAATCAGGGAGTGCGAAGTCCCTGGTTTATCACAGTCCTCGTGCGGTTAATCTCTCAACAGAAATGGGACAGGTGCTTCTTTCAGGTGAAATCATAGGGTAACAAAGCAATTCTCCACCAAAATTAAGTGGTTTTATTATGCATGTCAAAACGTGTATTTTGTTTCTCCATGCATTCTCTTGAAGGCGTGATCTGGACGTAAACATAAGAAAATGTGTGATCATCAGACAGGGGTGCTATGGTTGGCAAAAACGCAGGCAAGGCGGGCCATCCAGTTATTATGCGATAGCTTTGGCTTCGGGTAAGAACGCCTCCCAATACTTTATCAGCTGTGGAGCAGAAGGGAAAATACAGCGAGAATCCAATTAGCGACATGACCATGCATTAGACTTTTAAGGTAATCCTTAGGAAAATGAAGTTCATGAATGTCTATTGTCAGTATTAAAAAAAAATCTAACAGAAAAACATTAGGTGGTATTGGGCCCATATGTTTATTTCCCTTTCAAATAGTATATTAAAGAAGTATATTATCTCAAAGTATGTTTTCAGGCATATTTTATTCTATGTAGAGTATTATGCTAATTAGATAGTATGTAGAAATTCTGGGAAAACATGCAAGATAATCACTGAATTGTCAACATATTGTAATACATTTCGTAATGAAACATAAATTATGACATTTGTTACAAGTTGGTGCAAGTGGTGTGTGTGTGTGTAGTTATGTCATTTTTACTCTCCCACTACACTACCAATAGGAATCCAAACCCAGATATGCTGTACCTGCTGTTGTGTTTGCACAAGCGACTCCAGGTATTTGATAATGACAACTTTGAAGTCCTTCACTCTTTCTTTCTGTAACAAGAGAGACATAGTCACAGGTCAGACAAAATAACATTATGATGAGAACACATACGGTCAGTGTAATAAATCACTATCCAAACTATCATAATACTGCGGTATTAAAATATATATATATTTTAGTTAGGGCTGTCCTGTTATCACAAATCAACAATTCAGTGTTTATGGAAACATCAAACTACCAATAAGGGTAAACATTTGCCCTTGTCTTATTTCTAAACTTTAGTTTAACAGGCCCCTCCCATCCACATGATGCCCATATTCTGGTGCGAAACCAAATACATAAAAGGTGTTTTATCATGTTCACCATACCTCGAATCGGCTCACTTCTTTTCGAATGGTTTTGGAAATCAGCTCAAAGTCTTTTTCACCTTGCTGGACCTTCCCCTCCAACTGCAAAGACAAAATGACAAGTTCTCTCCATTAACAAAGTCCACGGTCCAAAACAAGTACACGAGTGTACAAATGTATTCTACACTGGTGTACTGGATTTATACACTAACCTGTTGCATAATTAACTGTTACTGGTCAGTTACTAATACATTATCCATTAGTCAATTGCATTTGAAAAAAAAATGTAAAAAAGGTATTAAGTAATTACTAGTAATGAGGATAGACAAATTCTCAGGAGTTGTGGGGTAAAGTAAACTCACTATTCACTGGAGATGATTGACCATACCAAGTTAAATGGTGAAGCAATGCATATTAAGTTGGAGTAAAAAAAAAAGTTTGAATTTAAGACAAGCCCATTTTTACGCTTGCAAATACGAAACAGTCCTGTTCGTATAGATCATGTGACTGTCTTACACTAAGCAGTTTGCACAATGCTCTGCCAATTTGCACAGTCCATTTACATATTCAGTTCATTAGGTTTTCAACCCTCACTTGGTCAAATCCTCATCCCCTCGTCCAGCATTTCCAAAACTGTCCTTGGGACCACAAGGGGAGCACGTTTTGTTTCTTGCCCTAATAGTACAGACGATAAAAATATAAAAAAACTTGATGATTAGTTGATTATTTGAATCTGCTGTGTAGTGCAGGGGGGGGGGTACTAAACGTGTTCCCCTTGGGGTCCCGGGGACCGAGTTTGGGAAACCCTGCCCTAGTCCCAAAGTGATCACTTGTGTATTGATATCATTATACGTTTCAAATGAACCAGCCAAACATAGTCTTTTGACAAAGATGATCCATGTGACACTAGATGGGCACTCCAATGGGTGCAGTTTAGTGGTGAAATGGAGGGAACTGTAAGTGATGAAGAAAATTAAATAAAAAAAGCCAAGCCCAGGGTCCTACCTCCTCAATCTCCTTGGTAGAGGCATGGCAGGGAAAATGCAGAAATTAAAGAGGCTGAAAATGTTTTGTTCTTAAAATAATTCAAACATGAACCACTGTTGCCAAACACAGGTGAACTATAGAGGAATGGCATTCTACTGATCAAAGCAAACAGTTAAGAGGGTAGTAGCCGTTACAGGAGTCACCCTGGTTAGCATGCAATGCCCAAGACAGAAAGGGGGGATATTCAACTTAAAAAACAACCCCTCTGTGAATATCTCCAGTAGCATGCGTTATGACAAAATGTCTCGATTAATCTACCACCCCCTGAATCTTATTGTCCTTTGTGGAATACTTATTATTGACCAGAGGGGGCAGTATGGTTCAAGATTTGGTAAATTAGTAAGTACATGGATAATACAAAAATATGTTTTATTGTCACATAGGTGCAGTGAAATGTGTTGTTTTACAGGATCAGCCATAATAGCAGGCCCCCCCTGGAGCAAATTATAGTTAAGTGCCTTGCTCAAGGGCAAAGATAGATTTTTCACCTCGTCTGTTACAAACATCCTAAGCAAAGTATTTCTTAGGTTTCTCATATTTAATGCAAATATTTACTTATGTTTAAAATAAAGTGTAAAGTATGTGCCTACAATTCAGAAGCGTTTTAACAATTTAATCGATGGTAATACACATAGGGAGGAGATGTAGCAGGAGAGGAAAAGGAGAGAAATAAATAGTGTTCTCATAAAGCTAATGACATTTAAGTTGAGTAGCGGAACATGTAATGATGGCGTAATTGTAAGCATGTCAAAACTGATCATATAGCAATATAAGCTAACGCTAATCATTTGTGACTCTTTAACCAGTTTTTCCAAGCTGATGCCCAAATAACAGATCTAGAGATGAATGCCATAATAAACTCAAGTAATTGTTTTACCAAAACAACCGACACACTAAGGTTGGCTTGCTATTCCAAATCAAGGAGAGCAACTGGGGTCAACATGCTACATTCAAGTTTAAACACCCCTTCAGGAGTACCTGAATTTCCAGTCAGTAATGGAATGTGAAATAAAGCTTTAGGAGGTGAATTAAATTAAGCTTATGTTTTGGGTTAGACTCCGCTTGATTGAGTAGCATCCAGATACTATTCTCAATACCATTTTAATGTTGTCAACATGAAAACTAACTTCTTGAATACATTTTGTAACTAACTACACTGAACAAAAATATAAAACGCAACATGCAACAACGTCAAAGATTTTACTGAGTTGCAGTTCAAATAAATTCATTAGGCCCTAATCTTTGGATTTCACATGACTGGAATACAAATATGCATCTGTTGGTCACAGATAACTTTAAAAAAAAATTTAAAGTAGGGGCATGGCTCAGAAAACCAGTCAGTATCTTGTGTGACCACCATTTGCCTCATGAGGGCGATACATCGCCTTTGCATAGACTTGATCAGGCTGTTGACTGTGGCCTGTGGAATGTTGTCCCACTCCTCGTCAATGGCTGTGCGAAGTTGCTGGATAATGGCGAGAACTGGAACACGCTGTCGTACACGTCGATCCAGAGCATCCCAAACATGCTCAATGGTGACATGTCTGGTGATTATGCAGGCCACTGGGACATTTTCAGCTTCCAGGAATTGTGTACAGATCCTTGCGACATGGGGCCAAGCATTATCATGCTGAAACATGAAGTGATGTCGGCGGATGAATGCACGACAATGGGCCTCAGAATCTCATCACGGTATCTCTGTGCATTCAAACTGCCATTAATAAAATGCAATTCTGTTCATTGTCTGTAGCTTATGCCTGCCCATACCATAACCCCACCATGTAACACTCTGTTCACAAAGTTGACATTAGCAAACCACATCGCTCGCCCACAAGACGCCGGTACAGTTGAAACTGGGATTCATCCGTGAAGAGCACACTTGTCAAAGGTGAGCATTTGCCGAATGAAGTCGGAAACGATGCCGAACTGTAGTCAGGTCAAGACCCTGGTGAGGACAACGAGCATGCAGATGAGTTTCCCTGAGATAGTTTGTGCAGAAATTCTTCAGTTTTGCAATCCCACAGTGTCAACAGCTGTCTTGGTGACTGGTCTCAGATGATCCCGCAGGTGAAGAAGCCAGATGTGGAGGTCCTGGACTGGTGTGGTTACACATGGTCTGCGCTTGTGATGCCGGTTGGATGTACTGCCATATTCTCGAAAATGATGTTGGAGGCAGCTTATGGTAGAGAAATTAACATGGTAGAGAAATTCAATTCTCCGGCAACAGCTCAATGGACATTCCTGTAGTCAGCATGCCAATTGCACGCTCATTCAATACAAATCTGTGGCATTGTGGTTGTGTGACAAAACAGCACATTTTAGAGTGGCCTTTTATTGTCCCCTGCACAAGGTGCACCTGTGCAATGACCATGATGTTTAATTGGGGCAGCAGGGTAGCTTAGTGGTTAGAGCATTGGACTAGTAACCGGAAGGTTGCAAGTTCAAACCCCTGAGCTGACAAGGTACAAATCTGTCATTCTGCCCCTGAACAGGCAGTTAACCCACTGTTCCTAGGCCGTCATTGAAAACAAGATTTGTTCTTAACTGACTTGCCTAGTTAAATAACTATGCCATTATTGGCAAAAGAGGAATACTCACTAAGAGGGATGTAAACACATTTCTGCAAACATTTTGAGAGAAATAAGCTTTTTGTGCATATGGAACATTTCTGGGATCTTTAATTTCAGCTCATGAAACATGTTGCGTTTATGTTTTTGTTCTGGGTGTCCTGCCACTATATAGCTGCCCTCTCTTGCAATTCTATCCAGCCTATTTGAGCACAAGTATCATTAAAATGTCTGTTTGTTTGTTAGTGAGGTGCACTTTTCGATTACCTCTTTGATTTCGTCCTGAGCCTGCTGCAGCTTGTCTGGCTTGTTTGCGAACTGGAGTTTGGACTCAGCCTCACGCTTCTTCTGCAGCAAGAGCTGGGTGTCCTGCCACTTGGACCAAGTCTTCATCCGGTGGTCAAATACACCCTACGGAAAGAGACAAAGCATACGTTTAGGTTCACTGCTAACCTCACATTAAAAGGAATCGGAATGGGAATGTGCCTTTATTACAACAGCCAAGACAAAATGTTGAAAAGCAGAATTAGGGCCTGCAACAAGGTTTATAGCAGTAGAAGGCTGGTGTGTAAGTTATTTTACTCTAGGTGAAATTCAACAACTAAAGAACATTGGAAATGTATTGCAGATAATGAAGCCTTGGTAAGGGTATACATTCATAGGACTGTGCTAGGTGTCCAATGATCAAAAAAAGAAGGTGATACGCACATCCTAAACCTGAGAATATCGGTAAGGGCTAAAAAATTATACAGATAAAGAAATGTGAGGCCCACACAGAATATATCTGTTCCCCAGTGCTTTATTCCAGCACAGTGGTACAGGTCTCCAGTGAATACCTTGACTGCAGTGATGAGACGTACATAGTCCCCCAGCAGCTCGGAGAACAGGTAGAAATCAGCGTAAGCCTGGTCCTGGTGCAGCTGGTCGATCTTCTCCTCCACCTCGGCCAACTGCGACAGGGCCCGCGACAGGGCTGTGTGGTCCTCGGAGTTCCCAAGCATGGCTGCCGACTTGGCGAAGGATGCCGTGTTTACCGACAGCTCTGTAAAGTGGTCCAATTTAAAATGGTTCACAAATAATGTGCAAGACAATTAAAAAAGGTCCAATGCAGCCATTTTTTATCTCAATATCAAATCATTTCTGGCTAACAATTAAGTACCTTACGGTGATTGTTTTAAATTAAAACAATCAAATATAAAGAAAAACAGCTTCTTAGCAAAGAGCAATTTCTCAAGCAAGGGACAGTCTGGGAGTGGTCTGAGTGGGGAGAGGAAAACTGAAAACTAGCTGTTATTGGCAGAGAGGTTTGGAATGCACTTTCTTGTTAGTCTATTAACTGGTAACTCCACCAGACAGGCCAAAACTCCATCCCGCCAAAACAGACTGAAATTTCAGGTAGTCTTTTCAAACAGTTCTTATACTAAAATGGGTATTATCAAACTTTCAAACATTTACAGTATCATTCTAACCTCAGTGTGGAAATATACAGTATATAAAACACAGGAAATCACGTGTTTGACTGCACTGGGCCTTTAACAAAATAACAACATTGTTCAATTGAGAATTGTATTATACATGGCAATTTTTTGATAATTGTAACACCAGATATTGTCCAGAATTAGACAGCACACGACATATACAGTTGAAGTCGGAAATTCCAGTGGGTCAGAAGTTTACATACACTAAGTTGACTGTGCCTTTAAACAGCTTGGAAAATTCCAGAAAATGATGTCATGGCTTTAGAAGCTTCTGATAGGCTAATTGACATCATCAATTGGAGGTGTACCTGTGGATGTATTTCAAGGCCTACCTTCAAACTCAGTGCCTCTTTGCTTGACATCATAGGAAAATCAAACATAAATTAGCCCCCCCAAAAAATTGTAGACCTCCACAAGTCTGGTTCATCCTTGGGAGCAATTTCCAAACGCCTGAAGGTACCACATTAATATGTACAAACAATAGTATCTATATCCACAGTAAAATGAGTCCTATATTGACATAACCTGAAAGGCCGCTCAGCAAGGAAGAAGACACTGCTCCAAAACCGCCATAAAAAAGCCAAACTACGGTTTGCAACTGCACATGGGGACAAAGATCATACTTTTTGGGGAAATGTCCACTGGTTAGATGAAACAAAAATAGAACTGTTTGGCCATAATGACCATCGTTACGTTTGGAGGAGAAAGGGGGAGGCTTGCAATCCGAAGAACACCATCTCAACCGTGAAGCACGGGGGTGGCAGCATCATGTTGTGGGGGTGCTTGCTGCAGGAGGGACTGGTGCACTTCTCAAAATAGATGGGATCATGAGGGAGGAAAATTATGTGGATATATTGAAGCAACATCTCAAGACATGAGTGGGTCAAATGGGTCTTCCAAATGGACAATGACCCCAAGCATACTTCCAAAGTTGTGGCAAAATGGCTTAAGGACAACAAAAGTCAAGGTATTGGAGTGGCCATCACAAAGCCCTGACCTCAATCCTATAGAACATTTGTGGGCAGAACTGAAAAAGCGTGTTCGAGCAAGGAGGCCTACAAACCGGACTCTGTTACACCAGCTCTGTCAGGAGGAATGGGCCAAAATTCACCCAACTTATTGTGGGAAGCTTGTGGAAGGATACATGAAACGTTTGACCCAAGTTAAACAATTTGAAGGCTGTGCTACCAAATACTAATTGAGTGTATGTAAACTTCTGACCCACTGGGAATGTGATGAAAGAAATAAAAGCTGAAATAAATCATTCTCTCTGCTATTATTCTGACATGTCACATTCTTTAAATAAAATGGTGAGGATTAAATGTCAGGAATTGTGAAAAACGGAGTTAAAATTTATTTGGCTAAGGTGTATGTAAACTTCCGACTTCAACTGTAGTATATTAAATATATATTATAGGAAGAATTTTACTGGCAGTTTGTGAAAAAGCACTACACGCGGTGCAATCAAGTTTTGGAGTAATTGCAGATATTTTACGCACTGCTTGTGCATTTAAAAGAGCAGAATGTGGCCTTACATGTAATAATAATATAATAATAATATATGCCATTTAGCAGACGCTTTTATCCAAAGCGACTTACAGTCATGTGTGCATACATTCTACGTATGGGTGGTCCCGGGGATCGAACCCACTACCCTGGCGTTACAAGCGCCATGCTCTACCAACTGAGCTACACAGGACCACATGTCTAGAGTATGTCTCTAAACTGGGGCTCAGGGTCAGGACTCATGGGAGGATTACCTTTCCGGTGGCAGACCAGACACTCCACACTAGCATGCAGTTTTCTGAGTTGCAAGTCGAGGTTCTCAAACTGCTGGTGCTTCTCCTCAAACCACTGTTGACACTCACAGAAATAAAATCAAGCTGAAACATAATACAGTTTCTCCACAGAATTAAATTATAATAGTATGAATAAGTAATGATAGTAACTAGTAACTATGTATGTTTTCAAAACATTTGCAATTATTGATTAATAAATAAATGAACACATTAAATTTGTAAATATTTTTTACATACTGAGTCACCCTGTGCGAGATGCTAGGTTTTACATTCAACACATTGACAGTGTAAGACAGGCCCCATATTCCACAAGATATCCAATGCCAACAACGCTTTTATAGTTTACATTTGAATGACAAGCGTATCAAAAATAAAGGCAGTTAATAAATTGCAATGAAGTGGAAAATAAAAATAATATAGCTTTTCCCAGTAAGGAAGGAAAGGACCACAAGCACCTGGCTTGTGCCTCTACTTCTTTTCACTCACACAATCTTAGAATTCAAGTGGAAAGCCTCATTAATTCGTCTCATTATTCAAGTCCAAAAATCAGCCCTTACCGCATCCGATTCATTCATCTTGATTGTCATTTTGTTGACAGCGTCGGCAGCTTTGTTTACCATCCTCAATATTCCGGCCCCACTCAGCGCCTGGGTGCTAACCGCTCTCGGCAGCTGGGATAAAATGACAAATAAGTGCAAACAAACCGGTTAACAGGCTAGGGCTCCGACCCAATCCCAGAGGGAGCCCCGCGCCAGGAGCTGTGTGGGGTTTTCTCCACTCTCATACATTTCAATGTTGTTAGAATCTAATTTAATCCATTTACTGGGAAAACTCTCAGAGGAACAATGGGCAAAAATAGCTTTCAATTGCTTTCAGCCATTTATCCTTCTTTTCTACAGTGGCATTTCATTACATCTGGATTAATACAGTAATTTCATTGGAACATGTTGCTGTGACACTGGCCATTTTCAAAACAAAGGTCACATATGTTCTTGAGCTTATCCCAAACTATTTCCAGAAGTTGGCTTTATTAAAGAATAGTGAAATAGGGGAAAATATCACCACAAAATAACAAAAACATGTGCTTTTTAAAAATTAATCCTCAATTGGATGTCGTACACAGATTGAGATTAAACGCTACCTCTGAACTCTCCAGGAACATCATGACATCCGGATCCTTCAGCAGGATGGGATGTTTCACTGTTCTCATCAGATACCTATTGAGCATAAAAGAAAAGGTTACATTGTGTAGATAAATCATTACCATGCTCAGTGCAGAGGTAACAATTAATGAAAAAATATTAAATACAGTAGGGCTAGGATTTGCCAGGGACCTCACAATACCATATCACGATACTTGGTCCTGTGTGGCTCAGTTGGTAGAGCATGTTGCTTGCAACACCAGGGTTGTGGGTTCATTTCCCAAGGGAGACCAGTATGAAAAAAATACAAAGATGTATGCACTCACTACATTACGTCACTCTGGATAAGAGGGACTGCTAAACTACATGAATGTAAATGTACTTAGGTGCCAATACAATATGTATTTTGGTTTTCACAATTCTATATGCATTGCAATTTGATGTTCCAAACAGATTGCTCTCTATATTTCTGCTACAGAGAGACGAAAGCACATGAGAAAATTAGTTTTGATCCTTGTGCTTAAAACATGGCTCACCATTTAAAAAATGAAGATAGAGAACAAGCTATCTATAGGATAAAAAACACCAGAGTTTTGGCGCAGGTACAGCAGACTAGTGTTAACTTGGGTCAAACAATTTGGGGAACCTTCCACAAGCTTTCCACAATAAGTTGGGTTAATTTTGGCCCATTCCTCCTGACAGAGCTGGTGTAACAGAGTCAGGTTTGTATAGGCCTCCTTGCTCACACACGTTTTTTCACAAATTTTCTATGGGATTAACGTCAGGGCTTTGTGATGGCCACTCCAATACCTTGACTTTTGTTGTCCATTTTGCCACAACTTCTGAAGAATGCTTGGGGTCATTGTCCATTTGGAAGACCCATTTACAACCAAGCTTTAACTTCCTGACTGATGTCTTGAGATGTTACTTCAATATATCCACAGAATTTTCCTCCCTCATGATGCCATCTATTTTATTAAGTGCAGCAGTCCCTCCAGCAGCAAAGCACCCCCACAACTTGATGCTGACACCCCAGTTCTTCACGGTTGGGATGGTGTTCTCCCCCTTTTCCCTCCTAACATAATGACGGTCATTTTGGACAAACAATTCTATTTTTGTTTCATCAGACCAGAGAACATTTCTCCAAAAAAAGCTAGATCTTTGTCCCCATGTGCAGTTTCAAACCGTAGTTTGGCTTTTTTATGGCGGTTTTGGAGCAGTGGCTTCTTCCTTGCTGAGCAGCCTTTTTAGATTATGTTGATATAGGACTCGTTTTACTGTGGATATAGATACCTTTGTACCCGATTCCTCTAGCATCTTCACAAGGTCCTTTGCTGTTGTTCTGGGATTGATTTGCCCTTTTCGCACCACAGTACGTTCATCTCTAGGAGACAGAACATGTCTCCTTCCTGAGCAGGATGACAGCTGTGTGGTCCCATGATGTTAATACTTGCGTACTATTGTTTGTACAGATGAACGTGGTACCTTCAGGCATTTGGAAATTGCTCCCAAGGATGAACCAGACTTGTGGAGGTCTACCATTTTTTTCTGAGATCTTGGCTGATTTATTTGGAATTTCCCATGATGTCAAGCAAAAGAGGCACTGCGTTTGAAGGTAGGCATTGAAATACATCCACAGGTACACCTCCAATTGACTCAAATGATGTCAATTAGCCTATCAAAAGCATCTAAAGCCATGACATCATTTTCTTGAATGTTCCAGTCTGTTTAAAGGCACAGTGTATGTAAACTTCTGACCCACTGGAATTGTGATGCAGTGAATTATAAGTGAAATAATCTGTCTGTAAACAATTGTTTGAAAAATTACTTGTGTCATGCACAAAGTAGATGTCCTAACCAACTTGCCAAAACTAGTTTGTTAACAAGAAATTTGTGGAGTGGTTGAAAAACAAGTTAATGACTCCAACCTAAGTGTTCCGACTTCCGACCTCAACTGTATATATCATCCGCCCATTGACTGACATGAAGGTCAGCGTTTACAAGTGGGCAGGGTGTCAGCTTTGTACACCTCACTGTTAAAGAACCTAATCCTGATGGCCAAAACAATTAATTTGAAGTAAGTTATTTGAATGCATAGATATTAAAATATCTTATGTTACAATTAAAATGAATTGTTTTGGCCATCAGGATTCAGTTCTTTAACAGTGAGGTGTATAAATCGGACACCCTGTCCACTTGTAAACACTGACCTTCATGTCAGTCAATGGGCAGATGATAAAAAGGGCAGAGAAATGTCAGGGCCTCACTTAACGTAAATTGTTATTCGATTCATCAGAATGGGCTAAAACCAGGGATGGGGCAGCAGTAGTCATCCTCGGGCTGAACACCGAAAATGTTAAGACAGCTCTGTCCAGAGGATACGGTGTGAAGCTCGGGAGGAAACCCCCCATTCACGTGTTGACAGCCTCGAATCCCTGGAGCGCTGTGATAATTATTTACCTAATATTTCTAGGTTAACCTTTCAAGCCACAAAAGACCAGAACAAGAATGCTCTTTAGACTGAAGGGGCTTTTCACATAAACGTTTTGTGTAAGACATGAGAGCTGTCTCATCTGACAAGTAGGGCATTAAATGAGCTGCGTGGCGAGGATCATTCACTGTTGGAGGACAGGCGTGGATGTATGTCGTAAAGATCGCCAAAACAAATGAAACAGCAGAATAATGATTTGATGGAATGGTTACATGTTTGCAGTAGGTCTGAAGTACTGAAAAACTACTGATTTTGAGAAGGGTTTCTTGTATGTTCATAGATACCTTTCTAAGGCTGATCTTCTCTTCTCGACAAATTCTGCAGAAGACAAATCCTCTTTCCCAACTTTGACCTTAGTCATTCCTGTAGATGAAGACATATACAAATGTTTACACACAGTCATTCCTGTAGATGAACAACGTTGCCCAGGCAAAATGACTGCCCTCTTTACACACTACTATAGGAAATATCAGCTCTGCTGTTTTGCTACCACAATTCATGACATACATGACTAAACTAGCTGATGCAACAACAATAACACCTTATTCAATTCAATTCACATCCATGCAGATTCCACTCACCCACAATGCTTTTCTCTGGAGCGGGAGGGACTATGTATCCTATATGCAGGTACCTGGAGGCTAGTTTGCTGTGCAAGCCTAGAAAGTCACTAAACCTCCTCCTTACAGTGGTTTCATTCTTGCTGAAAATGGTCATAGAGGTCTAGAAGAAGGAGGAAGAAGACATTGACAAGGCAAGAGTGGAAAATGTCATTTTTCTTTTTAAACTTATCACAAATAATACAACTTATTATGTACAGTGCATTCGGAAAGTATTCAGACCCATTCACATTTGTCACGTTACAGCCTTATTCTAAAATGGATTAAATAGTTTTTTCCCCCTACACACACACAATACCCTATAATGACAAAGCAAAAACAAGTTTAGACATTTTTGCACATTTATAAAATAAAAAACTGAAATATTACAGTTACATAAGTATTCAGACTCTTATCTTAGTACTTTGTTGAAGCACCTTTGGCAGCGATTACAGCATCAAGTCTTTTTGGGTATGACGCTACAAGCTTGGCACACCTGTATTTGGGGAGTTTGTCCCATTGTTCTCTGCAGATCCTCTAAAGCTGTCAGGTTAGATGGGGAGCATTGCTGCACAACTATTTTCAGGTCACTCCAGTGATGTTTGATCGGGTTCAAGTCCAGGCTCTGGCTGAGTCACTCAAGGACATTCAGAGACTTACACTACAGAGTTGTCTTGGCTGTGTGCTTAGGGTCGTTGTCCTGTTGGAAGGTGAACCTTTGCCTCAGTCTGAGGTCCTGAGCACTCTGGAGCAGGTTTTCATCAAAGATCTCTCTGTAGTTTGCTCTGTTCATCTTTGCCTCAATTCTGACTAGTTTCCCAGTCTCTTCCGCTGAAAAACATTGCACAGCATGATGCTGCCACCACCATGCTTCACCGTAGGGATGGTGCCACGTTTCCTCCAGACGTGACGCTTGGCATTCAGGCCAAAGAGTTTAATCTTGGCTTCATCAGACCAGATAATCTTTTTTCTCATGGTCAGAGTCTTTAGGTGCCTTTTGGCAAACTCCTAGTGGGCTGTCATGTGTCTTTTACTGAGGAGTGGCTTCCGTCTGGCCACTACCATAAAGGCCTGATTGGTGGCATGCTGCAGAGATGGTTGTCCTTCTGGAAGATCTCCAGAGCTCTGACAGAGTGACCATGGTCACCTCCCTGACCAAGTCCCTTCTTCCCAGATTGCTCAGTTTACTGGGCGGCCAGCACAATCAAGAGTCTTAGTGGTTCCAAACTTCTTCCATTTAAGAATGATGGCGGCCACTGTGTTCTTGGGGACCTTCAATGCTGCAGAAATGTTTTGGTACCCTTCCCCAGATCTGTGACGCAACACAATCCTGTCTCAGAACTCTACGGACAATTCCTTCGACCTCATGGCTTGGTTTTTGCTCTGACATGCACTGTCAACTGTGGGACCTTATATAGACAGGTGTGTGCCTTTCCAAATCCAATCAATTGAATTTACCACAGGTGGACTCCAATCAAGTTGCAGAAACATGTCAAGGATGATCAATGGAAACAGGATGCATTTCGAGTCGCATAGCAAAGGGTCTGAATATTTATGTAGATAAGGGATTTCTGAAAAAAAAAAAAAAAGATTTGCACAAATTTCTAAAAACCTGTTTTCACTTTGTCATTATGGGTTATTGTGTGTAGATTGTGGAGTATTAAAAAAATATATGTTTTAGAGTAAGGGAGTAATTTAACAAAATATGGAAAAAGTCAAGGGTCTGAATACTTTCCGAAGGCACTGCATATTTTTATGTCGGAAAAAGTCAGTTATCAATTCTTCTGTGCTGGTTAAAAAAACATTTTCATGCAATAGGTTTTGGTTACACTTGTAATATCTGTGCCCATATGGAAATTCTGTAAGAGTAATATATATATATGCCAATTATTTGACTGTCCGATCTCATTCTGTCTCCTATCAAAACCTTTAAAAAATGTTTTGGTGCCAGCGAGAATGACATAAGAAAGACGACTAGCTTGATTAATCCTCCTCCATGTATATCTCACCAGGTCAGGATATTTCAGCCTCCATATATCCACTAGTTCCAATATATTCGTGATTACCATAAGAGCATAAGGGTGATAGTTTGTAGTATGATTTCCTTTACGGCCCACTGAGGTATTTAAAACCCTATTATAATCTCCCACCATAACAATAGTCTTGTATTGCTTGTAGGTTTGATAAATCATGATATGTATTTTCAAAGAAGTGTGGATCATCATTATTCAGACCATTTAGATTAATGAGCCAAATCTGTCCAAAAACATATTTAAAAGAATCGACCCATTCATCTAATAATAAAAACTTAACACAAATATACTTTTGTACCAGGTACAAAAAAAAGGGAATCACTTTGTTGTCTTGAGTCATCTCATGATACAGTTTACAAATAATAACTACAGCAATATCAAATATGGGCACTAAAACCATGCCTATTAACACTGTCAATCTATTTGTTGCCTTCTGACCTAACATACAGTATACCCCACTCAAAGTGTGGATACGAATGTGCAGTACATGTGTATAATCTTAATATAAACTTCAACGGTAACCTTCCCTGATAACTTTTTGGGGAAGAGTTACCAGAATTTTGCAACCCTACTCTGAACTTGTCCCAAGTGATTAAAAAAAGAAAAAGCAGAATATGAAGATATTTTCCTTACCTTTGTAGTTACTTTGTATCCCATGTAAGCATTCATTCCATCCCCTTAAAGAAGAAACATAAATATTAGCGTGAACCAAAGTCACAGGATTGGTTTAACTATTCTCTCCTCGATACAACAGCATTGTCGCTCATTTTCTACTTGAGAGAATAATACAATGTATATCATAAGTATTCATCCCCTTGGATTTTATCAAATTTTGTTGCATTACAAAATGGGATTGAAGTGGATTTAATTGTTTTCCCCCCCACGGACCTACACAAAATGCGGCATTAATGTCAACATGAAAAGAAAATTATATAAATTAATAATGATAATAATAATAATGTCTTCACCCCCCTTTGTTATGTATGGCAAGCCTAAATAAACACAGGAGTCAACATTTGCTTAACAAGTCACATAATTTTGCATTCACTCACTTGGTGTGCAATAATAGGGGTTAACATGATTTATTTACGACTGACCCTCTCTGTACCCCACACTAACAATTATCTGTAAGGTCACTCAATTGAGTAGTGTATTTCAAGAACAGATTCAATCACAAAGACAAGGGAGCTTTTCCAATGCCCCGCAAAGAAGTGCACCGATTGGCAGGGTAAAAATAGAAAGAGCAGACAAGGAATATCCCTTTGAGCATGGTAAATGTATTCATTTGGCTTTACATGGTGTATCAATACACCCAGTCACTATAAAGACACAGGCATCCCTCCTAACAGAGTTGCCACAGAGGAAGGAAACCGCTCAGGGAGGCCAATGGTGATTTTAAAACAGTTAAAGTGTTTAATGGTTGTGATGGGAGAAAACTGAGGATGGATCAACAACATTGTAGTTACTTCACAATACTAACCTAAATGACAGAGTGAAAAGGAAACCGCGTAGAGAGAAAAAAAAATACTCCAAAACATGCACTCTGTTTGCAAAAAGGCACTAAATGTCCTAAATGTTGTATTTTAGGAAAATCCAACACAACACATCATTGAGTACCACTCTCTATATTTCCAAGCATAGTGGTTGCTGCATCATGATGTGGAAATGTTTTTCATCGGCAAGGACTGGAGGAAACTGGTTCAGTCTGCTTTCCACCAGACACTGGGAGACAAATTCATTCATTCCTTTCAGCAGGACAATAACCTAAAATCTATACAGCAGATGCTTACCAAGAAGAGAGTTCATGTTCCTGAGTAGCCTTGTTACAGTTTGACTTAAATGTACTTGGAAATATTTGTCAAGACTTGAAAAGGTATGTTTATGAACAACCAACTTGACAGAGCTTGAAGAGTTAAGAAAATAATAAAATGGGCAAATATTGCACAATCCAGGTATGCAAACGCTCTCAGAGACTTACCAAAAAAGATTGTATTGACCCAGGGGAGTGAATACTTGTTGGTGTTTAATTTTTCATTAATAACAAAAACAAAAAAAGCATTTTCTTCCAGTCATTGAGCTAACGCTAGTTAGGATTGGCTCGCAAAACCACCTCTTATTCCTTCAGACTGAACACAGAGACATAACAATGGTATCCATGAGTTCACCTGACTCTGGGGAAATAGACAAAGGGCTTCATTGCCAAAATCCCAAAGTATACCTTTAATATATGAATACATTAACACGGTATTAAACGTACCAACTTTTTCTGGATCGGACACTGCTATATGCATGTCAAAGGTGTCACCACTATCGTCCTCTTCAATCTAAAAGGAAACAAAACTAAAATGAAAGTTGCACTCTCAACCTCTCCTTGCAGTGAATCTTTTATACTACCAATGCTTTGAAGGCTAACATTGGTGGTATTAAAAGTCCACCTTGACCTTTGTGTTATGAGAATGCTCCATGGTGAAGTTTCCCCAAGGTACAGATCTAGGATCAGCATCTCCTCCCCCAATACGAACCTTAACCATTATTTGTGAAAATCCAAAACTGGCCCAAGATCAGAATCTAGGGCCAACTTAACCCAACTACTTACCTCATCCAGGGATCTCTCAAACATCTCAGCAGTGCCCAGGCCCATCCTGGGGGTGAGCATAGCTGTGGGGGTGACTGGTGTGATGGCCGGAGATGGACCGTCTGACAGGATGGGCTCCCTCTCTGGACTATCCAGAGAAACCTCCTCTGTTGCTTCTGAAATACAAACAAATAATAGAGAATGATACAAACAAAACATTACACTTGAGAAACAAAATACAAGTGATGACTCCAAATGGAAAGGGAAACACTCGGAGAATTATGGTATTCACGTAGTGCTACGGTTTAACCCTTGAAGAGCGTAATACAAACGCTTCAGAGTTAAACGGTTTATTTTTAAAAAGCTATAGTTCACCCAAATTATAATTTGCATTTCTCGTTTCAAGTCCAAAACATCTTACAATAACTTTATTGAGCTAAACAATGAATTTTACACTTTGGGATGATTTAGACATGAAATGTGAAAAATTGCTATATTCCATTTGACACCAATCACTTTCTGACCACACACCTTCTTATTTGAACAAAACTTAAAGGACAGTTGAAGTCAGAAGTTTACATACACCTTAGCCAAATAAATTTAAACTCAGTTCTTCACAATTCCTGACATTTAATCCTTATAAAAAGTCCTTGTCTTAGGTCAGTTAGGGTCACCACTTTATTTTAAGAATGTGAAATGTCAAAATAATAGTAGAGAGAATGATTTCAGCTTTTATTTCTTTCATCACATTCCCAGTGGGTCAGAAGTTTACATACACTCAATTAGTATTTGGTAGCATTGCCTTTAAATTGTTTAACTTGGGTCAAACGTTTCGGTAGCCTTCCACAAGCTTCCCACAATAAGTTGGGTTAATTTTGGCCCATTCCTCCTGACAAAGCTGGTGTAACAGAGTCAGTTTTGTAGGCCTCCTTGCTCGCACATGCTTTTTCAGTTCTGCCCACACATTTTCTATGGGATTGAGGTCAGGGCTTTGTGATAGCCACTCTAATACCTTGACTTTGTTGTCCTTAAGCCATTTTGCCTCAAATTTGGAAGTATGCTTGGCGACAGTGTCCAATTCAAAGACCCATTTGTGACCAAGCTTTAACTTTAACTGATGTCTTGAGATTTTGCTTCAATATATCCACATAATTTTCCTCCCTCATGAGACCATCTATTTTGTGAAGTGCACCAGTCCCTCCTGCAGCAAAACACCCACACAAAAGGATGCTGCCACCTCCGTGCTTCATGGTTGGGATGGTGTTCTTCGGCTTGCAAGCCTCCCCCTTTGTCCTCCAAACGTAACAAGAGAACATTTCTCCAAAAAGTATGATTTTTGTCCTCATGTGCATTTGCAAACCGTGGTCTGGCTTTTTCTATGGCAGTTTTGGAGCAGTGGTTTCTTCCTTTCTGAGTGGCCTTTCAGGTTGTCAATATAGGACTCGTTTTACTGTGGTTATAGATAATTTTGTACCCGTTTGCTCCAGCATCTTCACAAGGTTATTTGCTGTTGTTCTGGGATTGATTTGCACTTTCGCACCAAAGTACGTCAATCTCTAGGAAACAGAACGGGTCTCCTTCCTGAGCGGTATAATGGCTGGGTGGTTCCATGGTGTTTATAATAATGTACTATTGTTTGTACAGATGAGCGTGGTACCTTCAGGCATTTGGAAATTCCTCTCAAGGGTGAACCAGCCTTGTTGAGGTCTACCATTTTGTTTCTGAGGTCTTGGCTGATTTTGAAGGTAGGCCTTGAAATACATCCGCAGGTACACCTCCAATTGACTCAAATGATGGCATTAGAAGCTTCTGATAGGCTAAGTGACATGACATCATTTTCTGGAATGTTCCAAGCTGTTTAAAGGCGCAGTCAACAGTGTATGTAAACTTCTGACCCACTGGAATTGTGATGCAGTGAATTATAAGTGAAATAATCTGTCTGTAAACAATTGTTTGAAAAATTACTTGTCATGCACAAAGTAGATGTCCTATGGTAGAAAGAAACTATTTGGACCTGAATGCCAAAACATTCAGGAGATAGAGAAGCTCAAGTTTGACCCATTTTGCATAACTTACCATGACCATCAATGTGAAAAAAAATAAATAAATATATTTTTGGCCAGCCGTGCCACCCTGTTCTGAGCCAATTGTAATTTTCCTAAGTCCTTCTTTGTGGCACCTGACCAAACGACTGAACAGTAGTCCAGGTGCGACAAAACTAGGGCCTGATAGTGTTAAGAATGCAGAGTAGCACTTTATTATGGACAGACTTCTGTGTGATTTTATACACCAAACAGCAATGGGTGTGCTGAAATAGCCAAATCCACTCATTTGAAGGGGTGTCTACATACTTTTGTATATATAGTGTATGTACAAAATTATATGACTGTAGCTCAGGAGAAATGTTTGTTCATAGTTTGGTGGGAGACAAAGTCTAATTTGTTGAAATTCTAATGGGCGGAGCTTATAGGTCCTTATAGGACACGTTGCTCATGAGGGGCTGCATATTCGTACAACATTTCATGACTGTAGCTCTAACAGGACAGGAGATATGCTTGTTCAAAATTCATTTGATTACTATAGCACCCCCCTTAGGCCAATCAGTGTAAATGCCGGTCCTCTATGGCAAGATGCATCATTCACCCAAGTTGAGTCAAAATCAGGCCAGCGGTGTCTGGGATATCTCGTGTGATTAATGTACGTACGAACGAACGGACGGAGACAGATCTATTCATCGTGGGGGAGAATTACAGACATAATGTACAGTCACCAGACCTGATCACAGGGATGACGAACTCTTGAGGTCCAGTTGATTATTACAGAATTAGGTAAATCTGCATTTCGTTTTTTGCAACCCGTGTATGGAATGATCTGCAGAGCTCTCTGCACCTTGATGCTCTGGTGCCTCTAGTAAAGTTAAGTTTGTTAATGGAGGACCTCATTGTTGTCATTGTTGAGGAATGTGTTTCTTTCTTAGGGGGCTTTCACACACCCTTAGTTTGTTTCGTTTGGACTGGTGTGAACACCATCTGCACTTGGGAGCACACTAAACAACGCACTGTGGTTTGTTCAAAAAGGGTGGTCTCGGCCCGAACGCAGACCGGACCAAACACAGGAAAAGAACCAGAGTTGCACATTATTATTTGTTGTGCAGCATTATATATATTTTTTATAACCTTAGATCTCTGAAATATTCTGTAGGTACCAGCACATTTATGAACTCATCCGATGCAGATTAGAGGAGACGGGGGCTATACCGGGGATACAGGCTACTGATATAGGCTATAGTCCTATTCACGTCGCAGTTAGAGCAGCTACTGAACTATTTACTCCTGCATGTTGTTGGAAGACAAGTGATGCTTCATGACAATCAATCATAAATGGATTTAACTTGAGTATTTTTGTCCATTAAACAAATGACCTGCATAGATACATGGTTTTGTTTCGGAATTTTGTTCATTTGACATTTGGCAATGAGAAACCAACCAGACCAATTTTTTAAAATTTAACCTTTATTTAACCAGCCAAGTCAGTTAAGAACAAATTCTTATTTTCAATGACGGCCTAGGAACAGTGGGTTAACTGCCTGTTCAGGGGCATAATGACAGATTTGTACCTTGCAAGTTCAAACCCCGAGCTAACAACCTTCCGGTTACTTGTCCAACGCTCTAACCACTAGGCTACCCTGCCGCCCCTGAAGAAAAATACAAATGTAACAACAAATAGTCAAACTCGGATTTGAACAGTACCTCAAAACTGTGTGAAAAATACCTTAAATTGCTTGTAGCACTGTATGCTTTTATTACACTATGTTTGAATGATGTACATTTGATAAATTGTGTTAATTCAGGGATCCCTTGAAAAAGAGGCCTTGGTCTCAAATGAGACCAAAAATAAAGGTGAAATAAAAAAATACATTTCAGGCACATAAAAGAGAAGGACTACTCCTTAGTGTATGGGTTGCTCAGTTGGGTGTCTAGGGTATAGGGCTGGAGACCGTTCCATCATGATAGGAGAATGAATAAATAAACTATATTTCCAATTTATATTAAATTGTATACCCCTTATCTGCACAAAGTGGAAAGCGCTCTCTCACAACGACTCCCATTGTTAGGGCGGAGACATGAGCATCTCGTCATTATATAGAGATCTCTGATCTCTGGTGTAAATGGGAAGATGCACAGCACAGAAGGAGCGAACGAGACCAAAAAGACAACATGAGAACAAGGACAGAAACTCATAAAAACATTAAATACAGAAGAAAATTAGATTCTGCAATACAGAAATTTGGAGTATTGCGCAAAAACAAATTTGAATGAATAAAATTAATTCGATATACAGTGCCTTGCGAAAGTATTCGGCACCCTTGAACTTTGCGACCTTTTGCCACATTTCAGGCTTCAAACATAAAGATATAAAACTGTATATTTTTGTGAAGAATCAACAACAAGTGGGACACAATCATGAAGTGGAACGACATTTATTGGATATTTCAAACTTTTTTAACAAATCAAAAGCTGAAAGATTGGGCGTGCAAAATTATTCAGCCCCCTTAACCCCACCTCTTTAAGGAATACCTAGGATAGGATAAAGTAATCCTTCTCACCCCCCCCCCTTTAAGATTTAGATGCACTATTGTAAAGTGACTGTTCCACTGGATGTCATAAGGTGAATGCACCAATTTGTAAGTCGCTCTGGATAAGAGAGTCTGCTAAATGACTTAAATGTAAATGTTAATACTTGGTAGCACCACCTTTTGCTGCGATTACAGCTGTAAGTCGCTTGGGGTATGTCTCTATCAGTTTTGCACATCGAGAGACTGAATTTTTTTCCCATTCCTCCTTGCTAAGGTTTGTATCACAACTAACGTGGCCAAACTTCTTAAAATGAAGCACATTAATTTCCTTTACAATGGGTGTAGAGCCTAACTGCCATTCATGCACAGCACGTGAGTTTCAAGTTTGGGAAAGATAATTTTCCACATAAAAATGCACCTTTATAATAAAAGCATTAAATGCATAATCTCATTTGTGGTCACTTTTGAGAATGGTGTTTTCCTGCTAATGGAACATATGTGCTGTGTGCGCATTGCTGTGCTTATGTAAACAAATAGCCTAACAGTTTATCAACATTTTATGCTTAACGTTCTCATCGGTTGCATCAGCCTCATTGCTTAAAACATGTTTTTTGATGCTAGTGGTTGTATTAATTTGGGATCTATCGCATTCCACAACTGTTCCAGACTATGCTGGAAATATTTATTTCTAGCACAGAATAGGTCAACTTTTGTACTATGGGGGACAGTAGATTGACATAGCCTAGTGCTTTTGCTAATAGAGAGCCTACTCATCTGTTATTCAGCAATGTTTAATTGTATTCTTCATACAAAAAATGTCACGAATGCCACAGCCCTACTTCAGACTAGAGATCATGATTTTTTTTTCAACGCCGATACCGATAGATTATTGGAGGCCCCAAAAAAACAATACCGATTAATCGGACGATTTTTATTTATTTATTTGTAATAATGACAATTACAACAATACTGAATGATCACTTATTTTAACTTAATATAATACATCAATAAAATCAATTTAGCCTCAAGTAAATAGTGAAACATGTTAAATTTGGTTTAAACAATGCAAAAACAAAGTGTTGGAGAAGAAAGTAAAAGTGCAATATGTGCTATGTAAAAAAGCTAACATTTCAGTTCCTTGCTCAGAACATGAGAACATATGAAAGCTGGTGGTTCCTTTTAACATGAGTCTTCAATATTCCCAGGTAAGAAGTTTTAGGTTGTAGTTATTATAGGACTATTTCTCTCTATACCATTTGAATTTCATTAACCTTTGACTTTTGGACGTTCTTATAGGCACTTTAGTATTGCCAGTGTAACAGTATAGCTTACGTCCCTCTCCTCGCTCCTCCCTGGGCTCGAACCAGCAACACAACGACAACAGCCACCATCGAAGCAGCGTTAACCATGCAGAGCAATGGGAACAACTACTAGAAGACTCAGAGCAAGTGACAATTGAAACGCTATTAGCTCACGCTAACTAGCCAGCCATTTCACTTCGGTTACACCAGCCTCATCTCGGGACTTGAAGTCATAAACAGCGCAATGCTTGACGCACAACGAAGAGCTGCTGGCAAAATGCACGAAAGTGCTGTTTGAATGAATGTTTATGCACTTGCTTCTGTCTACCACCGCTCAGCCAGATACTTAGATACTTGTATGCTCAGTCAAATTATATGCAACGCAGGACACGCTAGATAATATCTAGTAATATCATCAACCATGTGTAGTTAACTAGTGATTATGATTGATTGTTTTTTATAAGATAAGTTTAATGCTAGCTAGCAACTTACCTTGGCTTACTGCATTCGAGTAACAGGTAGTCTCTTTGTGGAGAGCAACGAGAGAGGCAAGTCGTTATTGCGTTAGACGAGTTAGCGGTAAGGTAGCAAGATTAGATCTCCCGAGCTGACAAGGTGAAAATCTGTAGTTCTGCCCCTGAACGAGGCAGTTAAACCACAGTTCCTAGGCAGTCTTTGAAAATAAGAATGTGTTCTTAACTGACTTGCCTAGTTAAATAAAAGGTATAAATAAATAAATATATAAATAAATATATATATAAAAATACCTTTTAAACATTTTTGTAATTTAAATCGGCGCCCAAAAATACCGATTTCCGAATGTTATGAAAACTTGAAATCGGCCCTAATCAATCGTCCATACCAATTAATCGGTCGACCTCTACTTCAGACCACTGCAATTTACAAAGACTACTTTTAACAACTCACACAGGAAATTTAACAAAAACACTTGAGGAACAATGCAGATGCAAAGCTTGGTAACAGAATGACAGTTTTTGCTGTTGGTGCCATCATTCTGTTACCATGCTTTGCAGCTGCACTGTTCAAGTAAATCTGTTTTTGTAAATGTTCTGTGTAAATTGTTAAAAGTAGTCCTTGTGCATAACTATTTTGCATTTGCATTTATACATGGACAAATATGTATAAAAAGCTTCATTCAAATCAAAAGGGCTGCGGTCAAAAAGTGATTAAAATCAAATGGAATGACCCCTAGGGGATATCCACTTGGATTGGTTTTGCGCCATAAGTGCAAAAGAAGTTGGCATTTTAAGACAGTGGCCAGGTAAACAAAACCAAAAAGAATAGATTGGTGTCTTATCTTCCATAGACTGCTTACAGCAGGGGTAGGCAACCCTGGTTCTGGAGTGCTACAGTTTTTGAAGACCAGGTGTGTTGAATTTAGGCAATCACTGAACTGCTCAATTAGCTCAGTTGGTCAGGTGTGGTGCCTAGCTGGAACAAAATCCTGCTGCACTCCAGGAACAGGGTTGCCTACCCCCCGGCTTAAAGGGTAAGGAAACCAATAGGACATTTTGTAATTTAGGTTAACTATCCCTTAAATAATAGAGTTAACCGAGGAGAGGCATTTAATCAGAGGTGATGGGAATACCTGCAAACAGATCCTCTGGGTCATCATCCAATGAAATGTCTTCTTGCTTAGGTCCATTTGTGCTGATGCCTTCTGCAGGCATGCTGGGTGGATCTGGAGATGAGGGTTCTGGAGACTGCAGAAAAGCACAAACGTAATAAAAATAACAGAAGCCCAAAGACCAAAAGAAATCTGATCAATTAAGACTAATCTTATTAGGGGAACATAGGCCTAGATAAAAGGTTAAACCAATGTTAACTTAAAAACCAATTAATTTCAGTGTAGGCCTATTATGTGACATGTTGGAAACAAACTAGCATATGGGCCTACAGGAACCAAGTACAAAAACTGAAACTGTTGCATCATCACGTCCTCAGATGACAACATTATTTTATTGGAAAGTAAACAAAAAAAAACACATGTCAGGTTCCAATGAAATAGGATATGAGCAGCCATACTTTAAAAAGGAGGAATCATAATGGGCAGGAAAATATTGTTTTAAATGAATTTAAAAAGGTGCAATATGCAGAATTCAATTTCCTGGTTGCTAAAATTCTAAGAGCTTGCCTAATTTCAGTTTGTGATAAAAAAAGCCATGTATAATGTAGAGTATCATTGTGCCATCTAAACCGCTGTGAAATGTATTTTCAATAACCAAAAATGTTATTTTCAGTAGGTGTACGAAACGAAAAGTAAAAGACACCGTCACAATTCAAGAACACTTTAGAGTGTACGTAAATAAAAGCTGAGCTAAGGAGAAAGGAGCGGAAGTGGGACTGATAATGGGAGGTTTCCTCCACCTACTACTCAGCACAGGATAAGAGAAACCAGGAAACTCTCCTTGGCATCAATGTTTGTTTGCTGCTGAGTTCAAAATTAAAGTCCACCACAGGCAAAAAAAACAGCAGCAGCAAAGCCGTATGCCTCGATCACACTTACAGCGTGTTTGCGCAAAATAGTATGCAGCATGATCTGGATGTGTGCAGCAAAAGTTCGACATTCACGGAATGACGCTGCAGGTTTAACATGTTAATAAGGCCTCGATCACACCTACAGTGTCATTGCGTTTTGGTACACCAGAAGTACATTCATTTCCAAAGGAATGCTGCATTTGCTGCGTTGCAGAGGCAGTTGCGATGCATTCTGTGTAGTGCATAGGTTGGATTAATCAAACGTATGCATCAAATGGCACGCATAGATGGCTTGACGGAAAGGGTAGCAAAAGGTGAATGTTGAACTTTTGCTGCACACATCCAGATCATGTTGCACAATGAAGCTGTAAGTGTCTTATCTGATGGGCCTTCAGGCTTCACATTCAATCAACATTTTTAGCTTTTGAAAAGTATAAGTTACCAAACTAAGTTGGGGCAAAAACCTACCACTTCCTTGATAGTAGAAAAAATGACAGAACATTAATAATTAAAAAAATATATATATAATAATAAGAAGAATTATGTGGGGGGTGAGGCAGCGGTCAATGGAGACTACTCTTAACCTTAGTCCCACTCCACTTAAAAGTGCAGAAAGAGGTCCACTTAGTTAACATGTATGCTCATCATTTTTCATTTGTTTATTGGAAATTTCCAAGGACCATCTATGCAATAAACACGCACCTGACTTACACCTGTAAATTCACAGCTCACAAGGGAAATGTATGACTGACGGGGAGATTATGGTCTACATTTCAGAGAGGGAGTCAACTTCTAGGATTGGGCTCATGCACTCTCCCATAATTGGTGATATTCCAAAGAGATATTTCTAAACGTTTGTAGAACATTAGGCTTTTAGCATTTTACAACTAAGAGCATAAGACCGTCTGTTAAATAACTAAAATATCAAATATAAAATGCACAGCAACAAATTCGGCTAAAGACCAAGTTAATGTTTGTAAAACTCCAATTAGTGTCCCATTGTTGGTTTATCCCATTTTAAACAAATAATATGAAATTTAAAATTGTACCACACATGTGATTATCCCCTGATCTATTGAAAACCCGGAAACCAGTAAACAGCGCAGACATTCTGCGTTTTTCTGACGCACGGCTGAATCTCAAGAACAAACCCCCTCCCAGTATGCGTTATTGGCCATCATCAGGATAGTGAGCTGGCTACAGATTATCATTCATGATTATAATAAACTGTAGTGGCTACTTTGTTGCATGATTTTCATTTCAAGAAACTAACACCCTTAACACAACCGTGTCATAAGCCTAGCAGCATCTAGCTCACAACAACGGAAGGTCGCCTGACTTTCTTGTCGTCTAGTACTGTATCAATGAGCATCAAGCCCCTAGTTGCTTTCAATCCTCGGTCTCGGCTCACTCTTACCTCTAGTGTAGTGACAGTACTGACAAAAAAGCCTTCTCCATCTTCTATTTCCCTGAAGTCAGTCTGTCCTGCATCTCCCAGTGGTGGCGGTTCCATCTCCGCAGCCATCTTCCTTTAGCAATAATATCGGAGTAAGAAAACAATCGACAGAAAGGAGTCAGGAGGTTCGCTAGCTGTCATGTGACTCACAGGAACAGTTTAGTCAGAGAGGAAGAGGCGAAGCGAGAGCATTTACTCCGCCCAAAGATCTGTCCGCGTAAGCGATGCCCTGTTTGTATCGAGGTACACGAGTGAGTGTTGAATTACGTGAGGCTTATTTGACCAAATATAAGTTTGTAACATAATACTTTGTACTGATATAAGGAAATGTACGTGGCATTACGGCAACTTTGAGAAAAACGACCACGACAGTTGTACCTTGTTGTTCACAAGCGTATCTGCCCTCTCATTGGCTAGAATAGTCACCCCTGATCTCGCCCTTCTTCAATTATTGAGGGCGTGTATGTTCATTGTTAGAGCGGTCACTTGGCTATCTTGTCCATATAATATATCATCTTTGATTTAGTCTTGTGACAGCTGGCGCTTTCATGGAGATCATATTTCGCTCTGGTCGCAGTAACTCATTTAGTTTATGCTGATGACGAAAAGGACGATGACCAAGTGCAGTGTTTGGGTGAAGTGAAGTAACATTACATGTCATTCAACTACATTTTGCAGTAGTTGAACTAAATTCAAATCTGGTTTCAGTAGTTAATACAAATTGTTTTGCCATGTAGCAGTGTAGCTAACTACTGGAACTACACACTAGTTATTTTGCTAAAAGGCAAGAGAATATGGATTAAGTAGGCAGTCATTTCCTTTCTTTTTCGGCATCAGACCTGCCTAATTCCCACTTGACACATTGGTTTAGTGTTTAATACATTGTTAACATATGACCCCAAAGTGATATGTTCTTGCAAATTGTAGTCTATGACATTTAAGATTTACATATGAGTTTTTCACGAAGTAGTTTGAATCTAGTGAACTTCCTTTTTCAAAGTAACTTTGGTTAAGTAAATAATATTTTTTCTTAAACTGATACGTTTGGATTTAGGCAATGAAGCCCTTTGTGTATGTACTTCAGTCTGATGAATGCTTGGATACCATGTTTATGTCACTGCCTGCAGTTTGTAGGAAGTTGTTAACTAGCGTTCGTGCAATTACCGAGGGTTCCATAGTAATTGCTAGCATGCTAGTAGATAACAGAATTCCAGTCATTGTGCTTACGCTAGTTAGAAATAGTTGTGTGAGCCAATGCTAACTTCCTTATTACTGGATGTAGAGACATAAACATGGTATCTGTGAGTTCATCTAACTCTGGGGAAGTAGATCAATCCGGAACTGTCACTTTTTAAGGGTAGATTTAGTGTCGCGTCTTGAGATCCCCAAGGATTGGAAAGCTGCCGCAGTCATCCCCCTCTTCAAAGGGGGAGACACCCTGGACACAAACTGTTACAGACCTATATCCATCCTGCCTATCTAAGGTCTTCGAAAGCCAAGTCAACAAACATGTCACTGACCATCTCGAATCCCACCGTACCTTCTCCGCTGTGCAATCTGTTTTCCGAGCCGGTCACGGGTGCACCTCAGCCACGCTCAAGGTACTAAACGATATCATAACCGCCATCGAATAAAAGACAGTACTGTGCAGCCGTCTTCATCGACCTTGCCAAAGCTTTCGACTCTGTCAATCACCATATTCTTATCGGCAGACTCCGTTGCCTCGGTTTTTCTGATGACTGCCTTGCCTAGTTCACCAACTACTTTGCAGACAGAGTTCAGTGTGTCAAATTGGAGGGCATGTTGTCCGGCCCTCTGGCAGTCTCTATGGGGGTGCCACAGGGTTCAATTCTCGGGCCCACTCTTTTCTCTGTATATATCAATGATTTTGCTCTTGCTGCGGGTGATTCCCTGATCCACCTCTATGCAGATGACACCATTCTGTATACTTCCGGCCCGTTCTTGGACACTGCTATCTTACCTCCAAACGAGCTTCAATGCCATACAACACTCCTTCCGTGGCCTCCAACTGCTCTTAAACATTAGTAAAACCAAATGCATGCTTTTCAACCGTTCGCTGCCTGCACCCGCACGCCCGACTAGCATCACCACCCTGGATGGTTCCGACCTAGAATATATGGACATCTATAAGTACCTAGGTGTCTGGCTAGACTGTAAACTCTCCTTCCAGACTCATATCAAACATCTCCAATCTAAAATCAAATCGGCTTTCTATTCCGCAACAAAGCCTCCTTCACTCATGCCGCCAAACTTTGCCTAGTAAAACTGACTATCCTACTGATCCTCGACTTCGGCGATGTCATCTACAAAATGGCTTCCAACACTCTACTCAGCAAACTGGATGCAGTTTATCACAGTGTCATCTGTTTTGTTACTAAAGCACCTTATACCCCCCACCACTGCAACCTGTATGCTCTAGTCGGCTGGCCCTTGCTACATATTCGTCGCCAGACCCACTGGCTCCAGGTCATCTACAAGTCCATGCTAGGTAAAGCTCCGCCTCATCTCTGTTCACTGGTCACGATGGCAACACCCACCCATAGCACGCGCTCCAGCAGGTGTATTTCACTGATCATCCCTAACGCCAACATCTCATTTGGCCGCCTTTCGTTCCAGTTCTCTGCTGCCTGTGACTGGAACGAATTGCAAAAATTGCTGAAATTGGAGACTTTCACCAACTTCAAACATCTGCTATCTGAGCAGCTAACCGATCGCTGCAGCTGTACATAGTCTATCAGTAAATAGCCCACCCAATTTACCTACCTCATCCCCATACTGTTTATATTTATTTACTTTTCTGCTCTTTTGCACACCAGTATCTCTACCTGCACATGACCATCTGATCATTTATCACTCCAGTGTTAATCTGCAAAATTGTAATTATTCGCCTACCTCATGCCTTTTGCACACTGTATATAGACTCTTTTTTTTCTACTGTGTTATTGACTTGTTAATTGTTTACTCCATGTGTAACTCTGTGTTGTCTGTTCACACTGCTATGCTTTATCTTGGCCAGGTCGCAGTTGCAAATGAGAACTTGTTCTCAACTAGCCTACCTGGTTAAATAAAGGTGAAAAAAAACTGGTAATACATTCTAGGGTCTCCTGAGTGGCACAGTGGTTTAAGGCACTGCATCTCAGTGCTAGCGGTGTCACTACAGACCCTGGTTTGATCCCAGGCTGTTTCACAACCAGCCTTGAACGGGAGGTGCAGCGTCGTCCGGGTAAGGGGAGGGTTTGGCTGGTGTAGTTCGTCATTGTAAATAGGAATTTGTTCATAACTTACTTGCTTACAGAGTTATATAAAGGTGAAGAACAATGAATGCTTCTGTTGGTCACATATACCTTTAAAAAAAAACGCCTCACAATGGGCCTCAGAAATACGCTTTTTGTGCATATGGCACATTTCAAGGAGCTTTTGAAACATAGGACCAACACTTTACATGTTGCGTTTATATTTTTGTCCAGTGTATATTTTCAGAGTACCTTCCCTAACACTGCTCACATGATATTTATGTATTTCCAGTATCACTAGCTGGAGAGCAATTGAAAGAAATGGACCTATTTAATTTCCACAGTAACGTTGCACACTCTTTGGAACCTTGCCCATGGAAAAGGGGCTTCTAAAAGGCCTGCAGATCTACTATGTGTACAGTAACAATGTAAATAGGCCTACAGTATACCTGCACTGTAATTATGTGTACCTATGCTGTAATATAATTGCAATGTAAATACATTTTATATTTACCACTTTTTACACAGAAATGGCTCATTGATGAATAAGGGATGTTATACCCAGACACAAAGACTTGCTGTAGATGTTTGATCACAGTTTATACACATTACTGTACACCTAACTCTATGCTAGTTTGTGCTATATATTTTAAAGGTTTTGCCACTCATGATAAAGATAGGCATAGGATTACTTGTAGAAGATACTAGCTAGGCTACTCTGTGTAAGTAGTTGGAATATCTCGTCAGACAATGGTGAAGACATCTTGACATAACTTTACAGAGAATGCTTAGAAACATGGGAGGTTTCCATTACCTTGTCTAATCCATTGTGTCACATATCACATCAGCAATATGGGAGACATGTTCCAACAGGATACAAAGAGAGAAAGGGAGATGGGGAGATTATTTTATTGATGTCACAGAATAGGGTGACTAGGCTATTAGTTAAAGAAGTATAAAACTGTGCTGGATGAATTGCATCACACAGGACTATGGGTGACTTAAGGAAACTGCGACCACATCTGTCTCTACCTAAATGACAACTGCAAAGGTCATTTGCCGGGATGCAACAGGATAGGGTGACAAAATGTTTTAAATCCTCAAACTAAACTCTTGCATTGAACCCTGACAGTTTGAGAGCCCAAGATAGGGCCCCACGGGACACCATCCCCCACTCCCTGCACCCTAGACCCCCCCCCAGCCCAGAATCGCAGATGGGCTGAACGCAGGCATCGAGCTGTAACGACAGTGCACTTGTCTGCCCCGCGATAATGAGCTGCTATTTACAGCAAATAAGGTGGCTAAGAGAACACAGGCCTAAATGAAGCACTGGTGAAGCCGCCACTCCCCTGAGGGCAGGGCCAAGGGCCTGGTAGGGAGGCAGGCCGGCATTGAGGGACTTCTTATTCCTTTCTCCGTGGACACACTTCTGAGCTTTAATGGGAGACACTCACCAATCAATGGAATAGGTTAAAGGAGCCATTGCATTCCAATAAATGTATGCTGGGCCCATCCGACTATGGCATTGGAGTGGGTTGAAGCACAGTGTGACATACGCAATGAAAAGTGCAGCCCCGGAAATATTAGGCTACAATCTAATAGGAAAATAATAAATCCAGGGCATGATAAATAAGTTGAATAATGACTGGATGTTAGAATAAAGAGGGTTCTCCTTGGATCATTGGTTGCACTTGCAGACATTTCCCCTTCTGTTTAAGAACTCATCACTATTTTTTAACACTAGATTACCTAATCTGATCCCAGATCTGTTCGTGCAATAATGTCAACTCCTTGTCATGGAGCACAAACATATCTGGGACCAGGCTATAGATTACCCTATGTCCTAGAAATGGAATCATTTCTAATCATAAACCAAGGCACAAATTTCACAATCAACTTTGGTAACGGTATATAGAAGGTCAAAGTGGGACTAGGTCAGTGGTTCTCTAACCATATTTCTTGCCACACCCAAACCAGGAGGACCCAAGAGGAATTGGCTGGCTGGCTCCTGACTGATCCATTTGGGAAACACTGGTAGGCTTTAGGCAGCAAATAACTCTCTTTCATAATAGTTTTCAGGAATAGAAGGTGGTGTATTTCCTCCATCAATATAACTCCTGGTTATGGTAAAGGATGCCCAGTAATGGAGTAAGCTTTTTCTTCCTGTTCGTAAGCATGATAATGTTTTATAAAACTCAGTATTGCAGGACCTCAAGGCTGCACTGTACTTGAAGTCCACTACAAAGGATATCATTTGTAAAACTACTGGAGCTGATGTCCCAGACCCAGGTTAAGCCTATAGTCCTGGACGGCAGGGTAGCCTAGTGGTTAGAGCGTTGGACTAGTAACCGGAAGGTCAGTTCAAATCCCCGAGCTGACAAGGTACAAATCTGTCGTTCTGCCCCTGAACAGGCACTGTTCCCAGGCCATCATTGAAAATAAGAATGTGTTCTTAACTGACTTGCCTGGTTAAATAAAGGTAAAAAATAAAAATCAGTTTCGATGGAGAATCTTCATTGAAAGTACATTCCAGGACTAGTCTTAATCTGTGTCTGGGAAAACAGCCCAGGAAGTATACTTTGTTCTTTCATAACTTTTACATTAGAAATTTCAAGAAATGTGTGTCTTTCAGGAAATGGTAATGTGAGGAATCTGTACACACTGCAGATTGAGTCAGCGGGAAGAGTTGTCCAACTGGAACTGCTTTCATGAAATGACAACATAGAAAAGCATTTGGGTGAATAAAGTGGCTTGCAACACAAAGTGAGACAGACAGACAGCATAGGATAGATGACAGAAGTACTATTTAAAGGCCCAGTGCAATCAAATTGGGTTTTCCTGTGATTTGCATCATATACATGTTACTAACACTAAATGTGTGAAAAATGTGATCAGTGTTATTTCCTGATAGTTGCTGGTTGAAAATATAATTTACACAGGACCTTCTAATCCTGTAGGTTTGGCATGTGTGGAGTTTTGGCTTAATGGGTGACATCCCCAGGCAGTATAAGTTCATAGACCAATAACAAAGAGAATTCGAAACCTCTGCCAATAACAACATCGTTTTCAGGTTACATATCCCTCCCATTTGCCCCCTCCAATTAGACTCCTCACTCAGACCACTCCCAGACAGTCCTAGCAAAATTCTTGCTTGAGAAATAGACTTTTGCTGAAAAATGTTTTATTTTTTACAATTGGAATGGGAAAGTATTAGAGTAAGAAAGGATGTTGAGATAAAAACAGCCACAGAAGTTTTTGGGAAATATATTTTTTAAGATTGAGTTGTATTGTTTCCAGAATACCTGTCAGCTACTTGTTTGAGAAGGAGTTCTCAGGCAGGCAAGCAGCCTGACAGCAGGTCAAGGGTAATTTCTAGCAGTACAAGAACACCACTCTGTACGGACACTCAGTGGACTGACAGGCATAGGTACCATCTATAAGGAATAATTTGACAATCTCTCTGAATATGACAGCAGCTATTGTTTTCTCTATTCTCTCCAATGGCAGCTGTGCACAGTTGTTTCAACCAGGTATGCGCACCATTGGTGGTGGATGAGGTAAATTCCCCATTACAAAGTAGTGTTAAACACGGAAATACACAAAATAAATCCAATCTATTGTTATCATTACAGTAATCACAGTTAACCCTTAATTAACTAAAGTCTCCGTAATTGGTCAGCTACTCGATTAAGTTATGGGTCCATATGTTAAGAGAAGAGATGCTAGAACAAGGAGTGGAACCAGAACAAAGAGCTCCACCCTATCTCTTTGTTTATGGGCCGAATGTCCCATCCGAAATTCGAAAGATGCTAACACCTGCAAAACCGTAATTTGTCCAAATAACCAGTGTTGAAAAATTCAAACACTGGAACTGCTGCTGCTTGTTTTCCCACGCATCCCATTCCTTCCCGACATATTCTACCGGTACCAGTTACGTTTACGTAGATATGTCCATGAGAGATTATCATTACATAATTCAAGAGATGCCCACTACACACATATTTCTACACATACTTGACTTCATACTGTGCTGCAATACTGTACTGTACGTACATAAAATGTTTTCCTCTCTCTCTCTCTCTTCCAAAGGGAAAATGGGTACCATATGTTGCAACTTTCAAAATATGTAAACTGCAATAAAAACCCATTTGTTTATCATGATCTTGGTGACCATTATTTGCCCTCTTCTCCTCTTATGTGTGACTGTTATTAAAGGAGCAATCTGGGATTGGTAGATACATTTTTGGACGCATAAATTAATGATATATAGCCATTGATTCTTGAAGAATATAATTTATAAACGCCTCATGAGCTCAGTTCAACTGTCGTTCGCCATCAGAACCCTAAAATATAAGATTGTTTTACTGCATCATTTGTAAGCAATGTGATTGTAAACAAACTTAAAGCATGGCTAAAACTATAATTCTCATGGATGGTTAGTCCTTGCTTCAATAGCTCTGTTTAAAAATTTGAGAGTGGTTACATTTTTCAGCCTCATCCCACAGCTGTTTACCAAATCAAGGGGTGAGGTCACCGCTTTGTTGTTTTTCAAATTCTGGATTGCCCCTTTGAGATGTTAAATAGAGTGTTTTACTATTATGGTATGTATCCTAAATGGCACCCTATTCCCTGTGTAGTGTACTAATTTTGACCAGGACCCATAGAGCTCTAGTCTAAAGTACTGCACTATATAGGGAATAGCCTAGTGTGCCATTTGGGACAGGACCCATGTTTGGTCTGGAGCCATCTCCGGGGACTAGGGATTAACAATGAGCTGCCTGACTCTAGTGGCTGTGTTGACAGACTTCATGTTGTTATGATTTACAAGGTGCTCTACAAACAAGCATCATTATTAATGCTGTAAAAAAGGGAAAGGTATCATTCTCTATTATCTATTTCCCCCTCACTAATGCAAATCAAAAAGTTGACATTACAAATTCATGGTGTGCTCATGAGGTATTTTCAGACAGTTAAATAGTAGTTGTAATATACATCTGCCAGATGACCCCTATTTTGCAGTATATTTCTAAAACACATTTGATGCATACCAGTCTCATGCCCACATAAGTCAAATATACACTATGTAATGTGTGGTATGTTTATAAGGGGTCCATCAGGAATAACTTAAAAACCCAAGCATTCCAGTCCAAATACGGAGTGTGAATGGTGCTGCTTTCTTATTCCAAAATAGCACTCGCTTAAAAACCAAATAGCCATTATTCTTTCTTCATGAATATGGAAAAAATATATTTTTATTTGCAAATGTTTTCTACTCTCTGGTTATGTATATTAAAATAGTTATGATTATTACCAATCACTTAATGTTTTTAGCATACATAAATGATACATTTGGAGGTTTTAATGAGTTTGCATCATCATAAGAGTTTTTGCTCTGTTATGAACATGCTCTATATTGAAAACTTGACCGCTGGCATACACATTTTTGGGAGGATTGCATTAACATTTTGAGTGTAGTATTACTTTAAACATACTATAGCAATATACCGGGTATATGTTTAATATGGCACAGAGACAAGACCTAACTCCTTTTCTTTGTGGATAGCCCTTACTTAATGACTTCAATATACCAACAGACAATTAGTCCATGTGACCTAAGACTTTTGGAGCCTGATTGAAAATCACCGGACTTTCAGGTTCCACCTAATTTTTCATTCTAAAATTGACTTTAAGTAAAAATAAAATTGCTTTTAAAGACTATCTGTTCATTTCTGGATAAATATGACAGCTTTTGACAGCACAGGTAAATAATATCAGCAAATAAATGTTGAGATAAACAAAATGGCTTTGGTTTGTGAGTTACAAGATGTAAAACAGTACTAAGAGAATGAATGCGGCTGTTATTTTGTCTTTTTGCATGTTGTGCAACTTGAACAGCAATGCTTCCCTCTTCTGGTACACTGTGGAAGGAACAATCTACCCTACTGGATACCAAGCATTTTTCTGAATGAGTAGATGGCCATTTGCTATAATGCAACAATGACTAAACATATACGATATTAAGTTGCAAATGTCTTATTGTGAGCAAATCTATAAAATAACAAACTCATTGCAATACAACGAGTGAATGCTGGATAATTTCATTATTTTTTAACAATCTTTTTACATGCAAATGTGTTTGCTTGTGTATGTACAAAACTGTGTCTTACAAAAAAATGTGCTTTTCAAGTTGTTCCTATGCCATGAACAAAATAATACGTGGGGCTTTTGTGATGTATCATTGTTTACCGGCTCCCAGGTTCAACCAGCATGCATGTGAGCAATACAATTACCTTTTTTCAAAGGTTGCATTTATTAGTATCCATCATCTCTGCCATTACATCAATTAATGCTGTTGACGGGTGAAAGATTGTCACAGGCCAGGCAGAAACCTTTTCCCATCCTTCACAGGGAGAAGTTTCCTCCTAGCGTTTTTTTCCACTGGCATTTACTGCTGTCATCCCAGAAACAACAGAGCCCAGTGGTGTCAATTATATTTGATTGACTGAGTAAAGCACACACAAATAAGCCAAAACAATGGACACAAAAATCTATATATGACTCCCCTTGTCAAATCAAGTGCTTGTCTCCTCCATTTTCATGTTGCACACCAGGCCTGGCGCCCCATGCTTAAACGTTTCCTCTCACACCATCACCCAATTAAACTCCCTGGGTCTTCAAAGGTGTGGAATGGCTCCCTGGGATATTGACTCAAACTGTTGTCCAATAAATGAGGTCTAATTTGTCAGTTTAACTTCACTAAAAAATTGCTCGTTTTTTGGAACATGAACTGCGATCTGCTCCTGTGGTATAAAATGAAAATGTCTCTCAACCGATTCCCAAACTGATGCATTTTATGAATGTATTCAATTGACACTACTCACATCTGTGAATTATTGTTAGGCTAATTGTGTACCTATGGAAAATGTTTCATATTGTGGACTAAGATTAAAAACTACAATTAGTGAAGATCCATTAGATTCCTTTGGGATACTTACATGTAATAAATATAGGTTGATTTCCTGCAAAATACCAAAATATTGTTATGTATAACGTTACAGTAATGTGTTTCTGATAGCATGAAGCCACATGTATAATGGCTATAACAACAAGCTGACATTATTATTGTTTTTAACATACATTTTGATGTCTGAACAAACCATATTGAAAGATTGTCTTAAGTGTCACCCCATGAAAAATATATGATCTTATTTAAACCCATCAGTCTCAATGATCTATCTCAATAGACCGAACCAATGACATATTACCCTTTGATACAGCCTATCTATTGGTTGAATTGGGTTTTAAAAAACAGCATAAACTCAATGTGTTGTATCTATTTTTTTGCCAACCTGTCAGGCTCCTTAACGTAGAGTAGTCATCGTTAACTATGCTTGCTAAGAAATTATTGAATGGGCTCAATTTAATGGTCTCCTTTATTTCATGTTCTGATTATTTGTATGTACTGTATTTTTGTATATTGAACCACACCCCACAAGACATTCCCTGCACAGGAAAATAAAGTTACTTGAATTGAATACTTGGGGGGACACAACGTACATTACATGTGTAATAACTCTGTATTACCTCATCATGATGGCATTTTATCTCGATTATGGATTGTGGTGAGCCAATTCTGACTCATGACTGTATTTGGACTAACATCTGAGAACGACCCAGGTAATGTTTCAAATCGTAACAATTTCAGACTTGTTTTGAATCCACAGAATCATACAGACAAACAGGAGACAGAAGACAAGTAATGGTTTATTTCAGCTCGGAGTTTGTCGTAACTAGTGGGAGGGCGCAAAGCATCATCAACATTTGGTTAATTCAGTCTTTGTGCATACAAAACCTAACAACTCTTTTACAAAATGTAAAATACACTTTAGGTTTAACACCACACATAGACTAGAGCAACTATTGCATTTCTACTGAAGGAAGTGTCAAATTCATCGTTTGACATTTTGTCAAATGTGTGTTACACCAAAGATAAGAACAAAAAACATGATCAACCATTTATATTCCACCAGAGCCCTAAAAATGCTATCATAATTAGAAAAGGACACGTGTCCTCATTCTCAAAGTGTGGTTATATTAAATCACTGCATTCAAACCTCTCATCAATACATGTCACTGATACAGACAGGAAGTCAAATATTGGCGATAACCAACCACTGCATAGATAATGAAACTACGAATGACTAGAAGTGAGGTGAAAGAAGCTTTAAATATATACAGTGGTTGCAAATACACTGAACTAAAACATAAACGCAAAATGTAGTGTTGGTCTCATGTTTCATCAGCTGAAATAAAAGATCCCAGAAATGTTCCACATGCACAAAAAACTTATTAAAAAAAAAAACATAACATCCTTGTTAGTGAGCATTTCCCCTTTGCCAAGATAATCCATCTACCTTACAGGGTTCAGCATATCAAGAAGCTGATTAAACAGCATGATCATTACACAGGTGCACCTTGTGCTGGGGACAAAAGTTCACTAAAATGTAGTTGTCACGCAACACAATGCCACAGATGTTTCAAGTTCTGAGGGAGCGTACAATTGGCATGCTAACTGCAGGAATGTCCACTAGAGCTGTTCCCTGACAATTTACTGTTAATTTCTTTTCCATAAGGCGCCTCTGATGTCCTTTTAGAGAATTTGTCAGTACGCCCAACCAGCCTCACAAACACAGACCATGTGTAACCATGCCAGCCAAGGACCTTCATGTTCAGCTTCTTCACCTGTGGGATCATCTGAGACCAGCCACCCCGGCAGCAGATGAAACAGTGTTTTTTATTTAACCATTACTTAACTAGGCAAGACAGTTAAGAACAAATTCTTATTTACAATCACGACCTACCCTGGCCAAACCCTAACCAGAACGGAGCTGGGACAATTGTGCGCCACCCTATGGGACTCCCAATCACGGCCAGTTTTGATACAGCCGTGGAATTGAAACAGGGTCTGTAGTGACACCTCTAGCACTGAAATGCAGTGCCTTAGACCACTGCGCCACTCAGGAGCCCACAACTAAAGAGTTTCAGCACTAACTGTCAGAAACCGTCTCAGGGAAGCTCATCTGCATGCTCATCCTCACTAGGGACTTGACCGTACTGCAGTTTGGTGTCGTAACCGACTTCAGTGAGCAAATGCTCAACTTCGATGGCCACTGGAAAGCTGGAGATGTGTGCTCTTCACGGAGGAATCCTGGTTTCAGCTGTACCGGGCAGATGGCAGACAGCGTGCATGGTGTGTGCGAGCGTTTTGCTGATGTCAACGTTGTGAACAGTGCACCATGGTTGTGGTGGGGTTATTATATGGGCAGGCATAAGATAAGGACAATGAACTCAACTGCATTTTATCGATGGCAATTTGAATGCAGATACCGTGACGAGATTCTGAGGCCCATTGTCGTGCCATTCATCCACTGCCATCACCTCATGTTTCAGCATGATAATGAACAGCCCCATGTCACAAGAATCTGTACACAATTCCTGGAAGGTGTCCCAGTTCTTCCATGGTCTGCATACTCACCAGACATGTCACCCATTTAGCATGTTTCGGATGCACTGGATCGACAGCATGTTCCATGTCCCGCCAATTTCCAGCAACTTCGCACAGCCATTGAAGAGGAGTTGGACAACATTCCACAGGCTACAATCAACTGCCTGATTATGCAATCAATGCCTGTTCAGAAATGAAACAGTGATCATCAGTACAGTCTAACTAGGAGATGTCACACTGCATGAGGCAAATTGTGGTTAAACCAGATGCACGCCCCTACCCTTTTTTTAAAGGTATCTGTGACCAACAGATGCATATCTCTATTCCCAGTCATGTGAAATTCATAGATTAGTGCCAAATGAATTCATTTCAATTGAGTGATTTCCTTATAAGAACAGTAACTCAGTAAAATCTTTGAAATTGTTGCATGTTGCGTTTATATTTTTAATTCAGTGTATACGCTTTGTGCTAGTGCACATTAAGTGCATGAGAAAAACCACAGATTGTTTTACCAATGGTATAACTGTGTGTGCATAAGTATACATACTGTAATACAATTGTATTGGATACTTCAGAGGACACTTCAGTTACAGGTAAATTGTCAAGTTGATCAAATACTGTGAGAGAAAGTACAATGCTTTTTATTGTGTCCTTTAAAAAAACAAACAAAGGCCCCTAAACAGCACTAGCTTTGCTCTTGCCCTTGGAGTGCCCACATGGACTGGTTTTAACCTCAGTTTTCCTGCCAGGCGAGCCCTGGGACACACCACAGCTTGACTGTTTGACAGAGGGAGACGTTTGGACATTATTATTGTTGCTGTTCTGATTTCCACTCAGCGATTCCATTAGGGAGCGGAATGTCCCGAACGGGCGCTTCACCGTCTCAGACCCTGTGGGAGTCCTACCTCCGGCTCCTTCTTTACTGTGGGCACCCTTGGGCGGCTCACTCTCTGGTGGCCCCGTCTTGTGAACCACCTGCTCATCAAAGGTCACCCTCAGTTTCAGGTTCTGGGAGGTCTTCCTTCGAGAGGTAGGCGATTTGAGTGCACTTTTGGGGCTCGTCGTGATCTTTTGTCCATTGTTGTAGTCGGGGAAATCTCCACAGGCCTCCGGTTTCCCGTCAGCGTCAAGCTCGCTTTTGTCCGATGTGGGCGAGGGGTATCCATCCATGGACTTGGAGGTGCTGAGGGCGAAAGCTGACTTGTGCTCGGTGGTCAAGGTGTGCTTCTTCATGCCCAGATGCAGGTTGCCGACAGGTTCCTCGCTCTCTGCAATGGGCAGGTGGCTGGGTCTCTCTAGGCGCACCCCTGGAGGGGGCCCATGTTTGGCCTCTTCAGGGGGGTAGGTGTCCGAGTCGGACTCGCTGAGAGAGCGCTGCATGATCTGCTTGAGTCTGGCCAGCTTCAGCTCCCGTCTTTCCACCACCCCCATCCTGCGCAGGGGCCCAGGGTTGGCCCCGTTCAGACTAGGAGGCCCCGCTTTGGAGCCCTCCTGGAACTCCAGGGACAGCTTCTCCTTGGTGCACACCTTGTCTGAGATGTCTTTACCCAGTAGTTGGCGCAGGACAGTGTCTGAGTCGACGCTCCTCTGCCTCAGGATCCAGTGGCCATCCCCGGGGGTCCCCTCTGCGGTCAGGGTCATTTCAGGCCACGCCTCCACAGACGGGACATGGGAGCTGATCAACAAAAAGACAGAAATGACTGATTTGGATATATTTCATTTACATGTACGTGCTTGTAATCAATGTGTAGACGGTGAATGGTGTACAGTACAGTATGTGGTGGAAGATCAGACCTGGGCGATCGTGGCAAAGTTCCCTCTGCTTTTAAGGGATCCAGGTGTAGCTGAACTTGATTCTGTAGAGCATTCGTCTTTGTTGCTTGTCTGAAATTTTTTGGAACAATATATAATGATAACACTGACATGCATTCAAGGTAAATTAACCAAAAAAAATCTTCATTTTTAAAACATTGATTCATAAAAATTAACCTCCAGAAAATCCTCAGTGCATCTCCATTTCCAAAACGCATGCTAAAAATGTACATTTTCTGAAATACTGTGGTTATTACACCCTTTTAAAGAAATTATTTATTTTTATCCACATTGGTGTAAAGACTAGGTTTATGTGCATCCCAAATGGCACCCTATTCCCCATGTAGTGCATTACTTCTGACCGGAGACAAAGTCCACTGATAGCCAGAGGTGAGACCAAGTCCCTATTATTCGAGTAACAAGTGTTGTAACTATGGTACATACGTCTTCATCAGACTTATTGATTATTAATAATATTTCATCAACATTCATACATGGAACAATAATTCTCTCTTGTGCAACGTACTGACTCCAAAGAGTGGCACACAGTCCACGTAGCCTAGAATAGGCACTGAGGTGGGCGCAACCAGAATGACAGAGACATAGGACAGACACACAGAACTCCGACATAAACAGGGAAATATGAGAAACGATACATTGAATTAAATAAACAGAACTTCCACCACATGAGTCTCACAAACGCTCATGTGAACAATAAACCTTGCGCCGCCTCAGAGTGTAAGAAATGTTAAAATGTATCGTATCAAACAGAAAAGTCCAAGTGTTGCAATAAACAGTACAGGCATGGAATGATGAAACGCTAGCAATTATTGTCGGATTAGATTAAATATAGATTTACCATGTATGCATTTAAAACATGTGAAAGTAGCAGCAACCATTTCAACAAGAAAAGAAAGCTCTCTACACTGGCGAGAATTGCGCCACAGTAATAATGAATTTTAACATCAAATTCCAAATGCAAGATTCATAAGTAAACTTTACATTTTAAGCAATTTTGACATACCAAAAGACCAGTAAAGCTATGCTATTAATTGTTCATTGATGCCCCATTGCTGGTGAAGTTTAATTTACATTTTAATTACTTAACAGATGCACTTATCCAGAGCGACTTACAGGAGCAATTTGGGTTAAGTGCCTTGCTCAAGGGCAGACAGATTTTTCACCTAGTCAGCTCGAGGACTCGAACCAACAACCTTTCTGTTACTGGCCCAACGTTCTTAACCACTAGGCTGTCTGCAGTTAATATTCTTGATCACCAATTATTTGGGGAAATGCATATTTATTTATTATGGCAATCCTCTCTCACTACCATTTCATGTTTGCGCTGCACCTGTACAGCAAATCAGCAATCTGTTCGCTAGCTCACCCGACCTGTGTTGAGGGTGTGAGGGTTGAGTGTGCATTTCACTAGCCAATCTGTTGCCTTTTTTGCTAAGGCGATGCTGTGGCTACTGTCTCTGACTGCATGGAGAGTGATCCACGGAGACTCTATGCCACAATGAGTGACAAAATGTTACAAAACCTGGCCGGATAATTTCAAGTCATCAGTCTCAAGTCTTGAGAGTCCAAATCAAGTATTACGTTCTTTTCTTTTCTATTAAGTTGAGTCTCAAATCATCAAATTTGAGACTCGAGTCCAAGTCATGTGACTCAAATCCAGAACTCTGCTAATAGTACTATATAGGGAATAGGGAGTAAGTTCAGACAACACAAGTAAATCTGAGGTGAGTTAAAGGCCGCATCCTGAATAACACCCTGCTCCCTATATAGGAAACTCCTTTTGACCAGGACCCATAGGCCTCTGGTCAAAAGTAGTGACCTATGTATGCACACATGACTGTAAGTCGCTTTGGATAAAAGCGTCTGCTAAATGGCATATATTATTATTATTATTATTATGCAATAGGATGCTTTTTGGGACAGATCAAAAGAGTCAGACAGCAACCTCCCACTCACTCGTTGAGCTGCTTGGTGAGCTTGACCACCTGGGAGGCCAGCGACATGCACGTCTCCACCACCACCAGGTAGCGGGCGCAGGTGGTGTGGCCCTGCCGTTCGGCGCTCTGGGAAGGCCTCTCGCCGCCCTGGTTCTGCACGGTGACGTTGGAGCCGTACTCCACCAGGGTCTGAGGAAAGAAAGACATGCTGCTTTGTCAGTTCATGTAGTAGGAGCTCCAAACAAAGACCTATCGGCTGTTAGTAGTGTCTGAAATGGCATTGAAGCCTTACCAAAATAATGAATGAAAATGGTACAGAAAGCATTTAGTGCAAACGGATGGGCAAACATCCAAAAAGTACATTTACAAATGTCCTTATTGTCCAGTATTCTTCCTCTAAAACAACTTAGTTTAACAACAAAACATGCAAATGAAATCTGTATTATCTAACGTACATAGAAGTGCAGAAACAAAGTAAAACAGTGTTTTCAATGTTTCCTAGGCCCAGCTAGTCTCTCTGAAACATAGTTAATGTGGTCACCGACCGTACTTTGATACGTCTGGCTTGCTGAATCAACAGCCGCCCGCATCCTCATTCTATTTTGTAAAATCACATTCTAAAGTCCATATCCTCTCTTTTATAGACAAGGGCACAATAGAATGAGCGGATATATTACTCCCGATTTGTTTCCTGCTGTTGATTCAGCAAGCCAGGAACAACCTGACGCTGCACTTGACACATTTACAACATTGCTTATTCCAGTTACTAATATGCATGCATCCAGTAATAAAATGACTGTAAAAATTGTTTGATCGTCCTGGACCAAAGAGGAATTTAAAAAATGTATGGTTGAGAGGGATGAGGCATAAGTATGGCAAATAAGTCTGGTTGGCAAATGTACTACAAAGCTCGCATCCGCTACAAGACCATGGTGCTTGCCTACGGAGCTGTGAGGGGAACGGCACCTCAGTACCTCCAGGCTCTGATCAGGCCCTACACCCAAACAAGGGCACTGCGTTTATCCACCTCTGGCCTGCTCGCCTCCCTACCACTGAGGAAGTACAGTTCCCGCTCAGCCCAGTCAAAACTGTTCGCTGCTCTGGCCCCCCAATGGTGGAACAAACTCCCTCACGACACCAGGACAGCGGAGTCAATCACCACCTTCCGGAGACACCTGAAACCCCACCTCTTTTACCTAGGATAGGATAGGTAATCCTTCTCACCCCCCCCCTTTAAGATTTAGATGCACTATTGTAAAGTGACTGTTCTACTGGATGTCATAAGGTGAATGCACCAATTTGTAAGTCGCTCTGGATAAGAGCGTCTGCTAAATGACTTAAATGTAAAATGTAATGTAAATGTAAATTAAGAAATCATGTGACTAAAGTAAATAAAAATAAACTTATGAAACAAAGAAAAATGATAGTAAAAAAATGATAGTAAAAAGCTTTGGGGCACCTTAAATAAAAAAAAATAAAAAAAGCCAACTCGGCACCATCATTGAATCAGATGGCTCATTCATCACAAAGACCACTGATATTGCCAACTACTTTAATTACTTTTTCCATTGGCAAGATAAGCAAACTTGGGGATGACATACCAGCAACAAATGCTGACCACTACACATCCGAGTATATAGGACCAAATTATGAAAGACAAGAATTGTATTTTTGAACTCCATAAAGTCATTGTGGAAGAGGTGAATACTTATATTCCACCATAATTTGCAAATAAATTCATTAAAAATCCTACAATGTGATTTTCTGGATTTTTTTTTCTCATTTTGTCTGTCATAGTTGAAGTGTGCCTATGATGAAAATTACAGGCCTCTCACATATTTTTAAGTGGGAGAACTTGCACAATTGGTGGCTGACTAAATACTTTTTTTGCCCCACTGTATATATATATTCTTTGGGGAGCCAAATAATCAATATCTTCAAAAATAACATTCTTGAAGCACACGGCAAACAGTTGCGTGAAAAACCCAGCAGCATTTCAGTTCTTGACATAAACCGGTGCGCCTAGCACCTACTACCATACCTTGTTCGAAGGCGCCATGCTTTTCCAACAGCCACAGAAGGATACATACCTGAATGCAAGTGAGATGGCCGTACTGAGCAGCTACATGCACTGCACTGTTTCCGTACTGGTCCACTTCGTCCAGAGAAATGGCTTGCTCTTGCATGAATTGGAGCAGCCACAGCAGAACCTTTTCCTAAAAGAGAGATCATGAACATCCAAAAGGACAAAATATACACTAAAAAGGATTAAAGAAAATGGGATTCAAAAGTCATACTATATAATACTAAGTGTGGATAGATATTGCGGTAACAGAAATGCTGCAGTGGTGACCACACTGCAATATACTGTATATATTTACACTAGAGGTCGACTGATTAATTAGGTCTGATTTAAAGTTTTCATAACAATCTGAAATCTGTATTTTTGGTCGCCGATTTTGCAGTTTTTAATTATTTAATTTAATACCTTTATTTAACTAGGCAAGTCAGTTAAGAACACATTCTTATTTTCAATGATGGCCTAGGAACGGTGGGTTAACTGCCTTGTTCAGGGGCAGAATGACAGATTTTCACCTTGTCAGCTCGGGGGATCCAATCTTGCAACCTTACAGTTAACTAGTCCAACGCTCTAACCACCTGCCTCTCATTGCACTCCACGAGGAGCCTGCCTGTTAGACTTAGGGATGCCACCCGTTAGATAAAATACAGAACGGTATTTTCAGTATTTCACTGAAATAATAAACGTTTTGTTTTCAAAATTATAGTTTCTGGATTCGACCATATTAATGACCAAAGGCTCGTATTTCTGTGTGTTATTATGTTATAATTAAGTCTATGATTTGATAAAGCAGTCTGACTGAGCAATGGTAGGCAGCAGCAGGCTCATAAGCATTCATTCAAACAGCACTGTTGTGTGTTTTGCCAGCAGCTCTTCGCAAGCACAGTGCTGTTTATGACTTCAACCATATCAGCCTAATGGCTGGTGTAACCGATGTGAAATGGCTAGCTAGTTAGCTGGGTGTGCGCTAATGGCGTTTCAAACGTCACTCGCTCAGACTTGGAGTGGTTATTTCCCTCGCGGCTTTTGTGGAGCGATGGGTAACGCTGCTTCGGGTGTGGCTGGTGTCGATGTGTTCCTGGTTCGAGCCCAGGTAGGGGTGAGGAGAGGGACGGAAGCTATACTGTTACACTGGCAATACTATAGTGCCTATAAGAACATCCCATAGTCAAAGGTTAATGAAATACAAATGGTATAGAGAGAAATGGTCCTATAAATACTATATTAACTACAACCTAAAACCTCTTACCTTGGAATATTGAAGTCTCATGTTAAAAGGAACCACCAACTTTCATATGTTCTCATGTTCTGAGCAAGGAACTCAAACGTTGTACTTTTACATATTTTATTTAAAATCGGCAGCGTCTTTTTTGGTCCTCCAATAATCGGTATCGGCGTTGAAAAGTCATAATCGGTCGACCTCTAATTTCCACACTTAAAAGATGCACTACGCAGAAATCGCTCCGCCATTTCATGGTTGCTAAAATTCTAATAGTTCTAATTCTAATTCTAATAGTTAGATTTCCCCAATGATAGGGTTATAAAATGGTGTGCGTCTCCCTCACCTGTCCGTAGCGGGCTGCGTAGTGGATGAGACTGGGGTGCTCTCGGCTACAGCTTAGCTCGGCGATGGCCTCCGTCTCACTCACCATCCAGCGCACACACTCCAAATGGCCGTTCTGCACGCACACAAACATGCACAAGTTATTCTGTAGATCAGTTTGATATAGACAGTGTCCTCTTTTATTGAAGACAAGGAATAAAAGAGGGTAAATGAGAAAAATACAGATAAGTATCCAAAACCCAGACTTGAACAGCCGGAGACATGGTGTCATCTTTCCCCACAGGAATATCAAGGTCTTAACTAACAACCAACTCTAGTTGTTCCAAATAGCACCCTTTTCACTATATAGCGCAGTATTTTAGACTAGGGCCCATAGGGTGCCATATAGAATGAAACCTAGACGTCTGCCTTGGTTGACATGGTAGGTGGACATCATTGGACATGGTTGACTCGCAATGTCCACAAGTTAAGTTTTCTAGAGGCCCTGACCCAATCTCTCACCCGTCCTCTCACTCACCTTCACCCCGAGCCCAGCAGGTGTAAGCTGGTGGTTGTTGCGCTCGTTGAGGCAGTCCTCTCCCATGAGGGAGGTGAGGTGCTGCAGGCAGTCAGCGTGGCCCTGGGACGCAGAGATGTGGAGCAGGTTGTTCCCCTCCTCGTCCTGGATCAGCTCCAGGTTATCAGCGGCCAGGTGAGGCTATGGACAGAGAACACCAGGAATAACACTCAGTGAGTTGCTGATACAAAATGGTATTGTTCATATAGCCTACAACTATATTGTTATGGCTTTTCCACATACTGTTGACTTACCAACAGAGAGATCTGCCCCTCTCGGATGATATTGATGATGTTCTGGGATTTCTTGGTCTCGTCATCACACTCTCCGTGTAGTCTTGTACCGTTCCAGGTCTTACTGCTGTCCTGCCTAGACCCAGCACAGCCCTGGAGGGGGAACATCATAGCCTGGCTGCTCCCAGGGGTGTCAGCCCCTGTCTTGTGTGCCTGTGTCTCTGGGTAGGCCCTGTTGGCTAAAAGTTTATCCATGTCTGAGGCAGAGGAACTGCTAAGTGATCCTGGTGTGGAGTGGTCATAGCCCCCAGCGGGTGGCCTGTGATTGTCCGGGTCCAGAGATTTCAACTTCCTCATATCAGACCATTTGACGGGCGAAAGCATACAGTACTGGGTGACACTTGCAAGGCTCTCAGGGTGGGTAAGTGTGGAGGTCTTAACGCCGTGGCACCTGTCACTGGCGTTACCACCGCCACCCACCGTCCTTTTGTCATGGGGAACTCTGGGAAGAGTAGAGACATGTTGGCTGGATTTAATGTAAGGCACGTCCAGTATCTCATCCATGTCCAGGTCGTAGTGCTCCAGCTCCCCAAAAAGAGCTCCTCCGGTTCCCAGGCTCTTGGCTTTAAATCCCTGGCCTTCGCAGGCTGCAGGTGTTTTGTCTGAGGCTTCTTCTTTGCTACTGCCTTCCCCATTGTGAGCCTGAGCCTCGTTGTCACTCTCGTTGTCAGAGGTCTCCGGTTGATGTTTGAGTGGCGAGACCCTCTTCACAGGCCGGAATTTGCTGTGGACGTCGGCGATGCCGGTCGGCTTGATTCCACCGCCACTATGTGACGACACACCACGGCTCCAGTTGATGGCTGGGGCTAAAGATGGTCAAATAAAACAAAAACGTTTCTATCTGCCATTTAGGCTACCTGTAGTGCTACAAAATAATAAGACATTCATTTAAAAAAAATACATTTGCAATAATAGCCTACAGGCCACACCTTGTCTTTCTTCTCCCTGACCATCGTTTCTTCTGGACAGCTCTGGAATGTTCTTCAAGGATGTCACAGAATACTTTTACAGGGAAGAGACCATCAACATGTTTGTCTATAAGTGTTTATTACATTGAAATATTAATTTAGCCAACTGTAGCCTAGAAAGTACTCCATATAGAGGTGGTTTCCCCAGACGACACAGATTAAGACTAGTCCTGGACTAAAAAGCAAACTCAATGGAGATTAGGTTTAATCTGTGTCCAGGAAACTTCCCCATAGACTATATTACATCCCCTGGCATAGCCAGATGGTGTGTAACTATTTACTGTAGAACAACCTGAGTTTTGGACTTTTACTCACCACTGAATCATCAGTGAAGTCAATCTCATCCAAATCCAAGTACTCAGGAGCATCCATCTTCAGTCAGCATTATTCTTGACACCCTAGTGAGAAGCAACCTGTTTGATAAAGCCTGATATTAGCATTCCACATTAATTTACAGCCTAAGTAAAGACAACTTTGTGATTTATAGATCTGGACCGTGTCTTAAATAGCACCCTTTTCCATATTGCGTGCACTACTTTTGACCAGGGCCCATAGGGTACTATATAGGCAATAGGATGCCATTTGGGACACACTATTGACTATAGGCCACTTCCTGCAAATCTGTGATGACCAAGTTTCTATGACCTAGAGTGGCTGTTTGAACGGTCTCGATCCAAAAGTCACCCAACAAAGCTGATCAATGTCTACAGGCTAAATCCTTTAGGTGACTCACTTAGACTGTTCAACGTAATGTGACTAGCTGTGCAGTGTTTAGGGTTGACCACATTTAGTTGACTGGTCAATTGATTGGTCGATAGGCTGTTGGTCGAACAGATTTCTTTAGTCAAGCAGTCGCAATTATGATTACTTTTTCATGGTGCACAAGACACCTGTCTGATTCGCACCTGTCTCAATGGACTAATCTATTGCGGAGGCTGCAGGGATGGCAAAGACCATCACTGTAAGACATGTGATACTAAAATTGTATATGGTTGTATTATGTAAAAATAATAGTGCTACACTAATAAATCAAATATTATTTTGGATATGGTCACTGTCCGCAGTTCTGAAACAATCTTCAGTGTCTTGTAGAATTGGCACCTTTCCCTTTGTTGCTATATGCATAATAGTTAACCAGTATATTGGCTCTGGCGCTACCCCGGGTGAGCCGGCACCATTCTGACCCAGAGTCCTCTGTTGTACATATGTTTGTGTATGTCACTTTCCCCGCATTCCCAGCATAAGGCGCTCGTCGATTCAGGCGCGGCTGGCAATTTTATTGATAGAGCGTTCGCCCATAGTTTAGGGATCCCCATTGTTCCCGTGGCTGTGCCCTTCCCCGTTCATGCCTTAGATAGTCGACCATTAGGGTCAGGGTTGATTAGGGAGGTCACCGCTCCTCTGTGCATGGTGACGCAGGGGGGTCACAAGGAGAGAATTAGTCTCTTCCTTATTGACTCTCCTGCATTTCCCGTGGTGCTAGGCCTACCCTGGTTAGCTTGTCATAACCCCACTGTTTCTTGGCCACAGAGGGCTCTCACGGGGTGGTCGCAAGAGTGCTCGGGGAGGTGTTTAGGGGTTTCCGTTGGTGCTACTACGATGGAGAGTCCAGACCAGGTCTCCACCATGCGCATTCCCCCTGACCATGCCGATTTGGCTCGCGCTCTAGTAACCGCATTTCAGCCGTGTGTAATTGCCGACTCCAACCACGGTAAAGGAGGTGCAGCGGTTCTTAGGGCTTGCCAACTAGTACCGGAGGTTTATCCAGGGTTTTGGTCTGGTAGTGGCTCCCATTACCTCACTGCTGAAGGGGGGCTCGGTACCCTTGCAGAGGTCAGTTGAGGCAGACAGGGCTTTTAGTCACCCGAGGGCTCTGTTCACCTCGGCTCCCGTGCTGGCCCATCCAGATCCCTCTTTGGCGTTCATAGTGGAGATGGACGCATCCGAGGCTGGGATAGGAGTTGTGCTCTCTCAGGGCTCGGGTAAGCCATCGAAGCGCCGCCCCTGTGCCTTCTTCTCGAAGAAGTTCAGCCCAGCAGAGCGAAACTATGACGAGGGGAACCGGGAGCTGTTGGATGTCATCAAGGCCTTGAAGGTGGTGAGACATTGGCTTGTTGGGGCTGGACACCCTTTTCTCATTTGGACTGACCACCGTAATCTAGAGTACATCCGGGCGGTGAGGAGACTGATCCCTCGCCAGGCAAGGTGGGCCATGTTTTTCACCCATTTTGTGTTTACCCTTTACTACCGACCAGGCTCCCAGAACGTGAAGACAGACGTATTGTCTCGGCTGTATGACACAGATGAGCGGCCCATGGATCCCACTCTCATACTCCATGCCTCCTGCCTGGTGGAGCCGGTAGTGTGGGAGCTGGACACGGACATTGAGCAGGCGTTACGTGCAGAGCCCGCTCCCTGCCAGTATCCCACTGGGCGTCTGTATGCATCATCTGCTCTTCGTGACCGGTTGATCTATTGGGCCCACACGTCACCCTCTGATTATCCTGGGATCGGTTGGACAGTGCGCTGAGGGGGAGGCACTGGTGGTCTACCTTGGCTAAGGACGTGAGGATTCATGTTTCCTCCAGCTCGGTGTGCGCCCAGTGTAAGGTTCCTAGGCACCTGCCCAGAGGTAAGCTACACCCCTTACCCGTTCCACAATGGTCTTGGTCGCACCTGTCGGTGGATTTTCTGATCGATCTTCCACTCTCACAGGGTAACACCACGATCCTGGTCGTTGTGGATCGTTTCTCTAAGTCCTGTCATCTCATCCCTCTGCACGGTCTCCCTACGGCCCTACAGACTGCGAAGGCCTTGTTTAAGCACCTCTTCCGGCACTACGTGGTGCCTGGGGATATAGTGTCTGATCGAGGTCCCCAGTTCACGTCTAGGGTCTGGAAGGCGTTTATGGAACGTCTGGGGGTCTCGATCAGCCTTTACTTCAGGGTTTTACCCCGAGCGTAATGGGCAGGTGGAGAGAGTAAACCAGGATGTGGGCAGGTATCTGCGGTCCTATTGCCAGGACCGGCTGCGGGAGTGGGCGGCTTTGTGCCCTGGGCTGAGATGGCACAGAACTCACTTCGCCACTCTCTCTCCTTTCCAGTGCGTACTGGGGTACCATCCGCTTCTGGTGCCTTGACATCAGAGTCACACAGAGGTTCCTGTGGTGGACGACTGGTTCAGGCGCGCAGAGGAGACATGGGAAGCTGTCCGTGTTCACCTTCAGCAGGCTGTGATGCGCCAAAAGGAGAACGCAGATCGCCACCGCAGTGAGCCCGCTAGGAGTTTGCCAAAAGGCACCTAAAGGAATCTCAGGCCATGAGAAACAAGATTCTCTGGTCCGATAAATGAAACCAAGATTGAACTCTTTGGCCTGAATGTCATGTCATCTGGAGGAAACCTGGCACCATCCCTACGGAGAAGCATGGTGGTGGCAGCATCATGCTGTGGGGATGTATTTCAGCGGCAGGGACTGGTAGACTAGTCAGGATCGAGGGAAAGATGAACAGAGCAATGCACAGAGAGATCCTTGACGAAGAGCGCTCTGGAGCAGGTTAGGACCTCAGGACAAGACAAAGACCTTAAGCACAAAGCCAAGAACACGTAGGAGTGGCTTTGGGACAAGTCTCTGAATGTCCTTGAGTGGCCCAGCCAGAGCCCGGACTTGAACCCGATCAAACATCTCTGGAGAGACCTGAGAATAGCTGTGCAGCGACACATCCCATCCAACCTGACAGAGCTGGAGAGGATCTGCAGAAAAGAATGGCACACCATACACAGGTGTGCCAAGCTTGTAGAGTCATACCCAAGAAGATTCAAGGCTGTAATCGCTGCCAAAGAAGTTAACAAAGTACTGAGTAAAGGGCCTGAATACTTATGCAAATGCGATATGTTTTTTTATATAAATGCGTAAATGTTTCGAAAAACATGTTTCTGCTTTGTCATTACGGGTTATTGTTTGAAGATTGGTGAAGGAAAAACATCTATTTAATCCATTTGAGATAATGTGGAAAAAAATCAAGGGGACTGAATACTTTCTGAATGCACTACATATCAAGAATTTAAAAGATCACTGAATATGAACACCAGATTGAATATAAGTATAAAAGGTGCAATTATATTTTTGTTTCCTTAAACCCAATTAGCAACAATAATTAGCTAGGTTTATGGGCTACAAGCCTCTGCCACGTCTCCAACAATCGGATGTTCCGGTTTTCAGGGGAAGTGAAAAGCAAGCTTATGACACAACTTCTGCTTTTGGACATTAACAAGGCGACACATCTTAATTCCTCCTCTACATTTACTGGTTCGATTGAACAGTGCAGAAGAAAACATACTAGTCTAGACCAGTATGTAGGAGATCTAGATTCAGGCGTTTATTTTATGCCTGCTACTTTGGGTTAGTTAATGGGCTACAAATCAAACTTTGTCACATGCGCCGAATACAACCAGTGAAGACTTTACCCTGAAATGCTTACTTACAAGCCCTTAAAACCTCTTTGGGCTAGGGGGCAGTATTTTGATGTCGATGAAAAGCATGCCCAAAGTAAACTTCCTGTTACTCAGGTCCAGAAGCTAGGATATGCATATAATTGGTAGATTTGGATACACTCTAAAGTTTCTAAAACTGTTAAAATAATGTCTGTGAGTATAACAGAACTGATGTGGCAGGTGAAAACCAGAGGACAAACCATCCAGAAAAACAAAATCAGCCTACCACTGTTTCCAATGGCTGTCATGGTTAACATGAAGGGTAAATGTCCCATATTGCAGTTCCCAGGGCTTCCACTAGATGTCAACAGTTAGAAAGAATTTCAGATTTGTTTTTGGAAAAATGAGCTAGAATTTATAGTTTTTCTAAGTGGCTCCCATTTTGGCTGTAGTGTTTTCATGCCTGTGAATGAGAGCACGTTCTTTGTTGTTTATCTCCGGTAAAGACAATAACGATTCTACGTCTTAAATTTGATTGTTTATTTACATATTAGGGTACCTGAGGTTTGATTATAAACGTTGTTGACTTGTTTGGAGAAGTTTATTGGTAACATTTGGGATTCATTTTGTATGCATTTTGAAGGAGGGAAACCGGTGGATTATTGAAAGAAGTCCGCCAGCTAAACTGGGTTTTTGGGGATATAAAGAAGGACTTTGTCGAAGAAAAGGACCATTTGTGATGTAACTGGGACCTTTTGGAGTGCCAACAGAAGAAGATCTTCAAAGGTAAGGCATTTATTTCAATCTCTATTTCTTACTTTCGTGGCGCACCTGCCTGGTTGACATTTGTTTTTTAAATGCTTTTGTGTGCGGGGCGCTGTTCTCAGATAATCGCATGGTGTGCTTTCGCTGTAAAGCCTTTTTGAAATCTGGCAGCTGGATTAACAAGAAGTTAAGCTTTTTTCACGAATTCATGAATATTTTAATGAATGTTAAATATGACTATTTCTGTAATTAGAATTTCGCGCTCTGCAATTTCACCGGATGTTGTCGAGGTGGGTCGCTAGTGGAACGCCTGTGCAAGAAAGGTTAACCGACAGTGCAGATCAAGAAGAGTTAAGAAAATATTTACCAAGTAGACTAAATAAAAAGTAATAATAAAAAAGTAACACAATAAGGATAACTAATGAGGTTATATACAGCGGGCACCGGTATTGAGTCAGTGTGCGGGATCAGGTTAGTTGAGGTAACTTGTACATGGAGGTGGGGGTGAAGTGACTATGCATAGACAATGAACAATGAGGGAGGGAGGGGGGTCAATGTAAATTGTTCAGTGATGATTTTATTAATTGTTCAGCAGTCTTATTATGGCTTGGGGGTAGATGCTGTTGAGGAGCCTCTTGGTCCTAGACTTGGCGCTCCTGTACCGCTTGCCATGCGGTAGCAAAGAAAACGGTCTATGACTTGAGTGACAGGAGTCCCTGACAATTTTATGGGCTTTTCTCTGACACCGCCTATTATATAGGTCCTGGATGGCAGGACGCTAGGCCCCAGTAATGTACTGGGCCATTTGCACTACCATCTGTAGCGCCTTACGTTCAGATGCCGAGTAGTTGCCATACCAGGCGGTGATGCAACCGGTCAGGATGCTCTCGATGGTGTAGCTGTAAAACCTTTTGAGGATCTGGGGACCCATGCCAAATCTTTTTAGTCTCCTGAGATTTAAAAGGTTTTGTCGTGCCCTCTTCACAACTGTCTTGGTATGTTTGGACCATGATAGTTCGTTGGTGATGTGGACAGCAAGGAACTTGAAAACGCTCAACCCACTCCACTACAGCCCCATTGATGTTAACCTTTTTGGGATAGGGGGCAGCATTTTCAATTTTGGGTGAATAGAGTGCCCAGAGTGAACTGCCTCCTACTATGTCCAAGATGCATATTATTATTAGTATTGGATAGAAAACACTCTGAAGTTTATAAAACTGTTTGAATGATGTTGATGTTTGTGAGTATAACAGAACTCATGTGGCAGGCAAAAGCCTGAGAAAAATCCAAGCAGGAAGTGGGACATCTGAGGTTTGTAGTTTTTCAAAGCTTGGCCTACCGAATACACATTGCAATATGGGTAAAGTTGCACATCCTATGGCTTCCACTAGATGTCAATTGTCTTTAGAAACTTGAATGGAGGATTCTACTATAAAGGAGGGGCTCATGAGACCTCTGAGTCAGTGGTCTGGCAGAGTGCCTTGGTCTCATGACGCGCGCTCCCGACAGAGTTACCTCTCGTTCCAGTGCTTTTCTGAAGACAAAGGAATTCTCCGGTTGGAACATTATTGATGTTTTATGTTAAACACATCCTAAAGATTGATTCCATACATCGTTTGACATGTTTCTAAAGGACTGTAACGGAACATTTCGAGTTTGTCTGGACGAAGTGCCTGCGCCTCATGAAGATGGATGACTGGGCTTAACACGCTAACAACAAATGACTATTTGGACATAAATGATGGAACTTTATGGAACAAATCAGTCATTTATTGTCGAACTGGGATTCCTGGGAGTGCCTTCTGATGAAAATCATCAAAGGTAAGTGAATATTTATGGTGTTGTTTCTAACTTTGTTGACTCCAAAATGGCGGATATTCCTCTGGCTGTTTTGGGTTCTGAGCGCCGTTCTCTGCCACATCCAACGAGCGTCAGAGCCGGTGTAGTAGGATTCAATCTTAATCCTGTATTGACGCTTTGCTTGTTTGATGGTTCATCTGAGGACATAGCGGGATTTCTTAGCGCCCGGATTAGGCTCCTGCTCCTTGAAAGTGGCAGCTCTTTAGTTCGATGCGGATGTTGCCAGCATCAACATTATGTACACAATAAGTTAAGAAATAAGTTACACAAAACGCAAAAAAAACGAACAAAAACAGAATGTAAAACAACAGCCATGTTCTTCGGCGCCATCTTAAAACAAGATAATAGCCTGGCCAGCCGCTAATAGTCTGGAAAGCCGCTAATGGGCGCTATGGATCTCCACTATCTATAGCGCACACTACCGGCTGCCCAGGCTAGTACGCTATCTAGGCTAAATCTGGTCGTCACTAGTTACCACAGCCATAAAGTCATAAACCCTGTCTATTTCAAAAATGTTGCTTCATAAAATCTGATCTTAAGCCTGACCTTAACCACACTGTTAACTGTATGCCTAACCCTAACTTTAAATTAAGACCAAAAATCATGTTTGTTTTCATACATTTTTACAATATAGACCATTTTATTTTGTGGCTGTGGTAATTAGTAATAACCGCCAAGTCCCGTTCCCAAGCTGGAATAGCCTAAAACATGCCACTTCAATACAGCTATGACCGAAAGTGACTTTATCGTAACATGTTAATAGAATTTACGTAGCAGGTTAAGAGAATTAGGCTGAGGTCAAGTAAAGGGTCATATGCTTCGGCATTCAACATACTCTTACTACCTGAGTACTACATTCCTTCCGCAGCTGAGGGGGCAGTGTTGTCACTTGGTTCCTTGATCTGATCTATAATAGGCTAGTCATCAAAGTAGCCTATTTTGCATTACTAATCAAATATAATCTCAACGACTGTTCAAACAATAAACCAAACAACAAGAATCCACCAAAAAGGTGATTATAGGCTATTGTGAAATGGTAGAACCTACTGTAGACAACTAGCTAGCCATGTGATTTTTTACTCTGTGACCAAAACATGATAACATTCTATTTTTAGCTGATATATATGAATGAATACACAAGCAGCAAATCAAATCAAATCAAACCGGGTTAGCCTGGGAAGCCAAGGCTCAATGTGCATTCCCAGTAATACACTCGTGTCCCCAGTGGGGCATCATATTCCTCCTTAACTAGCTTTATAACGGGGAGAAGGCAGAGAAAAACTGGCATACTTTCTTTATGAAACACCATTTTCACCACCGTGCTAGAGTGGCTAATGTCTAGGAATGCTACCTTCTGATGTTGCACCTAACGTTCAGTCTTGGGTAAACAACAGACTGCAACCTGATTGGCTCAAAGCAATACACAACATCTGGGATTATCATTTCTAAGCAATAGCCACTAGCATGGGGGTGGAAAATAGTCTTTCATAAAGTAGGGATGCACAATATAATTGGTGAGCATATATCGGAATTGGACGATATTAGCTAAAAATGCCAATATTGCCCCGATGTCTAGCTTAAAGCTGATGTGCAAAACCAATGTCATAGCTGACGTGCATACGTAAGTAGATGACGTAATGACGCTACGAAAAATACAGCGCTACACAAAACAAACGCAGAAAAACATACGTACACTTCCAAAAACTAAACAAGTTCAAGTTGAGCAGTGATTTGAGAAAGTGTGAGAAAAATTATGTGAGACAAGTAAAGGCGAAATCCATTAAGGCAAAGATAATGGAATTCGTTATGCTACTTGCTAAGGTGTCAAGCCTGACATTTGAACCAGCGATGTCAGCCCCATGAGCATGCTGAGGAAAGCCGTATTGCATGCTCAAGAATATGCTGGTTCTCATATCACTGCTGCCATTTCAATGGCATTTGAGAACATGTTTGAAACATAAACACACTCCTAGCGCCATTCGAACAACTGACTCGAGAAAAAAGCTAATCAACAGCGTCTGCAGCAGACGTGATACCCTCTGTCATGGCATTGAAACTCCTGCTCAACAATACTGTCGACACAGACGTGGGGTTAAAACTTACAAAAGTACTCGAGACTGAACGAGCGATTAGGTGGTTTTCTCTCTGAGCCTCTTTACTGTGTCGCCACCATGCTCGATGCTAGGTACAAGGACCGCTACTTCGATGCAGACAAGAAACAGGGTTTACGTGAAATGTTACATACACAGCTGGACAAGATGGAAACGGACACAGTGACAGTGCGCACAGAGGAAGAGAGGCCACAGACAGACAGAGCTGAAACTTCACTGTTTGACATGTATGATGAAATCCTGGTTGAGAATGAAATGACTGAACAAATGAACAACGAAACAACACAGCAAGTAAATGAAATAAATACGTTTTGATTACGGTCAATTGCATTCCGGGTTGGAGCGAGTGGTCGCATCGGCACTTCGCTCCCGCAGGGAGTATAACTTTTTAATTACATTTCATTATAGCACAACGGTTTGATTTGTCTAATCTTAGCAATTTCTTCTTAGCTAGCTACATAGCCGTCTTTGTATCAAAGATAATTGCGTAATTATCGTATTTTGCCGTCCTAACGTAGTCTTCACTAGCCAGCTAGCTAACGTCCACTGATTAGCTGCACTGGAGAAACTATTACACTCAACTGAACGATTTGATTAGTGTAGTGTTAGCTAGCTACATAGCGGTCTTTGCTGTCTTCGTATCCAAGATAATTGTGTAGTTTAGAGTGTGTAGTCTTAGAGTGATTATCTTAATTTACCGAGGTTAGCTATCCAGCTATTTGTCGTCCTTAACGTAGGAGACTCTGCTAGCTAGCCAACAGCTAGCCGACAGCTAGCCAACAGCTAGCCAACGTCTACCGAATACACTCACAACCCGGTCGCATTCACAGGTAGTATCAAATTTTCATTTCATTTCATTACAGTACAACGGTTTGATTTGTTTGATCGTAGCTAGCTACATAGCTAGCTACACAGCCGTCTTTGTATCAAAGATAATTGTGTAGTCTAGAGCGATTTTCTAGGTTAGCTAGCCAGCTATTGTCGTTCTTTTAACGCAACGTAACGTAAACAACACTGCTAGCTAGCCAGCTAGCCCCCGAATAGCAGGACTGCAGAAACTATTACACTCAACGGAACGACTTGATTAGTGTAGTGTCAACAACGCACCCACTGCCAGCTAGCCTACTTCAGCAGTACTGTATCATTTTAATCATTTTAGTCAATAAGATTCTTGCTACGTAAGCTTAACTTTCTGAACATACGAGACGTGTAGTCCACTTGTCATTCCAATCTCCTTTGCATTAGCGTAGCCTCTTCTGTAGCCTGTCAACTATGTGTCTGTCTATCCCTGTTCTCTCCTCTCTGCACAGACCATACAAACGCTCCACACCGCGTGGCCGCGGCCACCCTAATCTGGTGGTCCCAGCGCGCACGACCCACGTGGAGTTCCAGGTCTCCGGTAGCCTCTGGAACTGCCGATCTGCGGTCAACAAGGCAGAGTTCATCTCAGCCTATGCCTCCCTCCAGTCCCTCGACTTCTTGGCACTGACGGAAACATGGATCACCACAGACAACACTGCTACTCCTACTGCTCTCTCTTCGTCCGCCCACGTGTTCTCGCACACCCCGAGAGCTTCTGGTCAGCGTGGTGGTGGCACCGGGATCCTCATCTCTCCCAAGTGGTCATTCTCTCTTTCTCCCCTTACCCATCTGTCTATCGCCTCCTTTGAATTCCATGCTGTCACAGTTACCAGCCCTTTCAAGCTTAACATCCTTATCATTTATCGCCCTCCAGGTTCCCTCGGAGAGTTCATCAATGAGCTTGATGCCTTGATAAGCTCCTTTCCTGAGGACGGCTCACCTCTCACAGTTCTGGGCGACTTTAACCTCCCCACGTCTACCTTTGACTCATTCCTCTCTGCCTCCTTCTTTCCACTCCTCTCCTCATTTGACCTCACCCGCTCACCTTCCCCCCCTACTCACAAGGCAGGCAATACGCTCGACCTCATCTTTACTAGATGCTGTTCTTCCACTAACCTCATTGCAACTCCCCTCCAAGTCTCCGACCACTACCTTGTATCCTTTTCCCTCTCGCTCTCATCCAACACCTCCCACACTGCCCCTACTCGGATGGTATCGCGCCGTCCCAACCTTCGCTCTCTCCCCCGCTACTCTCTCCTCTTCCATCCTATCATCTCTTCCCTCTGCTCAAACCTTCTCCAACCTATCTCCTGACTCTGCCTCCTCAACCCTCCTCTCCTCCCTTTCTGCATCCTTTGACTCTCTATGTCCCCTATCCTCCAGGCCGGCTCGGTCCTCCCCTCCCGCTCCGTGGCTCGACGACTCATTGCGAGCTCACAGAACAGGGCTCCGGGCAGCCGAGCGGAAATGGAGGAAAACTCGCCTCCCTGCGGACCTGGCATCCTTTCACTCCCTCCTCTCTACATTTTCCTCCTCTGTCTCTGCTGCTAAAGCCACTTTCTACCACTCTAAATTCCAAGCTTCTGCCTCTAACCCTAGGAAGCTCTTTGCCACCTTCTCCTCCCTCCTGAATCCTCCTCCCCCTCCCCCCTCCTCCCTCTCTGCAGATGACTTCGTCAACCAATTTGAAAAGAAGGTCGACGACATCCGATCCTCGTTTGCTAAGTCAAACGACACCGCTGGTTCTGCTCACACTGCCCTACCCTGTGCTCTGACCTCTTTCTCCCTCTCTCTCCAGATGAAATCTCGCGTCTTGTGACGGCCGGCCGCCCAACAACCTGCCCGCTTGACCCTATCCCCTCCTCTCTTCTCCAGACCATTTCCGGAGACCTTCTCCCTTACCTCACCTCGCTCATCAACTCATCCCTGACCGCTGGCTACGTCCCTTCCGTCTTCAAGAGAGCGAGAGTTGCACCCCTTCTGAAAAAACCTACACTCGATCCCTCCGATGTCAACAATTACAGACCAGTATCCCTTCTTTCTTTTCTCTCCAAAACTCTTGAACATGCCGTCCTTGGCCAGCTCTCCCGCTATCGCTCTCTGAATGACCTTCTTGATCCAAATCAGTCAGGTTTCAAGACTAGTCATTCAACTGAGACTGCTCTCCTCTGTATCACGGAGGCGCTCCGCACTGCTAAAGCTAACTCTCTCTCCTCTGCTCTCATCCTTCTAGATCTATCGGCTGCCTTCGATACTGTGAACCATCAGATCCTCCTCTCCACCCTCTCCGAGTTGGGCATCTCCGGCGCGGCCCACGCTTGGATTGCGTCCTACCTGACAGGTCGCTCCTACCAGGTGGCGTGGCGAGAATCTGTCTCCTCACCACGCGCTCTCACCACTGGTGTCCCCCAGGGCTCTGTTCTAGGCCCTCTCCTATTCTCGCTATACACCAAGTCACTTGGCTCTGTCATAACCTCACATGGTCTCTCCTATCATTGCTATGCAGACGACACACAATTAATCTTCTCCTTTCCCCCTTCTGATGACCAGGTGGCGAATCGCATCTCTGCATGTCTGGCAGACATATCAGTGTGGATGACGGATCACCACCTCAAGCTGAACCTCGGCAAGACGGAGCTGCTCTTCCTCCCGGGGAAGGACTGCCCGTTCCATGATCTCGCCATCACGGTTGACAACTCCATTGTGTCCTCCTCCCAGAGCGCTAAGAACCTTGGCGTGATCCTGGACAACACCCTGTCGTTCTCAACCAACATCAAGGCGGTGGCCCGTTCCTGTAGGTTCATGCTCTACAACATCCGCAGAGTACGACCCTGCCTCACACAGGAAGCGGCGCAGGTCCCAACCCAGGCACTTGTCATCTCCCGTCTGGATTACTGCAACTCGCTGTTGGCTGGGCTCCCTGCCTGTGCCATTAAACCCCTTCAACTCATCCAGAACGCCGCAGCCCGTCTGGTGTTCAACCTTCCCAAGTTCTCTCACGTCACCCCGCTCCTCCGTTCTCTCCACTGGCTTCCAGTTGAAGCTCGCATCCGCTACAAGACCATGGTGCTTGCCTACGGAGCTGTGAGGGGAACGGCACCTCAGTACCTCCAGGCTCTGATCAGGCCCTACACCCAAACAAGGGCACTGCGTTCATCCACCTCTGGCCTGCTCGCCTCCCTACCACTGAGGAAGTACAGCTCCCGCTCAGCCCAGTCAAAACTGTTCGCTGCTCTGGCCCCCCAATGGTGGAACAAACTCCCTCACGACGCCAGGACAGCGGAGTCAATCACCACCTTCCGGAGACATCTGAAACCCCACCTCTTTAAGGAATACCTAGGATAGGATAAGTAATCCCTCTCACCCCCCTCCCTTTAAGATTTAGATGCACTATTGTAAAGTGACTGTTCCACTGGATGTCATAAGGTGAATGCACCAATTTGTAAGTCGCTCTGGATAAGAGCGTCTGCTAAATGACTTAAATGTAAATGTAAATGTATGTTTGACTGGTGATGGGGACATAGGTAAATGCCAACAAAATAACTTTTTGGTCAGTGTGTGTGTTTCAACTATACTAGAACGCTTAAAAGGCCGCTAAAAATGTTAATATCGGTTATCGGGTATTTTTGGCAAGCAAAATATCAGATATCCGTATCGGACAAAAAAATGTCATACTGGTCCATCCCTAAATAAAAGCATTTACATGCATAATTGCATTTGCGGTCACTTTTGAGAATGGTGTTTTCCCACTAATGGAACATTTGCGCTTATAGCCTACTGCCATGTGCGCATTGCTGAGCTTACGTGAAGAAATAGCCTAATAGTTTATCAACATTTTAAGCTAAACATTATGATCTGTTGTGTCAGCCACATTGCGTAATTAATGTTTTTTGATGCTAGCGGTTATATTAATTTAGGATCTATCGCATCCCGCAACTATCCCAGACTATGTTTGGAAATCTTTCTCTCACACAGAATAGGTCGACTTTTGTACTATGGGGGATACAAATTGACATGGGCTAGGGCTTTTGCTGTCCGTTAGGCCTACTCATCTTGTTGGCTGACGAAAAGTAAACGTGGAAAGTTCTTCCAATATCTTCAATATGCACCTCGGAATTGTATAAGGACGCCCGCAGTTGCGTCCCCGATGTGTCTGTCTTTACTTGTACCTGTGAGAAAGATCCGATCACATGATGGAGAGCCATGTTAGTGAGGTGCTACCGAGCACACAGCACTCAGGGAGAAGGGCACAACGGCCACTGGCTGCAAAAGGCATGGATTCTTTTAGGGTGCATTATGGCCACACAAAGGGGATGCTGCCGTGAAATTCTAGGCATTATCAAGTGTTTGTCAAATTGTGAATGAGTGACTGATGAAGTGTGTACAGCCTGCGCAAAAAAAAACAAAGCAGAGCTCATGCCTTTCAAGCAACTTTTTCAAACCATCATTAGAGTCGCATCATGCAGCCTTACAATGTATTAAACATCAAAACATATAGCCCAACATGTAGAACAACTAAAGTTACATTATTAACTCTAAATTAAGGACACAGCAACACCCATTTCTTTGTTCACCGCTCAACACAGAATAGCCGTATGTGCGCACTCCCTCAAATCGCTTGGAGAAAATATCCTTTCTATTTTATTCAGATTTGTCTAATTGTATCCTTCAATTGTATTCTAGAAAACACTGACGATAAGTAAAGCTTATTAAAGAGCAGTGATACTATCAAGAGCAGTGTCTGGGTTTCTTCTTTTTTCTCATTCTTCATGCTATAAAATAATGCCACAGAATTCGAAGCAAATCGAAGCAAATCTTGTCTGCTAAAATGAACTAGAGTAGCCCACAGCTATTTGGCAAAGTCAGATCAGGACCTAACATAAGGACAACTCAGAGTAAGCTATTCTGTTCTTCTGAAATAGACTACATTTCCTTCATATCATGCTTCTTTAGACCAGTCTAAAATAAAGTACAATTTTCGGTAGGGAGGGGGGGGGGGGGGTAGCCAGCTAGGGCATGGTGTCGCCCTAGTCATTGTCGGGCGACACCTTGGCAGTCATTGAGGAACAAATGTGGGCGCTCGATGGGCGGTGTTCATGAAGGAGCCAATGGGATGCTCGACGGGGGGCATTGCTGAACATGCAGCAACGCCCAGAATTGCAGGCTGCAGTTGCACACTACCAAAAGGTGTCTCCTACTACAAAAATCCCACTCCACCCACGTAGATCAACGGAGTGAAGCTTGTAGTAAGCGAAAAATATTTCCCGAACCTGCTAAGAAAATATCTTCGTACGAAGTGATGTGTTTTTAGGGAGTCCCTAGTTAGCTAGCTAGCTTGATGGCTGGCTGGCATTTGGAAAACAAATAGCTAGTTAACGTTAGTTACATCAAACGTTAAATGCCTAACTAGCAAGCTAATTAACATGCAGTATAGGGAGTGAACATTTGACATGGGGGGAAAAAAAGGTCTGACTGCTAGCTAATTGAGCAAGTATCACCATTCTGTGGAATGACCATCGACTCCAGCATCTCAAGGCAAGCAGGTTAGCCTTTTAGCTAACGTTAGCTAGCGAGCAGTTGGAAACGAATCGGGTCATCAAAAAGAGGGACGCAGATATCTACACAAGTATTCAACAAACACGATTTCATATAGCTTAATATATAATATTATAACAAATAATTGTTTTCGTTTACAATACCTTTTAGCTCAGTTAGCTAATGCCCCGGTTTTGTCTTCGACTATTTTCTAGGCTCAGTTCCAGATTCCAGCTGTTTTTGAGGTCCCAGACTGGACCAGCGTCTCATCAGCAACATTTGAAAAGTACATCCGTTCACGGAATTTTGGAAAACGTTAAAAATAAAAGTCCCCCACGTAATAGTAGAAAAGTGTCATTAACCTGTATTTATGAAAAAGGATTGTCAAAACATCAACAATGGTTCATACTTGTTCATTTTTAAGTGACATTTGCATTAAATGGGGGTTTCAAACATATTTCCAAAGTTCAATAAATGCCCACAATGCACTACACTGTGTGTGAAATACATATTGGTTTTCAGAGAAAAAAGTATTATATGTAACATTTGTGTTGGGAATACTCAGTGGGGTCTGTAGAATCCTATACATGGTATTATGGGGGACTCTGGTCTAAATAACCAGCAACACGACCTACTCCACCCACTCCATAATGATGGGTAAAAACAATCGATACAGTTACAGTACATTTCGGGATATTATTTTTGACGATATATCATAACATTTTGACAATAACGCAATCTTATTTCTGCGCCAAAACTAGTACTTTTCCTTTCTATCTTGTGCTCCACCTTTTTATGTAGGGAGTCTGATCGAAACTAATTTTCTCATGGCCTTCACTTGTCCCTCTGCAGCAGACATATGGTGAGCAATACGTTTGGAATTAAAAACATGAGCTGGCACACACCCAGAAAGATTCGTTTGTGTGGAGGTGCTAAAATAAAATAATAAAGAGTCGCACACTCCATATATAAACTCTCAGTAATTTATTGGGTATTTATTTACCAACGTTTCAGCATCACTGTGCCTTCTTCAGGGTAATGTCAGGAATACTTGAACCAGGTTATGAAGACAAACAGTGCAACCAATGAAAATAGTGAGGGGTGTGTCATAACGATTAAATTAATTAGAATTAATTAGTGAAACTTAAATAAAAAATAGTTTATGGCATATTAAATATATTTGGCTGTTATCATATAGAAACATAATTGAATATTGCACATAATATTAGCATCAAGATACATTATTGTTTAATTAAATTTCACATATTTAATTGTTTCATATTTAATTTCATATTTGTTACATGTTATCTTTTGGTTCAATCTTAATGCATAATAAGCATCATCAACATGGGGAACATATTAGGGGTATGCTATAATAAGCTGTAGAAAGAATATATCAATTTCTAAGACTTGTTCATAAAATAAATAATTATTCATAAGAAGGGCCGGAGATCAAAGTCAATATTCAGACCACTAGGGGTCAAAATTTAGATAGAATACCCAGTAAGCCACCCTTTGTTGTAGTAGGATCTCGATGTTACCTCCTCTCCTTGGTAGAGCAACATGCTCAATGCCTGTGTATTTGAGGGGGAGATTGGATGGGTAGCTTCAACAAAGTGAGCTGCTACTGGATAGGCAATGTTCTTACACCTGATTGAGCTGCGGTGATCAGCTATGCGTTGTTTTAATTGTCTTAATAGTTTGTCCTACGTAGGCTTTTCCACATGAACAGGTGATGAGATAGATTACTCCCTTGGTCTTGCATGAGAAGACACCCCTAACAGGGATTTTTCAACCTGTATGTGGGTGTCTGAAGAAGGATGTTTTTATAGTGCTATTGCACTGTGCATGAGCCACATTTGTAGTTCCCATTTGGAATGGGTGTCAAGGGTGTCTGAGTGGGCTCAGGGGGCATGTCAGATCTCACCAAGCTATCTCCAATATTGCAACCACGCTTATAGACCACCAGTGGGGGTTCCTTGAAGAGGTGTGCAATTTTTGTTGTTGTCTGATTGCAGAATATGCCAGTGCTTTTTCAGGACTGCCTTCATTTTCTCCGAACCCTTGGTGTACTTAGTGCAAAAGACGGTTGCCTTGTTTTTCCTCTTTGGTTGAGTTTTTAGTAATTCCTCTCTTGGTTTTTGAGATATTTTCATCATTGCAGCATCAAGAGTTTTGTCCTTGTAGCCTCTCATTTTGAATTTATATGTATTTTTTTAGCATTGCTGATACAATCTGTCTGGTTACATTTACATTTACATTTAAGTCATTTAGCAGACGCTCTTATCCAGAGCGACTTACAAATTGGTGCATTCACCTTATGACATCCAGTGGAACAACCACTTTACAATAGTGCATCTAAATATTTTAAGGGGGGGGGGTGAGAAGGATTACTTTATCCTATCCTAGGTATTCCTTAAAGAGGTGGGGTTTCAGGTGTCTCCGGAAGGTGGTGATTGACTCCGCTGTCCTGGCGTCGTGAGGGAGTTTGTTCCACCATTGGGGAGCCAGAGCAGCGAACAGTTTTGACTGAGCTGAGCGGGAACTGTACTTCCTCAGTGGTAGGGAGGCGAGCAGGCCAGAGGTGGATGAACGCAGTGCCCTTATTTGGGTGTAGGGCCTGATCAGAGCCTGGAGGTACTGAGGTGCCGTTCCCCTCACAGCTCCGTAGGCAAGCACCATGGTCTTGTAGCGGATGCGAGCTTCAACTGGAAGCCACAGATTCATTTAACCCTGCATAACTGGCTATATGGTAGAACATTCTTGAGGGGACGAGGATGTATACTATTTGCACATAGCAAGGTATATTTTTAAATAGAATTATGTGCAATGTGTCTGCCCTTACAGAAAAAAAGTAGTGGCATCTATCCCTACAATTGGTTTAATTGAAATCAAAATGAGAGAAGAAAAAAAACATCTATTTTGATTACTTCCATTACTTTTTACATGATTCATTGCATCAAACTCTAAATGGATTATTCATCTTTGAAAAAAAATCACAACCACTGTGGGCTTTGTGTATAAGTCTGAGTGTAATGCATCATTCTCTTTGATGATCCATAAGTCCAGGTAGTTTATTTTTCTCTCATCAGTCTGCATGATGAATTTGAGGTATTCAGAGCTCTCGTTTAGTAGAGTTTGGAATTCATTTAGTTCCTGCTGACTTCCTTCCCAGAGCACAGACATCATCTATGTATCTCTTACATAGAAGGATTTTAGAACATCGATTCACAATACAATCATAGTAATGAATCGCAATACATATAGAACCATTAGAATCGCAAAACATATCGTATCGGCACCTAAGTATTGTTATAATATTGTATTGTGAGTTTCCTGACAATCCCCAGCCCTGTTCCATAGCACCCAATGCAATACACTGTAGGTCTATAAAGAAATGTTGAGTCATTTTTGGAACTGTGCCCCAGAAAAAAAACAGGAGAGCCATGCTTTTTCAATTTCAATATTGCTCAGTGTTTTAGAATTAGTTGCTAGTGATGGGGGTCACCTTGGGGTCATGATAGGGGCTGCACCAAATGATTGATGTATTATAATAATTGATTATACTTATGTTGTATTAATAGAAGGGGAAGGGCTATAAGACCCTCCCCCACTACATGTATAGGGTCCTGGACCACAGATGAGCAATATATGCATTATCAGTTTTAATACTGTTCGACAGTTCTTTTCTAGTCTCTGTCTCTTATAAGAAATGGTCTGAGAGATGTGTGAGGTATTGCAGTCATAACAGGGTGTCTGTGAGAAAGCGCCTCAAGGCTAAAAGAGATACATAGACACAGAACCCTGCAGGGGAGTAAAGAGATAAGAGACAAGTCAGACATACCACTGTAAGCCACACGGGAATGGAAAATTACTGCTGAGTCCTTAGAACACACTGGACTAATGTTCTCTCCTGCAAGTTTGTATAACTGTAAATGCATGGGCTTGGTCTCATGAGTAGAAGATGTTGACGTCGGCAGTTACATCACTAGGGGTTGACTGAAAGCATATTAAAGCAACTTTGACCTTTTTCATTTTGCAGAACTTACTCTGAAACATGCGTGCTATGTTTCCATTGTCAACTTCTGTCTGCAATTGCACTAATAAAGGTTTGATTGATTTACTTAAAGAAGATATTGTCGGATTGCTGATTTCACCAATAAGCCAATGATTGACAAGCAACAAGGAACATACCCCAACACTAGTTATAGCTCAATATGTGCCCGATGCTGCCACTCATCCCTGATTCTCTGCTGGGCGCACAACATCAAGTGTGCCTATATTTAGTGTGGTCTCAATCAAATGATCCATAGTCTATATTAGGCTATAGGCCTATGCTATATGAAGTGCATGCTCAGAGTGTTATGCTGGTGAATGAGGACCCAAAAGCGACTTAACAGAAACAGAGTCTTTATTCCAGTCTTTAACAAAAACGATAATCCTGGATATATCTCAGGTAAAGTCAAAACAGGAAAACTGAAATCCTCTAGTCAGTAGAGGGGAACTACTGGAGATGCGACCACAGACTGCAGGTCGCTTCGGGAAGGCCCAGGCCGTAGCTGATCTAGACACCTGCTCACACGCAGCATCTGAAGAAGGCAAAAACACGACAGGGCGGAACAAGGACACAGAACAGCAAACATCAAACAAGGATCCGACAAGGACAGAAGCGGAAACAGAGGGAGAAATAGGGACTCTAATCAGAGGGCAAAATAGGGGACAGGTGTGAAAGAGTAAATGAGGTAGTTAAGAGAATGAGGAACAGCTGGGAGCAGGAACGGAACGATAGAGAGAGAGAGAGAGGGAGAGAGGGAGGGGGAGAGAGAGGGATAGAAAGAGGGAAAGAACCTAATAAGACCAGCAGGGGGAAACGAATAGAAGGGGAAGCACAGGGACAAGACATGACAATCAATGACAAAACATGACAGTACCCCCCCACTCACCGAGCGCCTCCTGGCGCACTCGAGGAGGAACCCTGGCGGCAACGGAGGAAATCATCAATCAATGAACGGTCCAGCACGTCCCGAGATGGAACCCAACTCCTCTCCTCAGGACCGTAACCCTCCCAATCCACTAAGTACTGGTGGCCACGTCCCCGAGAACGCATGTCCATGATCTTCCGTACCCTGTAAATAGGTGCGCCCTCGACAAGGACGGGGGGAGGGAAGACGAACGGGGGCGCGAAGAAAAGGCTTGACACAGGAGACATGGAAGACTGGGTGGACGCGACGAAGATGTCGCGGAAGAAGCAGTCGCACTGCGACAGGATTGACGACCTGAGAAACACGGAACGGACCAATGAACCGCGGAGTCAACTTGCGAGAAGCTGTCGTAAGGGGAAGGTTACGAGTGGAAAGCCACACTCTCTGACCGCGACAATACCTAGGACTCTTAATCCTACGTTTATTGGCGGCTCTCACAGTCTGCGCCCTTAACGGCAAAGTGCAGACCTGACCCTCCTCCAGGTGCGCTCACAACGTTGGACAAAAGCCTGAGCGGAGGGAACGCTGGACTCGGCGAGCTGGGACGAGAACAGAGGAGGCTGGTACCCAAGACTACTCTGAAAAGGAGATAGCCCGGTAGCAGACGAAGGAAGCGAGTTGTGAGCGTATTCTGCCCAGGGGAGCTGTTCTGCCCAAGACGCAGGGTTTCTAAAAGAAAGGCTGCGTAATATGCGACCAATCGTCTGATTGGCCCGTTCTGCTTGACCGTTAGACTGGGGATGAAAACCGGAAGAGAGACTGACGGAAGCACCAATCAAACGACAGAACTCCCTCCAAAACTGTGACGTGAATTGCGGACCTCTGTCCGAAACGGCGTCTAACGGGAGGCCATGAATTCTGAACACATTCTCAATGATGATTTGTGCCGTCTCCTTAGCGGAAGGAAGATTAGCGAGGGGAATAAAATGAGCCGCCTTAGAGAACCTATCGACAACCGTAAGAATCACAGTCTTCCCCGCAGACGAAGGCAGACCGGTAATAAAGTCTAAGGCGATGTGAGACCATGGTCGAGAAGGAATGGGAAGCGGTCTGAGACGACCGGCAGGAGGGGAGTTACCTGACTTAGTCTGCGCGCAGTCCGAACAAGCAGCCACGAAACGGCGCGTGTCACGCTCCTGAGTAGGCCACCAAAACCGCTGGCGAATAGAAGCAAGCGTACCCCAAACGCCGGGGTGGCCAGCTAACTTGGCAGAGTGAGCCCACTGAAGAACAGCCAGACGAGTAGAGACAGGAACGAAAAGAAGGTTACTAGGACAAGCGCGCGGCGACGCAGTGTGAGTGAGTGCTTGCTTTACCTGTCTCTCAATTCCCCAGACAGTCAACCCGACAACACGCCCTTCAGGGAGAATCCCCTCGGGGTCGGTAGAAGCTACAGAAGAACTAAAGAGACGGGATAAGGCATCAGGCTTGGTGTTCTTATTTCCCGGGCGATAAGAAATAACGAACTCGAAACGAGCGAGAAACAACGCCCAACGAGCTTGACGTGCATTGAGTCGTTTGGCAGAACGGATGTACTCAAGGTTCTTATGGTCAGTCCAAACGACAAAAGGGACGGTCGCCCCCTCCAACCACTGTCGCCATTCGCCTAGGGCTAAGCGGATGGCGAGCAGTTCGCGGTTACCCACATCATAGTTGCGTTCCGATGGCGACAGGCGATGAGATAAATAAGCGCAAGGATGGACCTTATCGTCAGAATGGAAGCGCTGGGACAGAATGGCTCCCACGCCCACCTCTGAAGCGTCAACCTCGACAATGAATTGTTTAGTGACGTTAGGAGTAACAAGGATAGGAGCGGATGTAAAACGCTTCTTGAGGAGATCAAAAGCTCCCTGGGCGGAACCGGACCACTTAAAGCACGTCTTGACAGAAGTAAGAGCTGTGAGAGGGGCAGCCACTTGACCGAAATTACGAATGAAACGCAGATAGAAATTTGCGAAACCGAGAAAGCGCTGCAACTCGACACGTGACTTAGGAACGGGCCAATCGCTGACAGCCTGGACCTTAGCGGGATCCATCTGAATGCCTTCAGCGGAAATAACAGAACCGAGAAATGTGACAGAGGAGACATGAAAGGCGCACTTCTCAGCCTTCACATAGAGACAATTCTCTAAAAGGCGCTGGAGTACACGTCGAACGTGCTGAACATGAATCTCGAGTGACGGTGAAAAAATCAGGATATCGTCAAGGTAAACGAAAACAAAGATGTTCAGCATGTCTCTCAGTACATCATTAACTAATGCCTGAAAGACAGCTGGAGCATTGGCGAGACCGAACGGCAGAACCCGGTATTCAAAATGCCCTAACGGAGTGTTAAACGCCGTTTTCCACTCGTCCCCCTCTCTGATGCGCACGAGATGGTAAGCGTTACGAAGGTCCAACTTAGTAAAGAACCTGGCTCCCTGCAGAATCTCGAAGGCTGACGACATAAGGGGAAGCGGATAACGATTCTTAACCGTTATGTCATTCAGCCCTCGATAATCCACGCAGGGGCGCAGGGTACCGTCCTTCTTCTTAACAAAAAAAAACCCCGCTCCGGCGGGAGAGGAAGAAGGCACCACGGTACCGGCATCGAGAGAAACAGACAGATAATCCTCGAGAGCCTTACGTTCGGGAGCCGACAGAGAGTATAGTCTACCCCGAGGGGGAGTGGTCCCCGGAAGGAGATCAATACAACAATCATATGACCGGTGAGGAGGAAGGGAGTTGGCTCTGGACCGACTGAAGACCGTGCGCAGATCATGATATTCCTCCGGCACTCCTGTCAAATCACCAGGTTCCTCCTGAGAAGAGGGGACAGAAGAAACAGGAGGGATAGCAGACATTAAACACTTCACATGACAAGAAACGTTCCAGGATAGGATAGAATTACTAGACCAATTAATAGAAGGATTATGACATACTAGCCAGGGATGACCCAAAACAACAGGTGTAAAAGGTGAACGAAAAATCAAAAAGGAAATGGTCTCACTGTGGTTACCAGATACTGTGAGGGTTAAAGGTAGTGTCTCACATCTGATACTGGGGAGAAGACTACCATCTAAGGCGAACATGGGCGTGGGCTCCCCTAACTGTCTGAGAGGAATGTCATGTTTCCGAGCCCATGCTTCGTCCATAAAACAACCCTCAGCCCCAGAGTCTATCAAGGCACTGCAGGAAGCTGCCGAACCGGTCCAGCGTAGATGGACCGACAAGGTAGTACAGGATCTAGATGGAGAGACCTGAGTAGTAGCGCTCACCAGTAGCCCTCCGCTTACTGATGAGCTCTGGCTTTTACTGGAAATGAAATGACAAAATGTCCAGCAGAACCGCAATAGAGGCAAAGGCGGTTGGTGATTCTCCGTTCCCTCTCCTTAGTCGAGATGCGAATACCTCCCAGCTGCATGGGCTCAGTCTCTGAGCCGGTGGGAGGAGATGGTTGAGATGCGGAGAGGGGGAACACCGTTAACGCGAGCTCTCTTCCACGAGCTCGGTGACGAAGATCTACCCGTCGTTCTATGCGGATGGCGAGTGCAATCAAAGAATCCACGCTGGAAGGAACCTCCCGGGAGAGAATCTCATCTTTAACCTCAGCGTGGAGTCCCTCCAGAAAACGAGCGAGCAACGCCGGCTCGTTCCAGTCACTGGAGGCAGCAAGAGTGCGAAACTCTATAGAGTAATCCGTTATGGATCGATCACCTTGACATAGGGAAGCCAAGGGCCCTGGAAGCCTCCTTCCCAAAAACTGAACGATCAAAAACCCGTATCATCTCCTCTTTAAAGTTCTGATACTCGTTAGTACACTCAGCCCTTGCCTCCCAGATTGCTGTGCCCCACTCCCGAGCCCGACCAGTAAGGAGTGATATGACGTAGGCGATCCGAGCTCTCTCTCTTGAGTATGTGTTGGGCTGGAGAGAGAACACAATATCACACTGGGTGAGAAAGGAGCGGCACTCAGTGGGCTGCCCAGAGTAACATGGTGGGTTATTAACCCTAGGTTCCGGAGACTCGGAAGAACAGGAAGCAGCTGGTGGCACGAGACGAAGACTCCGAAACTGTCCTGAGAGGTTGGCGACCTGAGCGGCCAGGGTCTCAACGGCATGACGAGCAGCAGACAACTCCTGCTCGTGTCTACCGTGCATCGCTCCCTGGATCTCGACGGCTGAGTTGCGAGAATCCGTAGTCGCTGGGTCCATTCTTGGTCGGATCCTTCTGTTATGCTGGTGAATGAGGACCCAAAAGCGACTTAACAGAAACAGAGTCTTTATTCCAGTCTTTAACAAAAACGATAATCCTGGATATATCTCAGGTAAAGTCAAAACAGGAAAACTGAAATCCTCTAGTCAGTAGAGGGGAACTACTGGAGATGCGACCACAGACTGCAGGTCGCTTCGGGAAGGCCCAGGCCGTAGCTGATCTAGACACCTGCTCACACGCAGCATCTGAAGAAGGCAAAAACACGACAGGGCGGAACAAGGACACAGAACAGCAAACATCAAACAAGGATCCGACAAGGACAGAAGCGGAAACAGAGGGAGAAATAGGGACTCTAATCAGAGGGCAAAATAGGGGACAGGTGTGAAAGAGTAAATGAGGTAGTTAAGAGAATGAGGAACAGCTGGGAGCAGGAACGGAACGATAGAGAGAGAGAGAGAGAGAGGGAGAGAGGGAGGGGGGAGAGAGAGGGATAGAAAGAGGGAAAGAACCTAATAAGACCAGCAGGGGGAAACGAATAGAAGGGGAAGCACAGGGACAAGACATGACAATCAATGACAAAACATGACACAGAGAGGCATTTTGATTTGTAAAAAAAATGCAATATACAGTGGGGCAAAAAAGTATTTAGTCAGCCACCAATTGTGCAAGTTCTCCCACTTAAAAAGATGAGAGAGGCCTGTAATTTTCATCATAAGTACACTTCAACTATGACAGACAAAATTAGAAAAAAATCCAGAAAATCACATTGTAAGATTTTTAATGAATTTATTTGCAAATTATGGTGGAAAATAAGTATTTGGTCACCTACAAACAAGCAAGATTTCTGGCTCTCACAGACCTGTAACGACTTACAACCTGTAACAGCTTTCTTCTGCATCTTACAATTTGCTGTAAACAGCCCTTCTTCTTGTCCAAGACTATGGTCCTCTCACTCTTCCTCATCAACAAGAGGCACAGCTTGCTCGGTCCCTGTAGCATCTTGCAGAATCAGTTCTGACAAAACATGTAAAAGCATAGCAGAAACAAAAATACTGGTATTAGACTATTGGTGATGCAGTGGGTTAAACTGAAAAAAATATTATTGGATTAAATTATGAGAAAAAGTTACATTAAACTCAATAATATTTACCTTTCACTCTTTGTGCCAACTCCTCCTTGACCAGCACATGGTGCTCCACCCACATCAGAGAAAAAGCCAGATTCAAGGCAGCTGCTTTGAGGTAGACTGGATCTGAAAAGGTGGCAGTGATTCCATCTTATGTCCTGGCCATTTTCACATTGATGAAGATTCCAAGAAATCTTTTGTTCAGGGATGCCTGGAGACTTCTGACCAGGCCGCTCAGGAAATGGACTTGAGGCTTCCGTTGCTCCAGGTGGTGATTCAGGGACAGGACCGAGGGAACAACAGAACTGATTGTGACTATCTTCTCCACCTGTGTCATATCTGTTGCTTCTCCAAATGGCTTCAGGATGTCCACCAACTCCTTCAACTTATTCCACTCCCATACTGTGAACAACAACTCCTTGTGCCCAGCCTTTTGTAGAACATGATTGAGCTTAAGATGGTCACATTGGATAACTGCCTTCACTTGTTTCAGTTTTGAGTTCCATCTTGTGTTGACCGCAGCAGGGATGCCTCTTTCCCCAAATTCAGTCTCAAACACCTCTTTGAATGTTGTGCTTGTATGTAGCAGTGGGCAGATTTTTGATAACTTTGAAAGAGAAGGAGTCATCACTTCACACCACCAGCTGGAGAGTGTGGGCAAAACACTGCAAGTGCTGTTTTTTGCAATAGCAGCATCCACTGTTTGCTGGTCTTCCAGGGTTAACTTTGTCAAGTACTTCATCTTCTTGTTCAATGGGGAAGCACACAGTGAATGCTTTTCTCATGTTGGCAGCATTGTCACTAATGATATAGTCCAATTTATCTTTAATGCTGTACTCACCACATATGGCCTCAAATTGCTTACAGATTCTTTCGCCCGTGTGTGGGCCTTTGAAGCGGTCACAGGCCAAGAGATTGGACTTGAGCTGTATCCTCTCTCCATCTTTCTCCATACAGTGCACAGTGACACCAAGGAACCCCCTCATCTTTTGGTCAGACCAAATGTCCACTGTGACTGAAACATGGTCTGTCTTGCTCAACTGAGTTTTCAGTTTTGAACTTCTCTCTGTAGCGAGGTTCTCTCCTTTTGATGTCAATGTTCTACGACACACTGGGCTGTACTTACTGTCAACCACTGACAGAAAGTGACGAAAACTCTTGTTTTCCACAATAGACAGAGGCAAGTTGCAGTCGATAACCAGGTCGGACAGTATTGCATTGTTGATAGCTTTCTGCTGTGGATGATTCATGCTGTACTGCCCTACACTGGTCTCCATGGACTGTGAGATTAGAGACTGTTGTGGTTCACTTGCGACACTTTTGTTCATCTGGTATTGTTCAAATCTGTAAGCATATAACAAAAATATTGAGCGGGGCAGTAGCACAATCTTGCCTGGTCTCAATCTTGGGTGCAATGATCATGTTCCCGCACTGGCTGACTGTGTGGAGGCTCATTGATTTAATGTTATGTTAGCCTACATGCTATACTAGCAAAGTTATATATAGCTGTCGACTATATTAGCCACGACTTACCATTCTTTGTGTAGCTTCAAATGTCGAATAAAGTTGGAAGTTGTTATGCCTCCATTTGTCATTTTCTTCCCGCACGTTTTGCAAGTTGCAATCCATTTTTTGTTGACTACAGTGTAGTCTGCAACGTAAACTCACGTAAACTCATACATCGCCTTGGTCCGTACAATTGCCCTTATTTTAGCACCCCAAAAACGTAATACTTCCAGATCAACTGTAATGTCAATACCATTGTAAAGCACAATTTCTCCCCTTTCCAACAAAATCAATTACATGACCTAAACGCTGCCCTTTTCTGCATAATTCAAGCAGGCAATGAGCCCCGTCAGGTCTTTTTAAAAATGGCGGGTGGGAAAGCGAAACTAATGCGTGATATTGAGAAGATGTTGTGTGGGAATTATATATATATTTTTTCACTCGATCTGTCCAACTTATCACCTTATCGCCTCTAAAATTTAAATAAAACACTATAAAGAGTTTATATAATGTGTCATTACATACCTATTTGAAGGTTTATGTCAAATTTGAATTGGGTTTTTAGGGCGGTGCTAAAGTGATCTTAGAAGTAAACAGCGGCTTTGAGAATGATGATCGCATGCAATGACGGAAATAATGACTAGGTATCCCCCTTACCCCTGTCACTGTCAATTTCTTGTTTTCAAAGGATGATGGAAGTGCTACTACACCTGGTGGAGAGAGATTGTAAGACAGAAATAGTTGCTTTATGCGTGCTGTATGTTATGACATGACACGTCATGATGTAACGGAGGGTCAGTTTTTAAAACTTTTTTCCAATACTATAGAGCCATTACCATGTCGATCAACGCTTGAATAGAAACCTAGTTCACACCCCCAATTTTGACGTCAACACAGTCGCTACAGTACCATTAGTTTTCTTTGTAGCCTCGTTTGAATGTTGGGGTTGCGCACATTTGTACGGAATTGGGTGAGTTTATGTTATAACCACAAATAATAATTTGGGGTATCATCTTTCCAATGGTTCAATCTGAATTCACCTGACGACCTCAAGTCAGGTCGAGTCATAAGGTTCAAGTCCAAGTCAAGTCACGAGTCATTGGTGTTAAAGTCAAAGTCGAGTTGCAAGTCATCATATTTGTGGCTACCACCATAACTGCATTGTTGTACTGAGGTAGGTAGCTAGCGAACTAGTTACGCTAACATTAGTTAAAACGTTAGCTAGCCTGCTGCCTTGCTTTATCAATAGATAGCTACCAACATAACCAGCAATAATTAAACATATGTGGCAACTAGTGGAAACCCTAATTCTATCCTTTACAGACTGACCAGATTGGATTAGATCCGGGCTAGTGACATTATTACTGTTTGTAGCTCCTAGTTCACTGTGTTAGTCAGACTTAGTTAGCTACCACCATAACTGTAATGTTGTAATGAGGTAGCTAGCGAGCTAGTTACGCTAACATTAGCTAAAACGTTAGCTAGACTGCTGCCTCGCTTTATCAAAAGATAGCTACCAACATAACCAGCAATAACGTTATTTAAGGTCTTAACTAAATTATACCAGAGAAGTCATTATATTCCAGTATCTCTGGTTATACTCCACACTTGAGGACCAACGAACTCCAAGGACCAATTCCTTTAAAGAAAAATTACACTAGATGTAAACATACACACACGAACAACAACTTACAGATGCACACAAACAACGACTACATCTCCTCTGCCCAGACCGACATGCTCACACCCCCATCCCTAGCGCCTGCATTCATGTTTTCTACATGGCCTTAAATTGTACCAATTAATTTTTTATGGTGCCTATGCTATTTAATAAATCATTCGTTTTTTCCATTGTGTTAATGATGGCAGATTGATGGATTTCCATGTTTTTAGTATATGTTTTTTGAAGATGAGTGATGAGAAGAGAATTGTCTAGCCTGTTGGGTATCTCACTACCAGTGGCGGTTTTAGCATGTACATCTTGGTGGGATGCATGCCAGCAAAGACATTACACAACACTAAACAATACATTAATTTCAGTATAACAGTGACAAACGGTGCCCACAAACGGCCTACATAAAGCTGTCGCAACAGCAGTCCCAGCATCTTACCACTGCTACACCCGGCTAACATCGAAGCCTTGTCTGGCAGCGAAACAGTTCATTCAGCCTAATAAAAAAACATAGCTGATATGGCTGACTTGCTTAAACAAATGTGGTTTCAAATGACAATTGAGATGTACAAACTATGGCATAAGGGGACGACAAGCGGATAAGAGGCAATAGTAACTTCTATTAAGACATTATTAATGAGCGAGCTAGGACGGACGTAGTCAATATAACTATTTGTTTAGCACTTTTGAAATGTACAGCGACAGAATTCAGAACATGGGCCGTTCTTACAGGGTTCTCCCTGTACACCAAGTCAGAACCTTAGGATAAATTAAAGCTGGGACCGAGAGACTGAAAAACAGCTTCTATCTCAAGGCCATCAGACTGTTAAACAGCCACCACTAACACTGAGTGGCTGCTGCCAACATACTGTCATTGACACTGACCCAACTCCAGCCATTTTAATAATGGGAATTGATGGGAAATGATGTAAATATATCACTAGCCACTTTAAACAATGCTACCTTATATAATGTTACTTACCCTACATTATTCATCTCATATGCATATGTATATACTGTACTCTACATCATCGACTGCATCCTTATGTAACACATGTATCACTAGCCACTTTAACTATGCCACTTTGTTTACTTTGTCTACACACTCATCTCATATGTATATACTGTACTCGATACCATCTACTGTATGCTGCTCTGTACCATCACTCATTCATATATCCTTATGTACATGTTCCTTATCCCCTTACACTGTGTATAAGACAGTAGTTTTGGAATTGTTTGTTAGATTACTTGTTGGTTATCACTGCATTGTCGGAACTAGAAGCACAAGCATTTCGCTACACTCGCATTAACATCTGCTAACCATGTGTATGTGACAAATAAAATTTGATTTGATTTGATTTGATTTGATTTGACCTTTTGTTTTCCCTTGATCCCCATTATTATTTGCACCTGTGCCTCGTTTCCCCTGATTGTATTTAAACCCTTAGTTTTCCTCAGTTATTTGCTCTGTGTTCGTATGTTAGCACCCAGCCCTAGTATTCTGTGTACTCTTGTTGATCCCGGTGGACTCGCTTGTGGAATTCTGGTTTTGTTCTTGTTTATTTATTTTTGAGTATCTTTTGAGGCTTTTTATGCTATACCTACCACCTTGTGGATTTACCTTTTTGTCTTGGAGGATTAGCTTTGTTCTTGTGGAATTCCTTTTGAGGTTGTGGAGTTACATGTTTTCCTGAAGGACTTCATTTTTTTACTTCATTAAATACACTGTCTCAAGTACTGCTGTGTCTGCCTCATCTTCTGGGTTCTGCCGAATATTCGTGGCTCAGTTGGTTAAGTGACTGTTTCTCACTCCAGAGACCCGGGTTCGTAACAGGGTCCTGACACATTTCGATACACTTGCATTAATTAACATCTGCAAACCATGTGTATGTGACAAAAAAAAATGGATTTGATTTGATTTAAATAAAGGGGGCATATAAGCAGACAATGAAAGCTCTTACAATATTTGATGATTACATTTCTCTAAAACAGGTTATATATGTGCACCCCCAAGTCAGAACAGTAGGTGAAAATAAGTGGGGCAAATAGACAAAATGATTAGGGTGAGGCACATGTGCTACAAACATCTTATTACACTACATACACTTAGTATTACTTTCTTAGCTACAGTATATATTACATTATTTTATGCAGCAGCATACAACACATTTTTGGACTCACCTTGTTGTGCTGTGCTCACTTGAACAGGAAGGTGGCGCGGTGGACCTTTCTGGGTACATTTTGTCATCAAAGTCTGGAAATCTCTGGAATTATGGTGCTTTCAAAACAACTGGGAACTCAGAAAAAAACAAGGTCGAATCATGATGGCGTCATTGATCTTCAGGTCGTAGCTCTATAAAGAGGCTGGATTTACAATTCTGAGTTGGATGACCATTCAAAACTTATTTTCCCAGTCAGAACTCGTTTATTCCCGACATGCCAGTCGTCTTGAAGTTTTTGCAGTTCCGAATGAACAGTTGTTTTGTACGCAACTCTAATAATGCCTCATTGACAGCATGGCGAATGTTTAATGTTTTTAATTTTAAACTTGGAAAAGAGCCCCAACTTCTTCAGGCTAGGGTCTATTTTTCTCCACTTCCTGTCTGACTGACATGCCCAAAGGAAACTGCCTGTTACTCAGGCCGAGAAGCCACAATATGCATATAATTGGTACCATTGGATAGAAAACACTTTGACGTTTGTAGAAATGTTACAATAATGTATGAGACTATAACACAAATTATATGGTAGCCAAAAATCCAAAGAAAAACCAACCAGAAAATTATTTGTTTTGAGAGCCCATGCTCTTTCAATGTAAAGCTTTGGGTTCTACGCAATTCTAGCTCCCAGATTGCAATTCCCATGGCTTCCACTAGATGTCAACGGTCTTTGTTCAAGGTTTCAGGTTTGTTTCTTCCCAAACGAGGAACAATTTTGAGTTTTGGTACTGGGAGTCAGAGATGGAAATCACTGTGCGTGCCAGACGAAGAGGACGCACATTTGCTAATTTTACTTTTCTATTGAACATACTTCTTTCTGTATGAAATATTATAGTTTAATTACAGTTTAGGTTACCCGAGCATTACATAGAAATGTATTTTGTTTTAACAAAGTTTAGAGGTAGTGTTTTGGATTCCTTTCTCTGCATGTTGAACGAGTGGATTACTCAAATCGATGGGTCAAACTAAACAGACTTTTTGGGATATAAAGAAGGATTTTATCTAACAAAACAACCATGCATGTTGTAGCTGGGGACCCTTGGGATTGCAAATCAAAGGAAGATTTTCAAAAAGTAAGTGAATATTTAATAGCTATTTGTAATTTTACGAAGCCTATACTGGTTGAAAAATATTTTGATGTGGGGTGCCGTCCTTTAAACAATCGTATGGCATGCTTTTGCTGTAAAACACATTGTAAATCGGACAATGCAGTTAGATTAACAAAAACGTTAACACATTTTTTAACTATTAACCGATATAAGACACTTGTACTGTATGTGTTTAATATCCATAATTTTTATGATTATTTATTTGAATTGTGTGCCCTAAAATTTCACTGGATGTTGTCGACAGGTGTCCGGCTGACGGGACGCCTAGCCCTAAACCCCTTAATCCCAGATTTGGGACCGCACAGACACTCCACTGATTAGCAGGCTGGTGACTGCTTTGCAATGCTTGCAGTTAATGTTAGCCACTGTCACTGATTCCTTCCAAACCACTCATTGTTGAATTTGTGATTTCCAACTTGTGTAATATGTATGTCCAATGGCCGATGAGCACTGATACGTTCTATCTATAATAAACTATTAATAAAGTATAATAAACTATATAAACTCGTTTTTCAACCACTCCACAAATTTCTTGTTAACAAACTATCATTTTGGCAAGTCCGTTAGGACATCTACTTTGTGCATGACACAAGTAATTTCTCCCAAAATTGTTTACAGACAGATTATTCCACTTATAATTCACTGTATCACAATTCCAGTGGGTCAGAAGTTTACATGCACTAAGTTGACTGTGCCTTTAAACAGCTTGGAAAATTCCAAATCATGATGTTATGACTTTAGAAGTTTCTGATAGGCTATCAGACTAAGTCAATTGGTGGTGTACCTGTGGATGTCTACCTTCAAGACCTACCTTCAAACTCAGTGCCTCTTTGCTTGACATCATGGGAAAATCAAAAGAAATCAGCCAAGACCTCTGAAAAACAATTGTTGACCTCCACAAGTCTGGTTCATCCTTGGGAGCATTTTCCAAACACCTGAAGGTACCTCGTTCATCTGTACAAACAATAGTATGCAAGTATAAACACCATGGGACAACGCAGCCGTCATACCACTCAGGAAGGAGACGCGTTCCGTCTCGTGGAGATTAATGTACTTTGGTGCGAAAAGTGCAAATCAATCCCATAACAACAGCAAATGACCTTGTGAAGATGCTGGAGGAAAGAGGTATAAAAGTGTCTATATGCACAGTAAAATGAGTCCTATATGGACATAACCCGAAAGACCGCTCAGCAAGGAAGAAGCCACTGCTCCAAAACCACCATAAAAAAGCCAGACTACGTTTTGCAACTGCACATGGGGACAAAGATCGTACTTTTTGGAGAAATGTCCTCTGGTCTGATGAAACAAAAATAGAACTGTTTGGCCATAATGACCATAGTTATGTTTGGAGGGAAAAGGGGGAGGCTTGCAAGCCGAAGAACACCATCCCAACAGTGAAGCACGGGGGTGGCAGCATCATGTTGTGGGGGTGCTTTGCTGCAGGAGGGACTGGTGCACTTCACAAAATAGATGGGATCATGAGGAGGGAAAAGTATGTGGATATATTGAAGCAACATCTCAAGACATCAGTCAGGAAGTTAAAGCTTGGTCACAAATGGGTCTTCCAAATGGACAATGACCCCAAGCATACTTCCAAAGTTGTGGGAAATTGCTTAAGGATAACAAAGTTAAGGTATTGGAGTGGCCATCACAAAGCCCTGACCTCAATCCTATAGACAATTTGTGGGCAGAACTGGATAAGCGTTTGCGAGCAAGGAGGCCTACAAACCTGACTCAGTTACACCAGCTCTGTCAGGAGGAATGGGCCAAAATTCACCCAACTTATTGTGGGAAGCTTGTGGAAGGCTACCTGAAATGTTTGACCCAAGTTAAACAATTTAAACGCAATGCTACCAAATACTAATGGAGTGTATGTAAAATTCTGACCCACTGGGAATGTGATTAAATAATTAAAAGCTTAAATAAATCATTCTCTCTACTATTATTCTGACATTTCACATTCTTAAAATAAAGTGGTGATCCTAACTGACCCAAGACAGGGAATTGTTACTAGGATTAAATGTCAGGAATTGTGGAAAAACTGAGTTTAAATGTATTTGGCTAAGGTGTATGTAAACCTCTGACTTCAAATGTATATACAATTACTAATATGGGTAAATGGGAATCAGGAGTGCTTAATTAGACAGTTCAGTGATGCCTAGAAGGCCGGTGATGTAGAACTCCAGAACTGGTGCACTGAATGAGCAATTAATTAGATCTGCTTTCATATTTTTGAATAATGGAAAAAAGTTTTCATATATTTGTTGTCACTTATTATGCATTCTATGTATTCAAATCTTTTTTTGTAGTCCACTTAAAGTTTTGCTTTAGATTATGATTTATTTTTTATTTTTCCTATTGCCATTATTTCGGGTTTTTTCCACGTAAATGTTATATCCTGAGATTGTTGAGTATTCTGATAATATTTTTAGCAATAGTTTTCAATATTAGTGAGGTATATCAGGAGAACATCTGCAAATAAGTTTAGTTTATATTCGTGTTTGCCTATACTCATACCTGTTACGTTTGAGTCCTGCCAATTGCTAGTGCAAATTGGAGGGGGGAGAAGTGACATCCTTGTCCTGTGCCCCTTTGCTAAAGCAATTTCATCAGATAATGTAATATTTGTAAAGATTTTTTCTTTAGGACGTTTACATCATTTAACATGTATTATTACAGCTGGAAAGCTTCCAAAAGTTGAAAGCTTCCAAAATTTTGAATAGAAAAGGCCATTCAAAATAATTTTCAGCATCAAGAGCCATTATTGATCAATCTACATTTAGTTATTTTGCATATTTTACTGAAACATGTTCTTGTATTTATCAGCAGTGGACTCTCCAGATTTTCCTGGTTTTAATATAATTGGAATAACTGTTTGATATAAGGAACTAGAAAGTACTGAACTGAGTGACGTGTATGTTTTCATGTGTACATAGTGTCAGGACCCGGTTACGAACCTGGGTCTCCAGAGTGAGAAACAGTCACTTAACCAACTGAGCCACGAATAGTCGGCAGAACCCAGAAGATCTGGCAGACACAGCAGTACTTGAGACGGTGTATTTAATGAAGTAAAAAGTGAAGTTCTTCAGGAAAACATGTAACTCCACAACCTCAAAAGGAATCCTACAAGAACAAAGGTAATCCTCCAAGACAAAAAAGGTAAATCCACAAGGTGGAAGGTAAAGCACAAAAAGCCTCAAAAGATACTCAAAAAACAAACAAACAAAAACAAAAAACAGAATTCCACAAGAGAGTCCACCGGAATCAACAAGAGTTCTCAGAGTACTAGGGCTGGGTGCTAACATACAAACACAGAGCAAATAACTGAGGAAAACAAAGGGTTTAAATACAATCAGGGGAAACGAGGCACAGGTGCAAATAATAATGGGGATCAAGGGAAAACAAAAGGTCAAAAGGCACAATGGGGGCATCTAGTGACCAAAAACCGGAACAACCCTGGCCAAATCCTGACACATAGGGGCGCAACTTTTTCCTAAAATGTTGAATATGAGAAAGCTATTCATCCATGGTACATTTCAACATGCACATGTATTAACAGTATCTGATATTTATTTTTTGGGTAATCTCTGTTTTCAGTGATTATTTTTTCGTCTGCTGATAATTGCTTCAGGGTTGTTGAGTCTAAAAAAGCTATTTAATTCTGATGAGTCCACCTGGTCATGCTGCTGCTCCAGATTCAACTATTCTGCCTGCTGCTATGGAACCCTGACCTGTTCACTGAACGTGCTACCTTGTCTCAGACCTGCTGTTTTGGACCCCTCCTGTCTCAGCCTCCCGATCCCTCCTGTCTCAGCCTCCATTATTTATGCTGCAATAGTTTGTGTGTCAGGGGTCTAGGGTCAGTCTGTTATATCTGGAGTATTTCTTCTGGAGTATTTCTCCTGTCTTATCCGTTGTCTTGTGTGAATTTAAGTATATATTCTCTCTATCTCTCAGGACCTGAGCCCCAGGACCATGCCACAGGACTACCTGGCCTGATGACTCCTTGCTGTCCCCAGTCCCACCTGGTCGTGCTGCTGCTCCAGTTTCAACTGTTCAAACTGTTCCAGTCTCAACTGTTCAAACTGTTCCAGTTTCAACTGTTCAAACTGTTCCAGTTTCAACTGACCTGCTCACCGGATGTGCTACCTGTCCCAGACCTGCTGTTTTCAACTCTCTAGACAGAATGAGCGGTAGAAATATTCTGAATGATCGGCTATGAAAAGCCAACTGACATTTACCCCGGAGGTGCTGACCTGTTGCACCCTCTACAATCACTGTGATTTTTATTATTTGACCCTGCTGGCCATCTATGAATGTTTGAACATATTGGCCATGTTCTGTTATAATCTCCACCTGGCACAGCCAGAAGAGGACTGGCCACCCCTCATAGCCTGGTTCCGCTCTAGATTTCTTCCTTGGTTCCGGCCTTTCTAGGGAGTTTTTCCATACTTCTACACCTGCATTGCTTGCTGTTTGGGGTTTTAGGCTGGGTTTCTGTACAGCACTTTGTGACATTGGCTGATGTGTAAAAAGGGCTTTATAAATACATTTGAATGATGTATATACATTTTCATAGAAGCTTTTAAAATTGTCATTAATAGCATTGTTGTTTCTAATTACATTTGTATATTTGTCTTTTCAAATTATAACTGGTTTAGCGTGCATTCATTTAGTAAAATCTGTGAGATATTTACAAGTTTTATTTGACATTAAGTAGTATGCTTTATTTGAGTTTAACCTGTAGTTCTTGGCGCTCTTCAAATAGTAAAAGATTGTATTCCTGCTTATGGTCTTTTTCTAAGATAGGATTTCCATTGAAAAATAAATCGCTTTCTAAATCTGATCATCATTCGCCTAATGTACGCCTTAAAGGCATACCAAATTATATCGAGGGTCAGCTTTTCTCTGTCCTCCATGTTTTTGTAATGGTAAAGGTTTTCATTTACGTATTTAATCAGCTTCGGGTGCAGAAGATGCACTGTTCATTCTCCATATTCTGTTGCTAAGTGTATATTCTATTGGTGTAATTAAGCATGATACCAGAAAATAATCCGATCACTATATCAGTAGTGATCAGTATTTTTTTTCCCTAAATGTACCTTTTTTTATTACTACTGTCATGTTTTGTCATGTCTTGTCCCTGTGCTTTCTCTTCTATTCGTTTCCCCCTGCTGGTCTTATTAGGTTTCTTTCCCTCTCTCTATCCCTCTCTCTCTCTATTGTTCCGTTCCTGCTCCCAGCTGTTCCTCATTCTCCTAACGACCTCGTTTACTCTTTCACACCTGTCCCCTATTTTGCCCTCTGATTAAGTCTCTATTTCTCTCTCTGTTTCTGCTTCTGTCCTTGTCGGATCCTTGTTTGCTGTGCTGTGTTCTTGTTCCGTCCTGTCGTGTTTTTGCCTTCATCAGATGCTGCGTGTGAGCAGGTGTCTCTGTCAGCTACGGCCTGCGCCTACCCGAAGCGACCTGCAGTCTGTGGCCGCTTATCCTGTTATTCCCCTCTACAGACTAGAGGATTTCTGTTATTCCCCGTTTGGACATTTCCTGTTAAGGATCAGGATTTGTTATTTTCTGTTTGGACTTGAATAAACTCTGTTTCTGTTAAGTCGCTTTTGGGTCCTCACTCACCTGCATAACAACTACGTCTGTCAATCAAATGTATGATTTAGGTCACCTGCTAAAATAATGGTTCCTGTCTGATCTATTATAGATTCAATTAATCTAAAAGCACTACATTTGCCCCTGGTTAGATATACAATGAAATCAATGTGTAGTTTTCACCACAATTCAACATTAGAAAGTGGCCTTCTTGGTCCATGTGCTGGGATATAAGGGCAAATGGTGTATTGTTATTTATCAGGATGCCTACACCTCTGAAGTTAATACAGTAGTAGCACAGGCCTCGCCAACCCAGTTCCTCTTAAAATATTACATTTCTCCTTTAAAAAAAAATGTAACTCTTGCAAGAAAATCTGCTGACAATCTGTAAGTGTTCGAGAACCAAGTGTTTGAGAGCACCTGCGCATTCCATGGTTGGTCTTTACATATAGAATAAAAGTTAACCTTCTGTTCCGTCTATTGTTGAAGAACCAAGTAAAACATTTTAACAGATATGACTGCAGTGGGCATTCCATAGAATGGGAGGATCATAGTATAAATACATTGTTATTGTATACAATACACATTTGAACAAGAATCACACATGTATGTATTGTGCTTGACGTGCATTTTTAGGACTTAAACTATTCTCCTCTTGCCAACACACAGTGTTCGTAAAGTATTCAGACCCCTTGACTTTCCCCATATTTTGTTAAGTTACAGCCTTATTCTAAAACTGATGACATTTTTTCAATTTAAACACAATACCCAATAATGACAATGCAGAGACAGGTTAAGACATTTTTGCTAATTTAGAAAAAAAATACAAAACTGCAATATCACATTTGCATAAGTATTCAGACCCTTAACTCAGTACTTTGTTAAAGCACCTTTGGCAGCCATTACAGCCTCACGTTTTCTTGGGCTACAAGCTTGGCACACCTGTATTTGGGGAGTTTGTCCCATTCTTTTTTACGGATCCTCCCAAGCTCTGTCAGGTTGGATGGGGAGCGTCGCTGCGCAGCTATTTTCAGGTTTCTCCAGAGTCTGGGCTCTGGCTGGGCCACTCAAAGACATTCAGAGACTTATCCCGAAGTCACTCCTGCATTGTCTTGGCTGTGTGCTTAGGGTCATTGTCCTGTTGGAAGGTAAACCTTTGCCCCAGTCTGAGGTCCTGAGCACTCTGGAGCAGGTTTTCATCAAAGATCTCTCTGTACTTTTCTCTGTTCATCTTTCCCTCAATGCTGACTAGTCTCCCAGTCCCTGCCGCTGAGAAACATCTACCACCACCATGCTTCCCCGAAGGGATGGTGCCAGTTTTCCTCCAGACGTGTCGATAGGCATTCAGGCATTGGCTATTTATGTCGTTACTTTCTAGAGAGGAACAGTTACATGGGGAAAATAGAGTCTAGATTGTATTGGGGAAGAGGGAAATAATATTGTCTCAATGTAAGATAAGCTGGTCTTGGGCATCACTGTATGTAGCCTAGTGTGCTTTCACTTTTTTCTGCTTCTTCCTCTCATTCAACTGGACAGGTTTCCTGCAGCCTATTCAGGGCTTCATTGGTGCTTGTGAACTCCATCCTCTGTGTTCCATTCCATACCCACAGCACTGCAGGGAATCAGAGTTCAGACTTTATTCTTTTTTCTTTCAGTGACTGTCTGATTGTAATGAATTGCTTGTGTTTTTCCACAGCTTAGCAAACATGTCCTGGATGAATCGAAAGAACTGACCATGGATTTAGGGACAGTATTCTCATGATGTTTGGTCTCATTCAGTGTTTCTTGCTGGTCCAGTTCCTCTTCTAAAGTTTGCACATTTGTTTCCAGGAGGCCACTTTTGTTGTCCTGTTCATCCACGCGCCCACCCGGTATATGGGTCTTTCTATAAACTAGTCTACCAGTGAAGATTACCTACACTGGACAGCCTGTTACGGCTGTTGATAAGTCATTAATAATAATATTCTACAAATTTTACTCATATCATTATATTAAGATATACAGTAAGGGGGATCATAGCTATATTCAATCAAATTCACAAGTTGATTAAAAACCTGTGTTTAACCCTTTATCGTGGTTGGTGTCTAGGGCTGTTATGTTGACCCTAATTACTGCCACACCGGCGGTCATGAGTCATGATGGCAGTCAAATTCCACGTGACCGCTCACGTTATTAGGCTTCTCCAAGCTCTGATGCTGCTGATGGTCATTAGTATCCTACCAAATGTGCTAACTGCCTGGTACTCAGCACTCTATTGTCCCTCTAAATGGTAGTCCTTCTGTAGCTCAGTTGGTAGAGCATGGCGTGGGTTCGATCCCCGGGACCACCCATACGTAGAATGTATGTACACATGACTGTAAGTCGCTTTGGATAAAAGCGTCTGCTAAATGGCATATATTATTATTATATATATCTAAATCACTCAGCCATCAATACAAATGGGATTGAAACTCTAATAAAACACTTCATTTGAGCCCATGCACTACAAGTGATGGGCTCCCGAGTGGTGCAGTGGTCTATGGCACTGCATCTCAGTGCTTGAAGTGTCACTACATACACCCTGGTTCGAATCCAGGCTGAATCACAACCGGCCGTGATTGGGAGTCCCATAGGGCCACACAAAATTGGCCCAGCATCGTCCGGGGTTTGGCCGGTGTAAATAAGAATTTGTTCTTAAAACATCACTAGGGTAGGGGGCACTATTTTCACTTCCGGATGAAAAGCGTGCCCAAAGTAAACTACCTGCTACTCAGGCTCAGAGGCTAGGATATGCAAAAATTGGTACATTTAGATAGAAAACACTCTAAAGTTCCAAAATGGTTAAGATAATGTCTGCGAGTATAACAGAACTGATTTGGCAGGCGAAAACCTGAGAAGAATCCATCCAGGAAGTGGGATTTGTTTTATGTTTGTAGTTTTCTATTGAATGCCATTACAGTATCCATTGACTTAGGACTCAAATTGCACTTCCTGTGGCTTCCACTAGATGTCAACAGTCTTTAGAAATTGTTTTAGGCCTGTATTCTGAAAAATGAGGGAGTAAGTGTCAGGACCCAGTTACGAACCCGGGTCTCCGGAGTGAGAGATAGTCACTAAACCAACTGAGCCACGAATAGTCAGCAGAACCCAGAAGATGAGGCAGACACAGCAGTACTTGAGACGGTGTATTTAATGAAGTAAAAAGTGAAGTTCTTCAGAAAAACATGTAACTCCACAACCTCAAAAGGAATTCCACAAGAACAAAGGCAATACTCCAAGACAAAAAGGCAAATCCACAAGGTGGAAGGCACAGCACAAAAAGCCTCAAAAGGATACTCAAAAACAAACAAACAAGAACAAAAAACAGAACTCCACAAGAGAGTCCACCGGGATCAACAAGCGCTCACAGAGTACTAGGGCTGGGTGCTAACATACAAACACAGAGCAAAGAACTGAGTAAAACAAAGGGTTTAAATACAATCAGGGGAAACGAGGCACAGGTGCAAATAATAATGGGGATCAAGGGAAAACAAAAGGTCAAAAGGCACAATGGGGGCATCTAGTGACCAAAAACCGGAACAACCCTGGCCAAATCCTGACAGTAAGATCACTCTGAATGAGTGGACCATTCAGTGCCCCAGAGCTTTTTCATGCGCGCGACTAAGAGCGCGCCTTTTTTGTTTACCTTTTATATTGACGACGTTGTCCGGTTGAAATATTATTGATTATTATGACTAAAAACAACCTGATGATTGATTATAAACATAGTTTGACATATTTCTATGAACATTACGGATACTATTTGGATTTTTTGTCTGCCTGTGGATTACTGAATAAAAACGTGAACAAAACAGAGGTTTTTGGATATAAACATGGACTTTATCATACAAAACAAACATTTGAGTAAATGGGAGTCTTGTGAGGTCAACCATATGAAGATCATCAAAGATAAGTGATTATTTCTCTCTCTATTTCTAAGTTGTGCAACTCCTCTACTTGGCTGGTTACTGTTTGTAATGATTTGTCTGCTGGGCGCTGTTCTCAGATAATCGCATGGTATGCTTTTGCCGTAAAGCCTTTTTGAAATCTGACACCGTGGTTGGATTAACAAGAAGGTCATCTTTAAACCAATGTATAACACTTGTATGTTTTATGAATTGCTATGAGTATTTCTGTGTTAAATTTAGTGTTCTGCAATTTCACTGGATGCTGGCCAGGTGAGACGCTAGCATACCCTAGTGAGGTGTTCTTAACTGACATGCCAATTTAAATAAAGGTTAAATAAAAAAAGAACAAAAATCAAATAAAACAAAAGCGGGTCCCATCAGCTTTCTATAGGCTAGGCCTACTATTTATCAACTTTCCTAATATTAAACACGTTGCTTCTCTTTACAACAAGAGTATAGCCTACATGGCTGGCATGAAAATGAATAACGGGAAAAGCGTAGTCCATTCACTATTTAAGTGCGTAGTTGACACTTTTTCCCCATGCCCCTGTTCCAAGACAGGTGCATGATAGTGGTCCATTGGAATTCAAAACTAATTTCACACATATATTATCTAGTATATGTAAAGACAACATTAAATCAAGAATAGTCTGATGGTTGGCAATTTTATCCTATCACTTGTGGATTATGTATTATCACTTGTGAATGACACCCAGCTTGTGCAGTAAGCAAGGTATAGTGCATGCCTTTTTTTGCGACTTTTTCAAATCATAGTCACACACCTCATGTAGCCTAGCCCATAGGCCTATATGTTTTGATAAGGTTTGTATCAAAACTAAAGCGGCCAAATAACTCCTTAAAATTAAGCACATTAATCCGCTTTATAATTGGGGAAGAGCCAAACAGGCATACATAGGGCGCGGATGAGTGTCAAGGTTGGGGAAGATTGCTTTTACATGTTTTATTGATGTGAGTGGTTGTTTTAATTTGGGATCTATCACATCCCACAACTCTCCCAGAGTAGGTTTGGAATATTTTTCTCTTGCACAGAAGAACAGTTGCATAATTAGCATAGGTAAACTTTTGTACTATGGGGTATGGTAGATTGACATAGTCTAGTGCTTTTGCTGTTCGTTAGGCCTACTCATCTTGTTTGCTGACGAAAGTAAATGTGGACAGTTCTTCCAATATCTTCAAATTGCACATGGATAAGGACATGCGCAGTTGCATCCCCGATGTGTTTGCCTTCACTTGTAGCCTGTGAGAAAGACCTGATCACATTATGGAGAGCCATGTGAGTGAGAGGTGCTTCGGAGAACACAGTACTTAGGGTGAAGGGAATTATAATTATAAATTGTATTTTCCCAGTTGGAGCTCGTATTTTCTGAGTTCACAGTTGTCTTGAACATACTGAAGTCTGAGATTTCCCAATTCTGAGTTTCCAGTTGTTTTGAGAGCGGCAGAAGTCATGCTGGATTGACAGCATGGCCAATGTTGAATGTTTATCGTTTTAAGCTTGGAAAAAAATACCCTCTGTCCTACACGAAGGGTCGCCACTTGTCATGGAAATTCTAATTAATGAGGAACAATCAACCTTTATTTAATAAGAATTGCAATAATGCAGCTGGTCAGTCCTCCACTCTGAGGTGGAAGGCCGAGAGCCCAAATGACACTAGAAATGCAGGAACCTTATATAGTCAGGCTGTCTTATGCAAACATATACAAAACACATGATCTTTGTATGTGCGTGGAGAAAAAGGACTAAACTGGGATAAAAGGTACAGAATTTGGTTGTCTCGTCCTGTAGCAACTGCTGGTTATTCTAATCTTCTAGTGAGAACAAAGGACAATAGGTGTCAGAGCAACAGGAAAATCACTAGTTCCTCATACATTAGCCAGCAAGCGCCTTTTGCTGTCTGCCAAGATGATAGATGGTTTCACACCCACACATACACAATCATGAATCTTTCACCCAGCAACAAGCTAATACCAGGACAACATCTTTATCACTGGTGTCCAGGATACAACACTTTGCTCTGTTTTCAGTAGATTAAGAGTAATCAGTTCATTCTCTTCTGACTAACAGGATACCATTGGTCGCTCTGGTCAGCTCTTGGCTGTGGGCCCAGATCAGACAATGGGGACCTACTTCCCTAGGTAGGTTCCTATACTACACACACACACGTTAAAACAGGCCTATACTAATGCACACACATTTATCTTATGTGATCTAGCTTCTTTAACAATATAAACATTTATGCCTAAGCAACTAAGCTTAAAGAAAGATCTTGAAGTATACAAGCATCAGTAAGGTTTAACAGAAATTGTCCTTACAGAGTACCTATTTCTTTGTTAACCGCTCAACACAGAATAGATGCATGTGCTCTCTCTCAAATAGTTTGGATAAAATATATTTCTTTAGACCTGTCTAAGATAAATAATGGATTAATTGTGAAAGTGTGGGCTATATGACATGGATTTATTAGACTTTTTAAAATGTAGATGTTCCTGCAACAGTGTCTTGTAGGCTATGTGTAGAAATTCTGTGACTGCCACAGCCTTATTGGTGTCTTCATGGATTTGTCCAAAATCATGTCACATAAAACATGACTTTTTGGCCTTGCATTTATGGCAGTGTAAGTTGTCATTATATCAATCAAATGTATTTATAAAGCCCTACTTACATCAGCTGATGTCTCAAAGTGCTGTACAGAAACCCAGGCTAAAACCCCAAACAGCAAGCAATGCAGGAGTAGAAAAACTCCCTAGAAAGGCCAGAACCTAGGAAGAAGCCTGGTTCCTCTCTAGGTTATGTGGGGTGGCCAGTCCTCTTCTGGCTGTGCCGGGTGGAGATTATAACAGAACATGGCCAAGATGTTCAAATGTTCATAAATGACCAGCATGGTCGAATAATAATAAGGCAGAACAGTTGAAACTGGAGCAGCAGCTCGGTCAGGTGGACTGGGGACAGCAATGAGTCATCATGTCAGGTAGTCCTGGGGCATGGTCCTAGGGCTCAGGTCCTCCGAGAGAGAGAAAGAAAGAGAGAATTAGAGAGAGCATATGTGGGGTGGCCAGTCCTCTTCTGGCTGTGCCAGGTGGAGATTATAACAGAACATGGCCAAGATGTTCAAATGTTCATAAATGACCAGCATGGTCGAATAATAATAAGGCAGAACAGTTGAAACTGGAGCAGCAGCACGGCCAGGTGGACTGGGGACAGCAAGGAGTCATCATGTCAGGTAGTCCTGGGGCATGGTCCTAGGGCTCAGGTCCTCAGAGAGAGAGAAAGAGAGAAGGAGAGAATTAGAGAACGCACACTTAGATTCACACAGGACACCGAATAGGACAGGAGAAGTACTCCAGATATAACAAACTGACCCTAGCCCCCGGCCAAACAGGAAGGATATAACCTCACCCACTTTGCCAAAGCACAGCCCCCACATCACCAGAGGGATATCTTCAACCACCAACTTACCATCCTGAGACAAGACTGAGTATAGCCCACAAAGATCTCCGCCATGGCACAACCCAAGGGGGGGCGCCAACCCAGACAGGATGACCACATCAGTGAATCAACCCACTCAGGTGATGCACCCCTTCCAAGGACTGCATGAGAGAACCCCAGCAAGCCAGTGACTCAGCCCCTGTAATAGGGTTAGAGGCAGAGAATCCCAGTGGAAAGAGGGGAACCGGCCAGGCAGAGACAGCAAGGGCGGTTCGTTGCTCCAGAGCCTTTCCGTTCACCTTCCCACTCCTGGGCAAACATGTTTCATTGAAATGTACAGCTGTGTGTCAACCGCATAGCAGTGAAAGTTAACATTATGTTTTCGAATAACATCCCCAAGAGGTAAAATATATAGTGAAAACAATAGTGGTCCTAAAACGGAACCTTGAGGAACACCGACATTTACAGTTGATTTGTCAGAGGACAAACCATTCACAGAGACAAACTGATATCTTTCCGACAGATAAGATCTAAAACAGGCCAGAACTTGTCCGTGTAGACCAATTTGGGTTTCCAATCTCTCCAAAAGAATGTGGTGATCGATGGTATCAAAAGCAGCACTAAGGTCTAGGAGCACGAGGACAGATGCAGAGCCTCGGTCCGATGCCATTAAAATGTCATTTACCACCTTCACAAGTGCCGTCTCAGTGATATGATGGGGTCTAAAACCAGACTGAAGCATTTCGTTCACCTTTACACTCCTGGGCTAAACTACACTCAATCATAGGACCTACTGAAGAGATGAGTCTTCAATAAAGACAGACTTGGACCTATCCTCTCACATGGATAGGCAGAACATTCCATAAAAATGGAGCTCTATAGGAGAAAGCCCTACCTCCAGCTGTTTGCTTAGAAATTCTAGGGACAATAAGGAGGTACGTAAGTGTAGGTATGTACGGCAGGACCAAATCGTAACGATCGATAGGAGCAAGCCTGTGTAATGCTTTGTAAGTTAGCAGTAAAACCTTGATTAAGCAGGAATCTGTTCAATTGGACATTAAACTTGACCCATGTAAGAATCCTGGATCTAGCTTTCCAACTGTGTATTTGTATGGAGATCACAGAAATGCAGTGTAACTACATAACATGTTGTGTCCTCTTATGTTACGGGCTGAAAACTATTTTCATGGGTACACAAATCCAAACTCTAATGCTTCTAACTGAAAGAGTCATTGTACCACCTAAAACGATGCTGTCATTAACGTGGTTCTTCCATAATTATGCATAATAGTTGTTGGATGCGGATTTGGTGTCCAGCTGATTAGTTAGGCCATGATAGTTTCACACTTCATCTGATCCAAGAAGGAATTTTCAAAATGAATGTTGTGACAGCACATGCGATGTAAAAACTGCCCATGTGCTGGAAAAAAAAGGTGTTCGCGAGGAATGTCCAGAATATTTGAGAGTCTCATTAGTACCGAGGTAAAGACAGTTTGAAGTTGGATATTCGACAGTTATTCACGCATTCAAACCTCAATAGCTTTCAAACCACTTGAGCCACAGACTCCAAATAAGTGTCATTATGTTGGAAGAATTGCACACAACATTGCACAGGGCTTATTTTCACGATTTGAACATTAATTCACTTTCCAAAGCTAATAAACATGTGGAAATGTGAGCAGCATTGTATTAGTTTGGGAGTGTAAACAAAGTACAAACTTTTTTCCATTTGAATTTCAATAGCTCATTGGTCATGTGACCTACTTGACTCAAACAAGGTTCAGAATGTCCACTGACTACCCTTCTATATTGCACATCCGTTAGTTAGTCCATTTTCATCTCACAAGATTTTACATTAATGTAACATTTCAATAGCTCCTTGGTCATGTGATCAAGTGACTTCAAACAAGGTTTAGAATGTACACTCAGTGGGCATACATATTGTGCACCCTTTAGTTTGTCCATTTTCATCTCACATTAATTTTTCAAAATGTAAATTTCAATAGCTCCTTGGTCAAGTGACCTAGTGCCTCTAAGATAACATGTTCCAAATATTTATGTAAGTCTTTAGCTGACACTCTAGGATTCTTCTTAACCTCATTGAGAATTCTGCACTGTGCTCTTGCAGTCATCTTTCCCTTACGGCCACTCCTAGGGAGAGTAGCAACAGTGCTGAACTTTCTCAATTTATAGACAATTTGTCTTACCGTGAACTGATGAACATCAAGGCTTTTTGAGACACTTTTGTAACCCTTTCCAGCTTTATGCAAGTCATCAATTCTTAATCTTAGGTCTTCTGAGATCTCTTTCGTTCAAGGCATAGTTCACATCAGACAATGCGTCTTGTGAATAGCAAACTCATATTTTGTGAGTGTTTTTTATAGAGCTGGGCAGCTCTAGCCAACATCTCCAATCTCGTCTCATTGATTGGACTCCAAGTTAGCTGACTCCTAACTCCAATCAACTTTTGGAGATGTCATTAGCCTAGGGGTTCACATACTTTTCCCAACCTACACTGTGAATGTTTAAATTATCTATTCAATATAGACAAGAAATATACAATAATTTGTGTGTTATTAGTAACCCCGCTGTGTTAGTATATTGATGTGACTTAGATGAAGATCAGATCAAATTTTATGAACAATTTATGTAGAAATCCAGGTTATTCCAAAGGGTTCACATACCTTTTCCTGCCAATGTATTTTCTATTCTATTTGCAAAATAAGTAGTGTGTAGTTCCTGTAGTTAGCTACACCATTACATGGCACAAAGTAATTAACTACTGAATACATGACCAAGATTTTAATTTAGTTCAACTACCACCAAGTTACATGAAAATACAATTCAATTGCTAGTTGAACTACATCTACTTCACTACTCCACATCACTGGTTAAGACTCACAAAAAATGGGGGGGGGGGGGAGTAAATACATTTTGGGATTATCATGCTATTTCAATGGCAATACATATTTCAAATTTTGGGAGGAAGTTGCCAAAACTTTTCCAATTGGAAAACCCATTCCCCCTGGGCACATATTGGTTGAATCAACATTGTTTCCATGTCATTTTAATGAAATTATGTTGAACCAATGTGGAATAGACATTGAATTGACGCTTGTGCCCAGTGGGTTATCACTAAACATAGTGTAAAAAAATCTGTGGAATATTTGGGACAAGAATCGAGGTAACATTCTCAGTCTTGTTAATCAGATTAAGGAACAGGTTTAGTGACCAACTCTTTGAGCCCGTCACCCATATTTAATGACATAGGAGATGACGATGACAACACAAACTGAAGTCAATGAAACACAATCAAAATCAAACTAATTGATACAAAAACACCAATCAAACACAGAGAATGGGGAGGAGAAACTGTCACGCCCTGACCATAGAGAGCCTTTGGGGTTCTCTATGGTGTAATAGGTCAGAGCGTGACTAGGAGGGGGTTTCTAGTTATTTGAGTTCTATGTTGGTGTTTGAATCTGGTTCCCAGTTGGAGGCAGCTGAATACCGTTGCCTCTAATTGGGGCTCATACTTAGTGTGTCCCTTTTCCCACCTGCGATGTGGGATATTGTTAGAGTTAGTGCCTGTGTGTACTACGTATTTGCACGTTCGTTAAATCTTTGTTGTTTTTGTAAGTTTCATTATAATAAATATGTGGAACTCTACTCATGCTGCGCCTTGGTACACTTATTTTGTTCAATGGACGTGACAGGATAAGAAACCCTACAGGAAAACATGGTTCAGTCTTGCTTTCCAACAGACATTGGGAGATAAATTTACCTTTCAGCAGGACAATAGCCTAAAACACAAAGCCAAATCTACACTGGAGTTGCTTACCAAGATGACATTGAATGCTCCTGAGTGACCTTGTTACAGTTTTGACTTAAATTGTCTTGAAAATCTATGGCAAGACTTAAATGACTTTCTAGCAATGATCAATAAACAACTTGACAGAATTTGAAGAATTAAAAAAATAAAATATTATATTATACAATCAAGGTGTGCAAAGCTCTTAGAGATTTACAGCTGTATTTGCTGCCAGGCTCTGTCAGAGCTTTAATCTGCCTTTATTGCCCGACAGCAAGCCTTTGTTAAACTGAAATTGGCACTTAATGCAAATAAAACAACATTTATGATTTCCCAAATCACGTAAAAATGTATATATGTATTTATGCGTATGTACTTTGGATCGTGTCCCAACTTATATATCTGGGCATCTGAATGGACGAAAAGCTGTTGAAAAGTTAAGAAATTAACAATTAAAATAGGCTTCTTCTATAGGAACAGGTCTTGTCTTTTGTTAAATAGCAGAAAACAAATAATTCAGTCAACATTCATTACGGTTACTGACTATGTAAATTATCTATATGAATGCAGCTGCCACTGTATTGAAACTGCCGCTGTATTGAAGCGCAATGTGTTCATTTTGGGTGATAGTTTCAGTATACATCATTGCATTTGTGTCAGAAAATAGGCTGGAGGTAGGGGGGCCCCCAGTCAGCGCATGATAGCAAAATGTGTATAATTGCAGGAAATTCACTTTAACACTGTACCATTCTCTAAGCCTCATGACAACGCTAGATAGCATTTTCGCATCATTCGCTAATGTAGCTAGCTAGCTAGATGGCTAGCTAGGCCCTGTTACTGCCAATAACTATTTTGCCATATCCACTATAAGCTTAGACCTGGCATTTCTGCTTTCCACAACCCAAGTCGTGTTCATAACCTTACCAATGAAAGCCATGAAGTTAACTTTATTCACTATCAAAGTGTCTTTTGACACAGCACATTCATGATCGCAAGATTTCTGAACAGGTCTCGAAATCATGCCAGGACCAGCAGAAGCACCAGCCCAGACAGTATGTCCACTTATTACAGGAGCAGCCATGGAAGCTCCATCAGTAGTCCGCACTGTAGTTCCACCAGTCTGTTTAACAGCCTCTAAATATGATACATTGTGACTGATTCTATATCTCTGAGACTCTCTAGTCTCTATCTGCATCTGAAATCCACCAAATGCTGCCTATGTTCTACCCCACAATTATAACACTTTTAACAATGCTCCCACATTCACCAAAATCATGTTACCCTCCATATTTGGCACATATTTTTATTTCCTTTACACTGAGTAATTACACATCCCATTCTTTGGCATTTAAAACACTAACACCGCAATGGGGATGGGACAAATTCTCTGACATTGAAACTAAGGAATCCTATTTGTACTTTTCCAGGCAAAAACCTTCACAAACCTCAGCAGCACTGATAAGCTTTCACTTCTTTGACCCTTTTTCCTACTGATCAAGCTTTTGACCTGAATCACTCTGCCTACCTTCACATGTTATTTAATATTATCTATGGACATAGATATTGGGACCCCAGTGATGTCTGGCCTCAACCTAGTGTAAGCACCAGGGACATGGCTTCTAATCTTTTTAATCCCATTAAGCTTTTCCATTTGCAGAATCTTCCCTTGCTGAGCCGGACTACCACAAAACATGTCCAATCTACCTTTTCCAATGAACCGGGCTAGTTTGACTTCACCTATCTCTTTCTCTATGGCATTGGTTAGTCAGATAAGGTGTAAATGATGCCCTGTGGTCTAATCAAACACCATCACGACTTTACACTCCAACACATTATTGCTCTTGCGTCCTACCTTGGCCCTCTTTATGCTTCCTTTACTAGATGGTCCACTGCTTTCAGTATCATGATATCTCTTCTTCCTATATTTTTCCACTACAGACCATTCAGGTCTTTGACCCTCATCCTCCAGCTCCATATCATCAGAATTGACACCCATATTGTTCACATTACAGCACAGCTGTTGCTTCTCCAAACTTTTCTCCATTTCGTATTTTTCGTCCACACTACTCGCTGCCATTTCCAACACGAACGCCCCAGCCAAGTGTCACACATTACCGCCATGTAAAACTGCTGTCAAACTTTCTAAACTGTATAGGCACACGTGACACCAACTTCTTTCCGGGTGTGGGTTGCTGCCACATGTGGCTTCCATTTTGGCAGCAGAGTGTGAGAGGTGAGAGATCAGTGTGATGTCACTTCCTGGTTCTTTTTACTTATTCTTTTGAATGTGCAATGTACAATGTCCGTCACTAACTAGTGAACAAAAAGGTTGACTAAATGTTTGCTGAGTTTTTCTTAAACAAATATGTATAAGTGAGAGGAAGGAAGTGAAATCACACTGACCTCTCACTCTTCTCTGCAACACAGACTTTCAATTATATTGACCAGATACTCTATTGTCCGACAATGTCTAACAATGTAAATCAATGTCTTAAAAAATAGTAGACATTCAGGTGGAGGCAAGATCAGATGGGATCATTCTAGTGAATGTGAGGAATATACACATGTGAACAACAGGCACAACTCCGATATGAAGTGTTTTCTCAAAGATGCCACAAGAGGTCTCTTCACAGTCCCCACGTCCAGAACAGACTATGAGAAACGCACAGTACTACATAGAGCCACGACTACATGGAACTCTATTCCACATCAAGTAACTGATGCAAGCAGTAAAATTAGATTTAGAAAACAGATACAAATACACCTTATGGACCAGCAGGGACTGTGAAGCAACACAAACAGACAAATGCATACACACACGATAACATATGCACTAAACACACATGTACTGTGGTGGAATATTGTAATCAAGTGAGAGACTTTGTAATTTCTTCAAACAATCATCTTTATTCAATATCGATGAATTATTGCAATAATGCAATAATGAGATTGGTTTTCCCAACAGTGGCTTACCTTTTACAGATCATGCCGTTTCTTATATAGCTCATACCAAGAATGCTTAATTATGGCTGGTTCCACCCCATCCATATAGATTGGGGAGCACCATAAGCCACTTTGGGTTCAAATCCTGTGGTCATATGCCTCTGGTGTTATTTCCCAGATGCAAGGATGAGAACAAACAATGAGATGTCTGTTCTATTCCTTCAGGCTATCTTGAGTCACACACACAATGCCAGCCCAATCAGACCGGAGACATATGTCTCACATGCACCACTAATCATAGAATGGAATGTAGCTGTTTGGTTTTCCTCACCAAGCCATCTCTCAAACAGTTGCCAGCCCAATAATCAAAAGACTCCTCTCAGTTAACTCGGAAAGGAAGACAGAGAGAGTTCTATGAACCTTACTCTATTTCATATAACAATAATTTGGTGCATAAACATGATAAAATACTCTTGTAATTCTGCTACCACAGTACACATGGATGCTGTACTGTAGATATGTGGTAGTGGTGGAGTAGGGGCCTGAAGGCACACGGTGTGTTTTGAAATCTGTGAATGTATTGTAATGTTTTTAAAATAGTTTAAACTGCCTTAATTTTTCTGGACCCCAGTAGGAGTAGCAATGGGGATCCATAATAAATACAAAAATACAAATGTCACGTGTCCTACTATTGGTACACTCGTAAAAACCTAAGCAATACCAAACATATATTTGTAAGCCACACGTAGCAAATAAGCTATTCAATGTTTTGTTAACCAAATTCAACACTCACTTATTGACCTCCATACAAGAACTCCTCGCTTGGTGGACAAAAAATGTATAATAATAATAATTTACAATTTAAAAAACAGACAGATTTTGGGCCCAATTATCCCTCTCGCTTTGCCTCCTCTTCTCTGTCCTCACTTTGCCTCTTCCTGTTTCTGTCTGTTAATTGTTAATGTTTATAAAGGGTGTAATATGCAAATGTACAAAGTCTCAAAATTGTCTCAAAATTGTGAAATAACATTGTTAACTAAAAGTTCAATTTATTTTATGATGGTTTTGTAATGTTTATTGACCGACTTGGAAACATGTTGGCATTGTGCCAGTGCTTAGCTGGCTAGCTAGCTAGTCACTCATTAGTGAATGATGGGGAAATGCTAGTTAGCTATGTTTACCACCACCTTGTGTTAGTATGTTTTACTAATTCAAATAGTTATTGCTTTGAGTCTGAAATTGAGAATTTAATTTGAAAGGTGTGAATATGAATCTTTATCAAATCCATTAAAGAAACTGAAAAGTAAGTACAATGTAACTAAAAAGGTTAAACCAAATTGCATATTTTCTGCAAACGTTGTTACATTGTAACCACATAGTAATTCTCAAGATTATACCATACTGGGTTCAACTTTACATTAAGTTGCTTGCTCCTGGGTAGGTTCATGATAATTACAAGTATATAATATGTAACTACATTGTTCTTAAATTACACTTGATCAGTGGTGAACCATTATTCAGGGTAGGTGGGGTTTTAAACCCCACATTTTTAGCAAAAGAAAAACAGGCTTGCCTGTTTTGCATGAATACGTGTCACATATCAGTTTGCAAACAATGTAAAACAATATATATCATTGAGTTAATAAAGCTGCATACAAACATGGTCTCTTTTTTGTTTTCTTGACTAAGGCAGCTCCAAAATGCATGTGTTTCAGCCTAGCTCAGTGCTTTCTGTGGTGGTGGGGCAAGCCAGCAGAAAATACAGAGCATTGCGCTGTGATTGGCTGTCACGGTTTTCATGTGGTGAAGGAGAGTCGGACCAAACTACAGCGTGTATATTGCGATCCATGTTTAATCACACAACATAACACGAATCCAAAACACAAACTCTACAAAACAATAAACGTAGTGAAAACCGAAACAGCCTTAACTGGTGCAAACTAACACAGACTAAGGACATCAAGACACTCAGGACAATCACCCACAATACAACCAAAGAATATGGCTGCCTAAATATGGTTCCCAATCAGAGACAACGATAAACACCTGCCTCTGATTGAGAACCACTTCAGACAGCCATAGACTCTCCTAGAACACCCCACTAAGCTACAATCCCACTAAGCTACACACCACATACAAAAACCCATGTCACACCCTGGCCTGACCAAATACATGAAGAAAAACACAAAATACTTCGACCAGGGCGTGACATTGGCTCAGTGTTCTGTCACTCATGGTGGCACTGCGTCACCGCCAAGTCTAAGGATAGAGCTAGAAAATTGAGGCTTCTTGTGTGCTGCCATAGAGTTACATTAGAAGTGCCCATCCAAGAGGGCTCAAGGTCATTGGCCACAGATAAAATGACTTCAAAACATGTTATATGTACAGTAGCATTGATTGGACATACTTTCAAAATCTTAGCTAGCAGTCATCATCCTGAATCAAGTCGACAATCTACTGACAAATCCTTTCTAATCCTTGTCATTCAAATAGAAATAATGAAGATAAATTATTGATAAAACATATTGGTTCTCATCGGCTATTGGACATAAACATTACACAACAAGTTGGAAATTGCAAATTCAACAATTAGTTGTTTGGAAAGAATCGGTGACAGTGGCTAATCACTAGCCTGCTATTCAGTGGAGTGGCTGTGTGGTCCCAAATTAAGTGGCTCTTTTCCAAATTTAAAATGATAAACATTCAACATTGGCCATGCTGTCAATGAAGCCTGATATGTGCCGCGCGCATAACAACTGTTCACACGGAACTGCGAAAACTTGACTTCAGTGAGTTCAAGACACCTGGGAAGTCGGAATAAACGAGCTCCAACTGGGAAAATACGTGAGGAGCTACCACCTGAAGGACTACCACCTGCATATGTTCTATAAGTTATCATAGGAGACGGTGCCAGAAACATGCCGGAACCAACCCTATGAACTATGCCTATATAACGTGTCTGTAAGCAGTATATGAGGGATCTAATGGGACGGCCCCGGAAGAGCTCCTGACAGACGTGTACTGTGGTGCATCAAGTTGGTTGGAACCTCTCCAGTTAAATGTTAATAAACAATGATTCATTTAAGATTGACTTCGAGTGGCTTCCCAAGTGGTGCAGCAGCACAGCATCACAGTTCGATCCCAGGCTGTGTCATAAACCGCCATGACCGGGAGTCACATAGGGCTGCGCACAATTGGTCCACCGTCGTCCGGGTTAGGGGAGGTTTTGTGAATGTATGAAAGTTAAATATTTCAAATTAGTGTTTTGAATTTCACACTCTGCCATTTCACCGGATGTTGTCAAATCAATCCAGCTAACGGGATTTGATCCATAAGAATTAAAATAATGATGGACTGTCGTTTCTCTTTGCTCATTTGAGCTGTTCTTGCCATAATATGGACTTGTTCTTTTGCCAAATAGGGCTAACTTCTGTATAACATCCTTACTTTGTCAACACTGCTGATAGACTCAAACGCATTAAGAAGGAAATAAATTCCACAAATTAACTTTTAACAAGGCACACTTAATTGAAATGCATTCCAGGTGACTTCCTCATGAAACTGGTTGGCTACTTTGAAGAATCTAAAATCTAAAATCTGTTTAACACTGTTACGAATCCCTTTTGGCCCGACAGTCTAGGGGGGATGGTAATGAGACCCGTAACATAACTCATGCAAATTATTATTGTGACAAAGTAAAAGTGTGCACGAAATAACCACGACAACAGAAATCTACCGTCAAACTCTAGGTTTATTTATAAACACACGGTAATGGGGGGAGCAGGAAAAGGGGCTGAGCTGGACCCAAGGAAAGAAACAATAAGTATTCAAACACACCCCTAAGCTAGACTAGCCTACTTTAACAGCTAACTAACTAACCAAAAATACAGTGGGTGGTCCGCCCAGTTCTAACTAGTGTATTTAACAAAGTTCACCTACGGGTAGTGTATGCCCATGGGCGACTTGTCTTGGTTTCCCCCTTTTCCCACCAGCAATCAAACACAAACACCATAAACAAAAACAATACTCACAGGTGATGACAAAGTGCTATGAGGTGCTTAAACAAAAGAGAGGTTAAGACATAAAGCGAGAGTGAAACACAGAGACCTACAGACATGGCATTTACAGAGAGATTGAGCTGAGCTGAGCTAGAGATTGAGCTGAGCTGAGCTTTAGAACAAACAAATGATGGGGTTTTTAAACCATGGGGAAGGAACTGTGATAGGTCAGGAAATAGGAGGAGGTGTGTCTTCTGATTGATGATTGATTGTTGACTGATTGGGGAGTGATGGTTTTCACCTGTGAGGGGAGAAGGAGAGAAAAGAAACACACACACAGGATACACACACACACAGGATAACTGTATCCGTAACAAACACTTTTTGGGCTACTACATGATCCCATGTGTGTTATTTCATAGTTTTGATGTCTTCACTATTATTCTACAGTGTAGAAAATAGTAAAAATAAAGAAAAACCTTTGAATAAGTAGGTGTGTCCAAACTTTTGACTGGTACTGTTTGTAATGAGTATTTGCTTGTCTGTCAAGACTGATTACTCATTATCATCTTTGCTAAGTAAATACCGGAGGAAAGTGGAAATCCTACTTGAGCGCGTGTGAAAAACTGCGCTGCATCTACCTCTCAATTTAATCTAACTTTTAATGGATGATGCGATGGAAGCTATCAAATCATTCTGAATTGATTTCGACATCCTAAAAAAGATTTCGACATCCCAGAAAAGTTCCATATATTCAGCAAGTGAAGCATCGTAATGTGCAATTACCTCTGCAAACTCCTTGTAGTTACACTTGTTAGAGGAACTTTCCCTCTTGTTGTGTCTTCTAAAAGCCTATTATTGCATGCCCAAAAATGCAGTGGTGTAGATTTGTCGCTTGAGAACATCTCTGTTTCCTCTTACTTTCTCGCTGTGTTGCGCAGTTTGAATTCGCAGACCTTCGTCATGATTGATGTGGCTTTTTCTCAGAAGCTTGAATTTGATGTGGGCATTTACATGCTCCCTGCTTTTGTTTTGACGTTTAGCTGATCAATCAATGTTCTTCAGGTCACTTCCATAAAGCAGGCAAGGACAGCAATACAGGCGGCTTGATTAATAACCTCTTGAAGCTATGGGGGCGCTAATTTAATTATTGGATAAAAAATGTGCCCGTTTTAAGCGCAATATTTTGTCACAAAAAGATGCTCGACTATGCAGATAATTGACAGCTTTGGAAAGAAAACACTCTGACGTTTCCAAAACTGCAAAGATATTATCTGTGAGTGCCACAGAACTGATGCTACAGGCAAAACCAAGATGAAACTTCAAACAGGAAATGAGCAGAATTTTTGAGGCTCTGTTTTCCATTGTCTCCTTATATGGCTGTGAATGTGCCCTGAACGAACCTACTCCTGGATACAGGTTTTTTTCGTAGCTAAACGTGATGAACAAAACGCAGCGATTTCACCTAAACAAATAATCTTTCAGGAAAAACTGAACATTTGCTATATAACTGAGTCTCCTCATTGAAAACATACGAAGTTCTTCAAAGGTAAATGATTTTATTTGAATGCTTTTCTGGTTTTTGTGAAAATGTTGCCTGCTGAATGCTAACACTAAATGCTAATGCTAAATGCTACGCTAGCTATCAATACTGTTACACAAATGCTTGTTTTGCTATGGTTGAGAAGCATATTTTTGAAAATCTGAGATAACAGTGTTGTTAACAAAAGGCTAAGCTTGAGAGCTAGCATATCATTTCATTGGCGATTTTCATGAATAATTAACGTTGCGTTATGGTAATGTCCTTGAGGCTGTAGTCACGATCCCGGATCCGGGATGGCTCGACGCAAGAAGTTAAAGGCTCCCTCTTAATCAACTTTTGAAACAAATTGGTATTGAACACCCTCACCTTTGCATCCTTCTTCATGAAACTGATCTCAGGTAGAGGTCGATCCTCGGTTTTAATTCAAACCTTTTCCGAGTACCCCAGAGAATGAAAGTGGTTCTGCAACAAAAAGTCATCAACATTTGCGATAGCATTGGTGGTGAAAGTTGCACACTCGAGCTGGTAGCTCGAATTTGGCAAGGCAAATTGAAAACAATTGCACTAACTGGACACAAAAATAAAGTTATAAAACCAAGAAAACGATTGAAATCTACCTCCTCCGTCTCCTGTAATTTGAAGAAACAAATTTAAATGGAATAATATCCTAAAGATGCTCAACTATCACTTTTCAATCTCTATCCAACGATGTTACCAACTCATCAAGCATCTCAACAAATAGAACCCCCCCAATAATGCTCTACGGACAACCCCAATACAAAACACTAGGTGTGTCCCCTCCAATTGACGGAAACATGGATCACCACAGACAACACTGCCACTCCTACTGCTCTCTCTTCGTCCGCCCAAGTGTTCTCGCACACCCCGAGAGCTTCTGGTCAGCGGGGTGGTGGCACCGGGATCCTCATCTCTCCCAAGTGGTCATTCTCTCTTTCTCCCCTTACCCATCTGTCTATCGCCTCCTTTGAATTCCATGCTGTCACAGTTACCAGCCCTTTCAAGCTTAACATCCGTATCATTTATCGCCCTCCAGGTTCCCTCGGAGAGTTCATCAATGAGCTTAATGCCTTGATAAGCTCCTTTCCTGAGGACGGCTCACCTCTCACAGTTCTGGGCGACTTTAACCTCCCCACGTCTACCTTTGACTCATTCCTCTCTGCCTCCTTCTTTCCACTCCTCTCCTCTTTTGACCTCACCCTCTCACCTTCCCCCCCTACTCACAAGGCAGGCAATACGCTCGACCTCATCTTTACTAGATGCTGTTCTTCCACTAACCTCATTGCAACTCCCCTCCAAGTCTCCGACCACTACCTTGTATCCTTTTCCCTCTCGCTCTCATCCAACACTTCCCACACTGCCCCTACTCGGATGGTATCGCGCCGTCCCAACCTTCGCTCTCTCTCCCCCGCTACTCTCTCCTCTTCCATCCTATCATCTCTTCCCTCTGCTCAAACCTTCTCCAAACTATCTCCTGATTCTGCCTCCTCAACCCTCCTCTCCTCCCTTTCTGCATCCTTTGACTCTCTATGCCCCCTATCCTCCAGGCCGGCTCGGTCCTCCCCTCCCGCTCCGTGGCTCGACGACTCATTGCGAGCTCACAGAACAGGGCTCCGGGCAGCCAAGCGGAAATGGAGGAAAACTCGCCTCCCTGCGGACCTGGCATCCTTTCGCTCCCTCCTCTCTACATTTTCCTCTTCTGTCTCTGCTGCTAAAGCCACTTTCTACCACTCTAAATTCCAAGCTTCTGCCTCTAACCCTAGGAAGCTCTTTGCCACCTTCTCCTCCCTCCTGAATCCTCCTCCCTCCTGAATCCTCCTCCCCCTCCCCCCTCCTCCCTCTCTGCAGATGACTTCGTCAACCATTTTGAAAAGAAGGTCGACGACATCCGATCCTCGTTTGTTAAGTCAAACGACACCGCTGGTTCTGCTCACACTGCCCTACCCTGTGCTCTGACCTCTTTCTCCCCTCTCTCTCCAGATGAAATCTCGCGTCTTGTGACGGCCGGCCGCCCAACAACCTGCCCGCTTGACCCTATCCCCTCCTCTCTTCTCCAGACCATTTCCGGAGACCTTCTCCCTTACCTCACCTCGCTCATCAACTCATCCCTGACCGCTGGCTACGTCCCTTCCGTCTTCAAGAGAGCGAGAGTTGCACCCCTTCTGAAAAAACCTACACTCGATCCCTCCGATGTCAACAACTACAGACCAGTATCCCTTCTTTCTTTTCTCTCCAAAACTCTTGAACATGCCGTCCTTGGCCAGCTCTCCCGCTATCTCTCTCAGAATGACCTTCTTGATCCAAATCAGTCAGGTTTCAAGACTAGTCATTCAACTGAGACTGCTCTTCTCTGTATCACGGAGGCGCTCCGCACCGCTAAAGCTAACTCTCTCTCCTCTGCTCTCATCCTTCTAGACCTATCGGCTGCCTTCGATACTGTGAACCATCAGATCCTCCTCTCCACCCTCTCCGAGTTGGGAATCTCCGGCGCGGCCCACGCTTGGATTGCGTCCTACCTGACAGGTCGCTCCAACCAGGTGGCGTGGCGAGAATCTGTCTCCTCACCACGCGCTCTCACCACTGGTGTCCCCCAGGGCTCTGTTCTAGGCCCTCTCCTATTCTCGCTATACACCAAGTCACTTGGCTCTGTCATAACCTCACATGGTCTCTCCTATCATTGCTATGCAGACGACACACAATTAATCTTCTCCTTTCCCCCTTCTGATGACCAGGTGGCGAATCGCATCTCTGCATGTCTGGCAGACATATCAGTGTGGATGACGGATCACCACCTCAAGCTGAACCTCGGCAAGACAGAGCTGCTCTTCCTCCCGGGAAGGACTGCCCGTTCCATGATCTCGCCATCACGGTTGACAACTCCATTGTGTCCTCCTCCCAGAGCGCTAAGAACCTTGGCGTGATCCTGGACAACACCCTGTCGTTCTCAACTAACATCAAGGCGGTGGCCCGTTCCTGTAGGTTCATGCTCTACAACATCCGCAGAGTACGACCCTGCCTCACACAGGAAGTGGCGCAGGTCCTAATCCAGGCACTTGTCATCTCCCGTCTGGATTACTGCAACTCGCTGTTGGCTGGGCTCCCTGCCTGTGCCATTAAACCCCTACAACTCATCCAGAACGCCGCAGCCCATCTGGTGTTCAACCTTCCCAAGTTCTCTCACGTCACCCCGCTCCTCCGCTCTCTCCACTGGCTTCCAGTTGAAGCTCGCATCCGCTACAAGACCATGGTGCTTGCCTACGGAGCTGTGAGGGGAACGGCACCTCAGTACCTCCAGGCTCTGATCAGGCCCTACACCCAAACAAGGGCACTGCGTTCATCCATCTCTGGCCTGGTCACCTCCCTACCACTGAGGAAGTACAGTTCCCGCTCAGCCCCGTCAAAACTGTTCGCTGCTCTGGCTCCCCAATGGTGGAACAAACTCCCTCACGACGCCAGGACAGCGGAGTCAATCACCACCTTCCGGAGACACCTGAAACCCCACCTCTTTAAGGAATACCTAGGATAGGATAAAGTAATCCTTCTCACCCCCCCCTTTAAGATTTAGATGCACTATTGTAAAGTGACTGTTCCACTGGATGTCATAAGGTGAATGCACCAATTTGTAAGTCGCTCTGGATAAGAGCGTCTGCTAAATGACTTAAATGTAAATGTAATGTAAATGTATATTCTCTGATTCTAATGCTATGATTGGATGGACAACATGTCAGTTCATACTGAAAAAGCTTTGATTGGTTGGAGCTCGTCCTCCGGAAGTGGTCATAATTACCTTGTAGGTCTATGGAAGGGGGTGAGGCCTACGAGCCTCCTAGGTTTTGTATTGAAGTCAATGTACCCAGAGGAGGACAGAAGCTATCTGTCCTCCGGCACAATGGTGCTTCCCCAGAGAGTGAAGTTACTATAGACCTTCATTGCAAAACACTGTGTTTTAATCAATTATTTGGTGGCATATGAATATATTTAGTATAGTTTTTATCTAAAAAGGATAACTTTTTAAGTGTTTCACAATTTTGTTTTCCATGACGTTTCACTGATGGGAATATAGGAGCAACTTAATGTAAAGTGTTACCAGTAAATCAGCTTTAATTTTTTTGTGCTTTTCATGTGGAATGATCTACAAAAGTCTTTAAAGTTGGTGGATTTGGTGCCTCTAGGGCTTGCGCAAAAAAACTAATAGCAGATTTACTCAAAAATACTTTGTTGTGACTAGGGGGCAGTATTTTCATTTTTGAAAAAATAACGTACCCAAAGTAAACAGGATATTTTGTTAGGACAAGATGCTAGAATATGCATATAATTGACAGCTTAGGATAGAAAACACTAAAGTTTCCAAAACTGTAAAAATATTGTCTGTGAGTACAACAGAACTGATATTGCAGGCAAAAGCCTGAGAAAAATCCAATCAGGGAGTGCCTCATGTATTGCAAGCTCCGCGTTCCAATGTGTCCCTATTGAGCAGTGAATGGGCTATCAACCAGATTACTTTTTCTACGTATTCCCCAAGGTGTCTACAGCATTGTGACGTAGTTTTACACGTTTATGTTGAAGATTACCCGTAAGCGGTCACCTGATGGCTCTCAGAGTGATTCTCGCGTAAAATACAAAGGTAGCCATTTTTCCAATCGGTCCTACTGATAAACCAATTGTCCCGGTGGATATATTATCGAATAGATATTTGAAAAACACATTGAGGATAGATTATAAACAACGTTTGCCATGTTTCTGTTGATATTATGGAGATAATTTGGAATATTTTTCGGCATTTTCGTGACTGCAATTTCCGGGCGATTTCCCAGCCAAACGTGAAGAACAAACAGAGCTATTTCACCTACAAAAATAATATTTTTGGAAAAAAGGAACATTGGCTATCTAACTGGGAGTCTTGTGAGTGAAAACATCAGAAGCTCATCAAAGGGAAACGATTTAATTTGATTGCTTTTCTGATTTCCGTCACCAAGTTACCTGCTGCTAGCTGGACAAAATGCTATGCTAGGCTATCAATAAACTTACACAAATGCTTGTCTAGCTTTGGCTGTAAAGCATATTTTGAAAATCTGAGATGACAGCTGTGTCTCAGTATATTTCACTTGTGATTTTCATGAATAGGAATATTTTCGAGTAATATTCATGTCCGTTGCGTTATGCTAATTAGTGTCAGTCGATGATTACGCTCCCGGATCCGGGATGGGGACTATCAAGAGGCGCATGTTAGAGAACCTTTTTTTACTGAAGTATGTATTTGTTTCTCATGATTGTGTTTTGCTCTTCGTGTTTTGTTTGCATTTCAAGTATTGTGTAATTGATAGATATGTATTGTGTAATGATTGTTTATGGTGCTTATTGATGTATTGGATAGGTCGTCATTGTAAATAAGAATTTGTTTCAAGTGCCTGTAACGGTTTTCTAGGTTTGGTGAAGGAGAGTCGGACCAAACTGCAGCGTGTAGATTGCGATCCATGTTTAATGAACAAAAAACGTAACACGAATCTAAAACACAAACACTACAAAACGTAACGAAAACCAAAACAGCCTATACTAGTGAAAACTAACATAGACAGGAACAAGGACACTAAGGACAATCACCCACAACACAACCAAAGAATATGGCTGCCTAAATATGGTTCCCAATCAGAGAAAACGATAAACACCTGCCTCTGATTGAGAACCAGTTCAGACAGCCATAGACTTACCTAGAACACCCCACTAAGCTACAATCCCACTACATACACACCAAAACCCCAAGACAAAACACACCACAATAAAAAAAAACATGCCACACCCTGGCCTGACCCAATACATGAAGATAAACACAAAATACTTCGACCAGGGCGTGACAGTGCCAAATAAAGTAACAGGGTTGTCGATTTGTTCTTAAATCACCCATAAATCCCATTGAGACAGGGGGAATGGAAGCTTGTTGTGTGCAGCAGGAAGTGGCAATTGAAAGCAAGCTTCACTAAAACATCTTTCTTGTTGAAAAATGTCTGTCCTGTCTATCTAAGGTTAACAGAGTTGACATGTTATGCTCGACCCACTCAGTTTTCCACCACATAACACCAGAAAATGGGCAAAAAGAGTATAACCAGATCACCTGATTTTACTCTATGATTTGACTATTAGATGTTCAATGTTTGTATTGAAATAAATATTTTAAAAAGGAATAGTTTCACCATATTAATATGAGAGTTCAGCTCACAACAGGCTTGACCTTAAAATGAGGGCCAGATGTAAATGAATCATTAATCACATGAAATATATAATTATCTTCAGGAATTACTTTGTCAAGCAACAAAATAACTAGGGCTTTACAACGATGGTGAAACTTAGAGACATTTTGGGGATTAAGTGGGTTAAAATCTTCCTAGAAGTGACACAGGGTTGGCGGAAGGACGTGTCAAAATGCTGAATATTGGCACTTTAGCATGCGTTTTTTTGTATTCAAATTTGATTTATTGAATTCTCCATTTGGACTATGTTAAAGGGCACTTCATTTAATTTAACAGGACTTTAAAATTCAATATTGGTGCACAATTTCTACTTAAAATATCAAAAGGAACTCATTTCGTGGAATGACCCTACAACCACTTAGAGAAAGAAAGTTGTGGTAAAGGTTTATCAGATGAAAACTGAATCAGATGAGCAGCATGGAACTGGAGAGCTTGACATCGAAATAAGTGAGGATACACTGAAGTGAGTTTTGTCAGATGAGGCAAATATTGGAGGGTTCAGGCTTACCACTAAACCAGGCTTACTTCTACAGATCCTACAGAGTAATTCCAACCCCACTTTTACTTTTTACTTGTATATATTTTTCTCTCAAAGCCAATATGTAAGCCAATATGTAATTTATAGGCCTATAGTGTGTTGCATTGCAGTGAATGGAATGGGTGGAGTAGAATGTGTTGCTGGGTATTTAGACCTAAGTCCTCCATGAAATAACACCATATATAGATTCTACAGACACTACTGAGTATTCCCAATGCCACATTTACATCAGCACATTGAATAGTTTTCTCTCTTATAAGCCAATATATAGTTTATAGGCTTCCAGTGTTTTATTGGGACCAATTGAATGGGTGCAGTGGAACTTGTTGCTGGGTATTTAGACCTCAAGTCCCCTATGAAATAGAACCATATATAGACTCTAGTGATAGATCAGTAGGGTCTGAATATTATGCTCTTAACTTTAATTTACTTCAGATCCAATCATTTCTCAATATGCTGCACTTAAAATATTATTTATATCACAAAAAGTAGTAATTATCTTTAGTTTAGATTTACCCCCGAAGTAGATATAATTTTGTAACAGCATTTTCGTATAATATCGTTTTGTCGCAAACTTTTATTTTGAAGGCAAAATCGGAAAACCAGAAGCCTTAATGTTGCTGCAGGGACAATAATGTTGCCGTCGTGACGCTAATCCAGACTGATTTGCAAAAGCACAAAGGCTTCTTCTGACATGGGGAGCTGACGAATCGTAGCCTGCTATTTTCCGTTACTGCTAACTGGAATGTTTGGGACGTCCCAAGGATCTCTTTTAGACTTGACCATTTTCCTCCGGGGTACCGGATGGTACAGTTTAGAAGATCCGTTTTCCTCTTCGACATAGTTTTATTTTAGTTTGAGCTTATTTACGATTATCAGTGACAATTGCATGCATTTAAATAGTGAAATCCATGTAAACAAGTGCTTGTTATGGGAAACTTCACTTGGAACAAAAATGCCGGACCATATTCAATCAAAACCGGTAAGTGGCATTCAGGTGTATAACATTTAAATTATAATCGATATAGTTACACACATTACACTGTTGCATACAGCACCAATTCTACTTTTTCTGTTATGTTAGTTTCCCTCTGTGCAGCCTAGGTTTTGGTTGGGATAGCCTGAGAGGATTTCAATAGGTCAGCTTGTAAATGGGTGTAAATATGTGCATAAAAGGTAGTCTTTTGATGATGTCATTTGTATTATTTAAAAATGTTTTTATTTATGATAATTGATATATATTGATATCATCATATATCATGATTATAAAGTACATTCAGTCTGGTTTTAGACAATGAATGTCATTGGGAAGGTTCACTCCAAGACAAAGTTCCTGGCAAGGGTAACCAAGTTCATGGATACAGAGACTATGAGGACCCTGTAAACATTATGATGCAGTGCTGCAATGACTATGCTTGCATCTCATGGGTCAGGGGTATAACCAAAAATGTAATTAGGCATGTCGGGTAAGAACACATTCTTATTAACAATGACGGACTTCCCCGTCCAAATGCAGGCAATGCTGAGCCAATTGTGGGCCGCCCTATGGGACTCCCAATCACAGCCAGATGTGATGCAGCCTGGATATGAACCATGGACTAGAATAACACCTCTTAGACCACTGCGCCACTCGGGAGCCCCATTCAGTCCTTGTCCAATTCTGAGGCACACATTGACGATATATTGGAAGAACTGTCCACATGTACTTTTCATCAGCCAACAAGATATTTATTTCTCACACAGAATAGAATATGCCAACTTTTGTACTATGGGGGATCCCCCATATTAATACTACCACTAGTCTCAAAAAAGCGGCTGACTCAACAGATCAGAACATTTAGCTTAAAATGTCAATGAAATATTAGGCTATTTATGAGCGCAGCAATGCGCACATTGCAGTAGACTATGAGCGTGAATGTTCCGAAGTGCAATCAATTAGTGGGAAAACACCATTCTCAAAAGTGACCGCCAGTGCGATTTATGCATGCAAAGCTTTTATTATAAAGGTGCATCTTTATGGTGTAAATTATCTTCCCCAGATTTGTGCTGCGTATGTATGCCAGTTAGGCTCTACACCTGTTGTGAAGCGGATTAATGTGCTAAATTTTAAGAAGTTATTTGGCTACTTTAGTTGTGATACAAACCTTATCAAAACATACATCATTCACCAGTGAAAATATATAATTCACAAGTGATAGGCTGATATTGTCAGCCAACAGACTGTTCTTGATTTAATCTTGTCTTTACATATACTAAATAATATATGTGTGAAATTTGTTTTGATTTAGAATGGACCATTATCATGCACCTGTCACAAAATACATGTCATCCATGGACTTTGATGGCCACATGAAAAATGTTGTGCAACATGAGCACATGGGCTCTCATGTGTTTGATTGGATTTTCAATGACCGGGACAATAGAGTACTGAGTACCAGGCAGATATCAATTTTGGTTGGCTACTATTGTCCATTAGCAGCATCAGAGCTTGGAGAAGCCTAATTACCGTGACTAAACAGTCACCTGGAATTTGACTGCCATCATTACTCGTGACCACCGGTGTGGCGGTAATACGGTACCAGCACTAGGTGTACCAAGCCATGTAACATCCATCCCTAAGCTAGGGAGTTAAGATACTCTTAAGAAATGGTTGATGGGAAAAATGCTTTTAAACTGCGCAGGTTTAAATAAAGTATAATTGTTGAACATTACATAGTAATATATTTGATTCCTTTTACAGTTTCCATGTTTCCATGTTATAATCTGTACATTTTGAAGTTATGGATGTATTTTCATGAGGACCACAATGTAAATATGTTTTTAAACTTGTTTGGGTCATCATTGATGATTTTAATGCTATTTTACTGTATCCGCATGTGTGGTTGTATTATGTTTTGAAATGGTCAAATAAAAAAATCTATTTAGTATATTATTCCTTCAAGGATGAAGGAGTGAACACTATTTATAATAAGGGTTACATGGAGAAAATCGGACCTCTCTGAAATGAAAATGGATGGCCTTCCCTTCAGCAAAATATACACTGAACAAAAATATAAACGCAACATGTGAAGTATTGGTCCCATGTTTCATGAGCTGAAATAAAAGATCCCAGAAATGATCCATACACACAAAGTTTATTTGTGCACAATTTTGTTAACATCCCTGTCAGTCAGCATTTTTCCTTTGCCAAGATAATGTATCCACATCACAGGTGTGGGATATCAAGAAGCTGATTAAACGTCATGATCATTACATAGGTGCACCTTGTGCGGATAACAATAAAAGGCCAGTCTAAAATGTGCAGTTTTGTCACAGCACAATGCCAAAGATGTCTCAAGTTTTGAGGGAGCGTGCAATTGGCATGCTGACAGCAGGAATGTCCACCGGAGCTGTTGTCAGAGAATTGAATGTTCAACGTTGTTTCAGAGCTTGTTTCTAGCATAAAGCATTAAGGACCAAAGCGCTGTTATAGATAATAATCAGATCAGTTTTATTTTCTTCCTAATCTTAAACTAACAAGGGGTTTGCCTGTGCTTTTTGCCATTTTCTTTCATAAAAAAGAAACTCCCTCAATTTGAGTCTTGGTTTTAACTTAACATCCCTTCACTGACATGAGGTAGGCTATTTAAATAGTGAATGGTGGGTGGAGAAATTGACCGACAAAGCTATGGATATAGCCGCCTATAGCCTAATTTTGTCTGTCAAACACGGCCTACCCCTGATTTCTTGAAAAGGCTCCAACACAACACCGTATTGTTGTTAGTAAAGTCTAATTAAAGGAAGACGGTTTAAATGAATTATGCCTACATGAATTTACCTACTTTCAGAACCATGAGCTGTCCATTTCCGATAGATGGTGCTGCTGCTTTAAGTTTCAGCATCACAATGTAAGTTACTTGGATCTGGCTTATTGTGAGGGTAATAACTGATAAATACATCATGGGCAAGAGCTTATTTTTTAATAATATAAATTATAGTGGTATTAAGCTATCAAAGTTGACTTCTGGTCCTCCTTCTCATCTTCAACTCTCCTTCTCAAACTGAACAGAACATAGGCTATAGGCTAAGTCTGTGTGCAACAGGCCTCATAAAAACATGTTGGGGGAAGAAACCTTTAACTCTACTCCTGAACTGCCACCATAGCCCAACACAGGTTTTTGATCCGCAAGAGCAGAGCCCTAACCAGCCCAGCCATTGGTTAAGCAGTGCACTAAACACTTTTCGATCAGCAATAGCAGAGCATTCCGGGGCTCAGGGTTTGAATGTTCACTGTAGTGTGTAGTGCAGCCTAGTTTTATTCACACCATCCCAGTAGCTATCTTTGGGATCCCGAGTGGCGTGGTGATCTAAGGCACTACCTCTCAGTGCTTGAGGTATCACTACAGACACCCTGGTTCAAATCCAGGCTGTATCACAACCAGTCATGATTGGGAATCCCATAGGGCAGCGCACAATTGGGGTAGCGTTGTAAATAAGAATTTGCCCAGCAACCGCCCCAAAACATCACTGCTCTAGAGGAGACCTGCATGGAGGAATGGGCGAAAATACCAGCAACAGTGTGTGAAAACCTTGTGAAGACTTACAAAAAACGTTTGACCTTGAACTTTTGTTATTGACCAAATACTTATTTTCCACCATAATTTGCAAATAAATTGATTAAAAATCCTACAATGTGATTTTATGGATTTTTTTTCTCCAATTTTGTCTGTCATAGTTGAAGTGTATCTATGATGACAATTACAGTCCTCTCATCTTTTTAAGTGGGAGTACTTGCACAATTGGTGGCTGACTAAATACTTTTTTGCCCCACTGTATATCAATCATACATTGAATATCAATCATCTATATATCAATCACACATTGATATATAGCCTAATAAGCAACTAATTCTAAAACACTGAGAAACGTTGACATTTCATCAATTACAAATTCCATGATCCTCCCCTGAACTAGATTTTAAAATACTAAAAATTCCTCGTCTGAATTTGAAAAAGCATGACTCTCCCCTATTTTCCTCCAGGTAGTCATTCTGTAAATGTCTATCCATCCCTAAGGAGAGAGAGGAAGAATGCCAGAGAGTTCAGCAGCCAGCTATACAATTCTCCACATGTTGTCTTTGCGTTTCCTTCTTTGACATGTACTGTGACAGTGACACATTTTTTGTTGTTTTGGGTCTGTACTCCAGCACTTTGAATTTTATGACTGAGGTTAAAGTGCAGACTGTCACCTTTAATTAAGCCATATTGGGTGAACCGTTTAGAAATTACAGCACTTTTTTACATAGTCCCCCAATTTTAGGGGACCAAAAGTATTGGGGAAAATTCACTTATGTGTATTAAAGTAGTAAAAAGTTAAGTATTTGGTCTCATATTCATAGCAAGCAATGACTACATCAAGCTTGTGACTCTACACAATTGTTGGATGCATTTGCTGTTTGTTTTTGGTGGTGTTTCAGATGATTTTGTGTCCAACAGAAATGAAGGGTAAATAAGTAGTGTCATTTGAGTCACTTTAATTGTAAATAAGAATAAAATATGTTTCTGAATACTAATACATTAAATGTGGATGCTACCATGATTACAGATACTCCTGAATGAATCATGAATAATTATGAGTGAGAAAGTTGGAGGCAAAAATATCATACCCACCCATCACATTCGCAGTGGATCAGAAGTTTACATACACTCAATTAGTATTTTGCCTTTAAATTGTTTAACTTAGGTCAAACGTTTTGGGTAGCCTTCCACAAGCTTCCCACAATAAGTTGGGTGAATTACGACCCATTCCTCCTGACAAGGATGGTGTAACTGAGTCAGGTGTGTAAGGCCTCCTTATGAGCACACGCTTTTTCAGTTCTTCACAAATTTTCTGCAGGTTTGAGGTCAGGGCTTTGTGATGGCCACTCCAATACTTTGACTTTGTTGTCCTTAAGCCATTTTGCCACAACTTTGGAAGTATGCTTGCGTGCATCATCCATTTGGAAGACCCATTTGCGATCAAGCTTTAACTTCCTGACAGATGTCTTGAGATGTTGCTTCAATATATCCACATAATTTACCTTGCTCATGTTGCCATCTATTTTGTGAAGCGCACGAGTCCCTCCTGCAGCAAAGCACCCCCACAACATGATTCTGCCACCCCCATGCTTCATGTTTGAGATGGTGTTCTTCGGCTTGCAAGCGTCCCCCCTTTTCCTCCAAACGTAACAATGGTCATTATGGCCAAACATTCTATTTTTGTTTCATCATACTAGAGAACATTTCTATAAAAAGTACAATATTTGTCCTCAGTGCAGTTATAAACCGTAGTCTGGCTTTTTTATGGTGGTTTTGGAGCAGTGGCTTCTTCCTTGCTGAGTGACCTTTCAGGTAATGTCAATATAGGACTCATTTTACTGTGGATACAGATACTTTTGTACCTGTTTCCTCCAGCATCTTCACAAGGTCATTTGCTGTTGTTCTGGGATTGATTTGCACTTTTCGCGCCAAAGTACATTCATCTCTCGGAGACAGAACGCGTCTCCTTTCTGAGCGGTATGATGGCTGCATGGTAATAATAATATAATAATAATATATGCCATTTAGCAGACGCTTTTATCCAAAGCGACTTACAGTCATGTGTGCATACATTCTACGTATGGGTGGTCCCCGGGATATGGTCCCATGGTGTTTATACTTGTGTACTATTGTTTGTACAGATGAACGTGGTACCTTCAGGCAGTTGGAAATTGCTTCCAAGGATGAACCAGGTCTTGGCTGATTTATTTTAATTTCAATGCAAGAGGCACTGAGTTTGACAGTAGGCCTTAATACATCCATAGGTACACTTCCAATTGACTCAAATGATGTCAATTAGCCTATGAGAAGCTTCTAAAGCCATGACATAATTTTCTGGAATTTTCCAAGCTGTTTAAAGGCACAGTCAACTTAGTGTATGTAAACGTCTGACTCTCTGGAATTGTGATACCATGAATTGTAAGTGAAATAATCTGTCTATAAACAATTGTTGGAAATATTACTTGTGCCATGCACAAAGTAGATGTCCTAACCGACTTGACAAAACTATAGTTTGTTAACAAGAAATTTGTGGAGTGGTTGAAAAGCAAGTTTTAATGACTCCAACATAAGTGTATGTAAACTTCCGACTTCAACTGTAAACACTTCCATACATTTTTTCAACGGGTACCAGGGGACCTTCAGATGAGTGCTGTGAGGCACTGGGCGTCCGAGAGCAAAACAACGTAGGTATGTAACTTTCATCAAATTCTCCTCCATTTCACATGTTCCTAAATAGGGTGTAGTAAGCTCACTAAACAAATTGTGGAGGAAAGGTTTAGAACTTAAGTTGTAATATTTTACACAGAATGTTATCAGTGCAAGATCAAATTAAACAAAAATATTTTCTGCAATGGTATTTTCCGGCTTTATTATAAAATAAAATGCACTGAGGAGACTATACATTTCTTTGATTATCCATTCTGCCGATGTCGTCTGAAACAAAAGATTGTCTATTATATTGACAAGATATTCCAGCGACTGCTTTCACAATGGAAATACATGTCCTCAAGATGGAAGGCAGGTGGGAGGAGGCGAGATCAGGTAAGACCACACTAGCCAATGACAGGACAGATACACATGTTAACAACAGGCCATAGAGATAGAGGACTCATCTTTGTCTGTGCTATTATAGCAACTGTCAAAGCATGGGCAGCGTCATTGAGGCTCTCCATTTTAAAATAGCTAATTTTCTTCTTAAATGGCTGATTTGCTCCCAAGTCATAGTAATCTCCACGCAGTTGACTACTTTTAAATGGTGGAAGCCCTCAATGGCTATGTCCATGCTAAAAACGGGTTATATCCATGATGAGTTATCTATCTCAGTGACAACTCTGATATATATATATATATATTTTCGAAGTTCCCAAAATGACGCGAGTCCACTTATATCAGTGCATTCTTAAGCACCTAAGATTACAAAACTTCTATTCAATCAAATAAGCCTCACGTAGGTAATACCTATTCAATGTTTGTTGACCAAATTCAATACTCTCTTGTTGACCTCCATACAAAAATTCATTACTTCGTGTGCTTAATTTTGTGGACAGATTTTGGGCAGAGTAAAACGTTTCGCTTTGCCTCTTCCTCTCTGCTGAAACTCCTATGCTAATATTGGTTGCGTTCCCAATATGCGTTGCCCTGCTCAGACGTTGTATGCATCATCAATGGTTGCGTGCCATGTCATCAACTGTGTCATCGACTGACAGATTGCTTAAACATAATGAGTCGGCCCGAGAATTGAACCCTGTGGCACCCCCATAGAGACTGGCATTCCAAAGGTGAGGGGCAGTAGTGGAAAAGGTCCTGTCGCCCATGGTGCGAACCCTGGTCTTTGGGACCAATTTTCAAAGCGTGGAAATAAATATGATGAAAATTCCAGAAATATATATTTTACCTTAAATGTAATTTTCTAGCTCAAATGTACTGAACAAAAATATAAATGCAACATGCAACAATTTATGAATTCCTATAAGCAAATCAGTCAGTTTAAATAAATTCATTAGGCCCTAATCTATGGATTTCACATGACTGGGCAGGGGTGCAGCCATGGGTGGGCCTCAGATGGCATAGGCCCACCCACTTGGGGCCCAGGCCCAGCCAATCAGAATTAGTTTTCCCCCACAAAAGGGCTTTAATGAAGACAGAAATACTCCTCAGTTTCATCAGCTGTCCGGGTGGCTGGTCTCAGACGATCCCAAGAAGAAGCCAGATGTGGAAGTCCTGGGCTGGAGTCGTTACACCTGGCCTGCGGTTGTGAGGCCAGTTAGATGTACTGCCATATTCTCTAAAATGACGTTGGAGGCAGCTTTTGGTAGAGAAATTAACAATTCAATTTTGTTGGACCATTTTGCATTCTCGTTCCCATTGTTGTGATAAGAGCAAGCACGTGCCTGCTCGCACACGGAATTGTATCACTTGAGTACAACAAAATTGAATAGAATGTTGTGGATAAAGTTAGGAATTATACAATTTAATATGTAAAACATCTAAAGACCAGCGTCACTATACTGAGAGCTTTGCAGTTTCTAAAAGGCAAAGCTGATCCTAGTACAGATCTCCCACTCTGAGACACTTTGTGGATACACGTGCCTTGAGTCCAGAGGCCTGGCTGGGAGTCTTCTTCCTTCACACTGAGACCAAGACACTGACATTGTTGCTTTGAATCAAGATGTTTCTCTGCTCTATCTTGACTCGTTTATTGAACGTTTACGTTTTTTTGAAGCCTTTGTTAATTTTTATCCGTGGCCCGTATACTGCAGAATGAGCAATGAAGAAGTCTTGCTGGTGCAGTTAGTTTTGCTAACTGGGTGTTGAACGTCGAGACCATGGCAAGAGAACAATAGGCCTACCAGATATTATTATATTATTATTATAAGCTGTTAAAACACAGATCACACAAATAACCTCTAATTCACCCAAACCTCATGCGGAATTGAGATTCACTGATTTATTGTTGTTTCTAATCCATATACTCCCAGTCGATGTGCAAGTAAATAAGAAATTCCCTCGACCACTCCCACAAATTGGGGGAAACAAACATTCTTTCCCATTCATCCCCATTGTAAAAGAGCCAATTTCTTTGTCGATTTTTTTGTTTTGTTACACAGAACAAAACATGCCGAAAAGTTGTTGTTCAATGTACATGTAACCAGGTCAAAACTCCTGACCTATGGATCGCAATGCTTCCACGTAGGGAAATAGAGCCCGCGAGAAGAGACATGTGGCTTCAAGCTATTCAACGTGGGAGAGTGGGAAATGTAGGGACCCTGTGTCCAAATAGGCTTTGTGTGTAGAAAACATTTCATCACAGGTAAGACATTTAACTTGTTTACTATAGTCCATGTGTAACTCCATTCACCACTTGTAGCTGTATAGTCTATTTTTTGTGTTGGTCTTGGTTAGCTTAATGTTCCGGTCGTTCAATATTTAGCAGCCACGTGAAAAGTGGCATGAAAAGTGGCACGAGGGAAGCCCTACAATATTACATGTTTTTAGTGAGTAGTGAGAACGGTCTGGGGCAGGCAATGTTTAAAAGGAATCTTTAAACATGTTGTACTTTTCTTAAATGTAGTTTTGTAATTGACTAAAACAAGCAGACAATAAGGAAATTGAGTTTAATTAAAAAGGGTCACATTTTTGCTGTGAGCCAATGGGGTAATCTAGGTAAGCACAGAACCGATCTACTACCAACTGGAACTATGAGCCTAATTGTATCAGGTTGTTGTTCAGCATTGACAATTGTTAGTGAGTGGACTATCCTGGTGGTTAAATCAATACAAATTAAATTAAAATTTCCTCCCAAACCTCATCTACTGTATAAAAAAATCACTTTATTTTTTACAAACTGTGCCTGATGGGAAAGATCTGTAAGTTTAGTGTTCTGTAAAAAAGTTATCTGACATTATCTTCCTTTACCAAATGACCACAACATCTTTACAACATTTTGGCAAGAGACAACAGTAATTTTGCAGGAATAATAATTTTAACAAAACAACAAGAGTGGTGGAAATATAATACCTCTTTCACATGCAGTCACTGGGTCAGACTTGAATGGTCTTGCTGTTCAGCTTGAACATGTTTGGATGTCTTCTCTCACGGTCACTCAGGTTAGGTGTTTTGGTCTTTGATCATATTTTCTTCTTAACCAGATAAGGAAGAAATAATGTTATCAACTCTTGAGTACACTAAAAACAAAATCCATGTATTTTCGTCTGATTGTTAAAATCATTCAAAATAAATTCTGGTATGCAGTCCACCATATGGCCACTTTGGACAAGTTCGGTAACATTCGGGATAAACACACACTCCATTTCCATCCTGATCCACACTCCATTTCCATCCACTCCATTTCCATCCATCCCATCTCCTGATCAGTAACAGATATTGGACCAACCTGTCTATCAAAATGAAACAATTTGACTTTTACGGATTGATGGTTGTTTCTGAGCCTGATTGTACCAGGTTGCAGTTTAACATCACTAAAAGTAGGCTATTTCCATCAGATGTATCATATTACACACATCCGCAGTAGCACATTTATTGACACATCTGGATCTATTCCTAAATGTGACAATTCAGTTGATGTTTTATTATGAAATGGTTTCAATTTTACTTAGCTGCTGTTGATTAATCCATCTGTTTTCTTTCTGCCACTTACCTTATCACCAACTTCTCTCTCCCTGTAGTCGTCTGACAGAAACCCACCTGGGAGGTCGAACTAGACTGGTGAGTTGGGTACGACTGGTGCTTTCTCAAAACTGGGATCGAAACTGGTGATATCTGACACCCCCCTGGCCCCTAGGACTTCTAATTGCTACTTTTTACCGTTACTCTAATTTGCATTTCACTCATAAAATGTAGACTAGACTTGTTCCTCCAACTAGCTATTTCAGTTTATACAGTTTAGACAGAGTATCAACATCAGAAATATAAGCCATTTGCCACACACACAACCTATGCACAAAATGAAATGCCCTTTTATATTGTTATAATTTTTGAAAATTATGTGGAATTATATGTATCTCTGATCAGTGCATTGGACCTTTAACTCATGCAAAGTCAATCTGGATCATGGACCATACACAGCCAGTGGAGGTCAGTATGGTATCATCGACTAAAACTGAAGGCTGCAAGGAAGCTTCAGTTGATAGGTCGACACCATGACAAATGGATGGAAAGTAGCATAGGCCTATGGCTTTACGGGCAACCTAACAATCACCAGTTGATCGTAAATACATTTATCTTCCTTATTATGTTGTTTCGCCATCATTCCTTGTACAGTATAAAGCCTTAGCCATACAAAACTACCACTCTCTACTGTTACAACCTGTGAGTATTTAATGGAAATACTTTAGCTGTATGAGGCCAAACATGACTGTATCACTATCAATGTTTACAATAAATTATGTATATATATCAGAAGTTTATACATCTTCATAATAACATTTTAAACAAAAACACTTAACAAAAGGCAATAGATTAAGGGGGTGTGGACGTACAATTGAAGTCGGAAGTTTACATACACCTTAGCCAAATACATTTAAACTCAGTTTTTCACAATTCCTGACATTTAATCCAAGTAACAATTCCCTGTCTTAGGTCAACAATAAATTGGGTGAATTTCAGCAAAGAAAAGGAAGAGAGAGACACAGGTGAGCCAAACATTTCCTAGTGTCTTCTTTGTTGTCGGATCGAGGTGCTTATCATACTCACTCCGGTTCTTCTAAGGTCTAGGCGTACCCTCTGCATGTCTGCCCAAGTGTCCGAGTGACTGGTGGAACAGGTGGGACCAATTCCTGGTGCCAAATGGTTGCAGCACCTGGAGTGGGTAATATTGGCTTTGAATCACCAGCCCCAGTTGGTGCCTGTAGAGCTGTCCATGGTGCTGACTCACCTTGGCCTCTCTAGCATCTTGAGCTGACCAAGGTCCTGCTTCTTCGTTGAAGCTAGGGTTGCAAAGGGTCCAAACTTTCCGGTAAATTTTCTGAGATATTCCATAGGAAGTTAAGTCCGAGAGTTTTGCTTAAATTCATCAAAAAAGTTAGCTTATAACAGTGAACCTTTTTTTGTGGGATACACAATGCTAGGTCTTGTGGCATATTTTGTTCAAACTATCCCCAATTCAATGGAATTGCAACCCTCTGCATGCACAGTGCATTCTTCCATCACATGTGCAGTGCACTCTTCCATCACATGTACAGTTGATTCTCAAAATCTTGCACACTAATGAGATGCTATTGAGCCCACACTACTACACTGCCTGAGCCAAGAACTACATGCTTTCTGGTTTTGATGACAATACTGGGTGGGGTGAATATATTTTATATGTCAGACATCATTTTTTGTTAACTAGTAAATAGTAGCCTACAGAAAAGTGTGTTTAATTTCCTTGGGGTAGGGGGCAGTATTTTCACGTCCGGATGAAAAGCGTGACAAGAGTAAATTGCCTGCTACTCAGGCCCAGATGCAAAGATATGCATATTAGTTGATTTGGATAGAAAACACTCTGATGTTTCTAAAACAGTTTGAATGATGTCTGTGAGTATAATAGAACTCATATGGCAGGCAAAAACCTGAGAAGAAATTCCAACCAGGAAGTGGGAAATCTGAGGTTTGTAGGTTAAGTCTTAGCCTATCCAATATACAGTGTCTATGGGGTCATATTGTACTTCCGGAGGCTTCCACTAGATGTCAACAGTCTTTAGAACCTTGTTTCAGGCTTCTACTGTGAAGTGGGAGAGAATGAGAGCTGATTGAGTCATGGGTCTGCCAGAAGGCCATGTGCTCAGTCTGGCGCGCGCTCCGTTCCCTTTCATTTCTAAAGACAAAGGAATTCTCCGGTTGAAACATTTATTGAAGATTCATGATAAAAACATCCTAAAGATTGATTATATACATAATTTGAAATGTTTCTACGAATTGTAATGGAACCTTTTTGACTTTGTCTGGACCTAGTGCCTGCGCATTTGGATTAATGTCCTAAATGCGCAAACAAAAAGGAAGTATTTTGACATAAAGATGAACTTTATTGAACAAATCAAACATTTATTGTGGAACTGAGATTCCTGGGAGTGCATTCTGATGAAGATCATCAAAGGTAAGTGAATATTTATAATGCTATTTCGGACTTTTGTTGACCCCATAACATGGCGGGTATCTGTATTGCTTGTTTTGGTCTCTGAGCGCTGTACTCAGATTATTCCATGGTGTGCTTTTTCCGTAAAGCTTTTATAAAATCTGACACAGGGTTTGCATTAACTTCTTATGGTATAGGGGACAGCATTTTCACTTTTGGATAAATAGCATGCCCAATTTCAACTTCCTGCTACTCATGCCAAGAATAAATAAATGTAAATGTTTGGGGAGTCTCCCACATACCTTTTGGCGAACACCAAACATGTTTGCTTATTTTTGTCTTTAAAACTTCTTAAGGTATAGGGGGCAGCATTTTTGCTTTTGCATAAATAGCCAGGAATATAAGATATGCATATTATTAGTAGATTTGGATAGAAAACACTCTGAAGTTTCTAAAACGGTTTGAATCATGTCTGTGAGTATAACAGAACTTATGTAGCAGGCAAAACCCCGAGGACTAACCGTTCAGAATGTATTTTTTTGAGGTCTCTGTCTGTTCAGTGTGTTCTCATTGGGAAACGATATTTCTTAGGCACTTGTTTTCAGTTCCTACCGCTTCCACTGGATAATAGTCACCAGTCTTTGGAATTTGGTTAAGGTTATTCCTTTGTGCAATGAAGAAGTATGGCCATGGAGAAAATGGATAGCACTGTTGAGAGTTGCGCAAGACTTGAAAAGTAGCGTTAGTTTCCTCTCGTCCTCTATTGACAACAGATAGACCAGTCTTCAATTTCATCGATTATTAACGTTTAAAAGTACTTTTTAGAATTTTTAGAACACACTCAAGAACCTCCAGAAGCTAACCAGCTAACTAGCTACAAGCTATTTAGTCATTGTTAGCCACTGCTAACTGTTTTTAACCTGGATAACACTCGCCAGTCCAGCTTCCCTGCCCCATCCACCGCTGCCCCACTGGACACTGATCATTTGGCTACATAGCTGATGCATGCTAGACTGTCCATTAATCACGGTACTCCATTCTGCTTGTTTATGTTTTATGTCGGCCCCAGCCGCACTCAGGCTCTGTGTGTAGTTAATCCGACCCTCCCTGCCTAGCCTACGCCATTTTACCTGCTGTTGTTGTGCTAGCTGATTAGCTGTTGTTGTCTCACCTATTGTTTTAGCTACTGTTTTAGCTAGCTCTCCCAATTCTACACCAGTGATTACTGTATGTCTCTCTCAAATGTCAATATTCCAAGTATACTGTTGTTCAGGTTAGTTATCATTGTTTTAGTTTACAATGGATCTCCTAGTTCCACTGTTCACCTCCCACACATGCAGTGTCCTCACCCACTACAACCAGCATGTCCAGAGATGCAACCTCTCTCTTCATCACCCAGTGCCTGGGCTTACCTCCGCTGTACCCGCACCCCACCATACCCCTGTCTGCGCATTATACCATGAATATATTCTACCATGCCCAGGAAAGCTAAGGCCAGCTTCTTCAGGCAGATGTTTGCATCCTGTAGCTCCAACTCCAAAAGGTTCTGGGACACTGAAGTCCATGGAGAACAAGCGCACCTCCTCCCAGCTGCCCACTGCACTGAGGCTAGGTAACACGGTCACCACCGATAAATCCATGATTATCGAAAACTTCAACAAGCATTTCTCAACGGCTGGCTATGCCTTCCGCCTGGCTACTCCAACCTCGGCCAACAGCTCCGCCCCCCCCCGCAGCTACTCGCCCAAGCCTCTGGACCCTCTATTTCTGAAACTATCCGCCGCCATTGTCGCAACCCCTATTACCAGCCTGTTCAACCTCTCTTTCATATAGTCTGAGATCCCCAAGGATTGGAAAGCTGCCGCAGTCATCCCCCTCTTCAAAGAGGGAGACACCCTGGGCCCAAACTGTTACAGACCTATATCCATCCTGCCCTGCCTATCTAAGGTCTTCGAAAGCCAAGTCAACAAACAGGTCACTGACCATCTCGAATCCCACCGTACCTTCTCCGCTGTGCAATCTGGTTTCCGAGCCGGTCACGGGTGCACCTCAGCCACGCTCAAGGTACTAAATGATATCATAACCGCCATTGATAAAAGACAGTACTGTGCAGCCATCTTCATCGACCTTGCCAAGGCTTTCGACTCGGTCAATCACCATATTCTTATCGGCAGACCCAGTAGCCTCGGTTTTTCGGATGACTGCCTTGCCTGGTTCACCAATTACTTTGCAGACAGAGTTCAGTGTGTCAAATCGGAGGGCATGCTGTCCGGTCCTCTGGAAGTCTCTATGGGGGTGCCACAGGGTTCAAGCCTCTGGCCGAGTCTTTTTTTCTGTATATATCAATGATGTTGCTCTTGCTGCGGGCGATTCCCTGATCCACCTCTACGCAGACGACACCATTCTATATACTTCCGGCCCGTCCTTGGACACTGTGCTATCTAACCTCCAAACGAGCTTCAATGCCATACAACACTCATTCCTTGGCCTCCAACTGCTCTTAAATGCTAGTAAAACCAAATGCATGCTTTTCAACCGTTCGCTGCCTGCATCCGCACGCCTGACCAGCATCACCACCCTGGATGGTTCCAACCTTGAATATGTGGACATCTACAAGTACCCAGGTGTCTGGCTAGACTGTAAACTCTCCTTCCAGACTCATATCAAACATCTCCAATCGAAAATCAAATCAAGAGTCGGCTTTCTATTCCGCAACAAAGCCTCCTTCACTCACGCCGCCAAACTTACCCTAGTAAAACTGACTATCCTACCGATCCTCGACTTCAGCAATGTCATCTACAAAATTGCTTCCAACACTCTACTCAGCAAACTGGATGCAGTTTATCACAGTGCCATCGGTTTTGTCACTAAAGCACCTGATACCACCCACCACTGCGACTTGTACGCTCCAGTCGGCTGGCCCTCGCTACATATTCGTCGCCAGACCCACTGGCTCCAGGTCATCTACAAGTCCATGCTAGGTAAAGCTCCGCCTTATCTCAGTTCACTGGTCACGATGGCAACACCCATCCATAGCACGCGCTCCAGCAGGTGTATCTCACTGATCATCCCTAAAGCCAACACCTCATTTGGCTGCCTTTCGTTCCAGTTCTCTGCTGCCTGTGACTGGAACGAATTGCAAAAATCGCTGAAGTTGGAGACTTTTATCTCCCTCACCAACTTCAAACATCTGCTAACTGAGCAGCTAACCGATCGCTGCAGCTGTACATAGTCTATCGGCAAATAGCCCACCCATTTTTACCTACCTCATCCCCATACTGTTTTTATTTATTTACTTTTCTGCTCTTTTGCACACCAATATCTCTACCTGTACATGACCATCTGATCATTTATCACTCCAGTGTTAATCTGCAAAATTGTAATTATTCGCCTACCTCATGCCTTTTTCACACACTGTATATAGACTCCCCCTTTTTTTTCTTCCTATTGTGTTATTGACTTGTTAATTGTTTACTCCATGTGTAACTCTGTTGTCTGCTCACACTGCTATGCTTTCTCTTGGCCAGGTCGCAGTTGCAAATGAGAACTTGTTCTCAACTAGCCTACCTGGTTAAATAAAGTTGAAATAAAATTTAAAAAATTGCTGAGTAGAGTGTTGGAGGCTATTTTGTAAATGACATCGCCAAAGTCAATGATTGATAGGATAGTCCGTTTTACAAGGGTATGTTTAGCAGCATGAGTGAAGGAGGGTTTGTTGTGAAATAGGAAGCCGATTCTGGATTTAATTTTGGATTGGAGATGCTTAATGTGAGTCTGGAAGGAGAGTTTAGAGTCTAACCAGACACCTAGGTATTTGTAGTTGTCCAAATATTCTACGTCAGAACCGTCCATAGTAGTGTTGCTAGTCGGGTGCGGGCAGCAATCGGTTGAAGAACATGCATTTAGTTTTACTAGCATTTTAAGAGCAGTTGAAGGCCATGGAAGGAGTGTTGTATGTCATTGAAGCTCATCTGGAGATTTGTTAGAAATGAACACAGCCAACCTCTGCTGCAGTAGTCCAGATGGGATATGATGAATTGGATTAGTACCTCCACCACTTCCTGTGTGATGAAAGGTCGTACTCTATGGATGTTGCCTATGCAACACTCGGTTGGCTGGGCTCCCCACTTGTGCTTTCAAATCCCTTCCAACTTATCCACAACGGCAGGGTGTTGTCCAGGGTCATGCCAAGGTTCTTAGCACTCTGGGAGGTGGAAAACAAGGAGGCCTTCCCCGGGAGAAAGAGCACTCCATCTTGTCGAGGTTGAGCTGGTGGGCTGACATCCAAGCTGAGATATTGTTCAGGTTTCAAACAATGAAGGGACAGGAAAATAAGGCGATGCTAGAGTAAGAGGCCTATCCGTATTCTGGTATATGGAAAGGCTTTCCCACAAACCTTCTCAGTTAACTATGTTGTGTAGCTATAACCTGGCAGAATGATGTCATGATTATTTGCATCAATCCAATGGCCATTTGTTTTGCAAACTCAATCTCATGTGCTACAGACCAAGCAACAGTGCTATAGGTGCCTGCACACTTGAATTAAGGTTAACTATGACCCTTACCAGTGGTCTCCTGATGTGTTTTAAGCATTGTTATGTACTTACAACATCAAATTTGGTTGTTTTTCTATTAAGAATGTGTGACTTTGAAAGCAAAAAAAAAAGAACAAAATCATGTGAATTCTGTTTCATTAGTAGACCTACTTGCACAGTACAGCTTGGGTTGGACTGACTGAAAGACCAATATGGGATTGATCATTTTTAAGGGTTCAGGATGTATTCTACTGTTTCTCAGATTATTTTTTACACAGGGCACCTTTTCCTTTGCCGGTCGGGCTGTTTGGGACATTTTGGGCATAATTAGAGTATACCCACTTTTCCAGGCACCACTACACCACTGATGGAGCCCAGTGACTTGGTATATAGAGAAAAGAGGAGAGGGCAGTAAAGCAGTTTATTAGCAGAACAAGTGAAAGGCAATACAACAACTACCTCGTCAAATGGTGTACAAAACAGCCGTGTTGAATAAAACACTCAGCAAATATAATGCTCTGACATTCTTACTTGAACTTACTTGAACACTTTGTGTTCAAGAATCCTGATGGTCTTACTTACATTTTTTTGGTGTTTGTTTTTCTCACTGACACGTATGAATGTTTTCCTTAGTGACTTAGATCTTCCACAGTCAGAGGAGTTAGCCTGTCCCGGATGTATTTGTGCTGTGTTGCCAATCCATTGCTTTCAGTCGGTCATTGATTTAGTCAGAGAATGACTCAGTCCCCCTTCCCTTTGAAGAGTAAATTATTTTGTCCTTATAGGATTCAAGGCCTGGGATTCCTTCATTCCATGTGTTAAAAGCATCTCTGTCTGTTGTTAGATGTCCTGAGGAGGAGTACCATGAGATTTCTGCACTCAGATTTCAAACGGATATAAATGTATCAATTGATCAAAGAAGAGCTGTTGTGTTACCGATGGTTCTGATGCGCCGATCGTAATTCCTCTATTCCTTCCTGGGCTTGATGGAATTGCAAGTCTGGTTGTCAAAGGAAGTATAATTAAGCACATTGAAAAAGCTGGGATGAGCAATAATAAACTTCTGGTAAGAAGGCACAAGTTCTTTGTTAACAATGTTATGGTCACACAGCAGCAACAGAGCTTGATATAGGAAGCGGAGCACACAGTAGTCAGACACACAAAGAAAATGCAGCGTTCTAGTCTGGTCCCAAAACTGTTTGGGCAGTTTTGCCAAGGCGTGACAATGACTATAGACCTGGGGTTAGCAAGACGGCACGAACAAACCTGGGGACCGGGCTAGCATCGTTCGTCTTAGTGGATGAAGAGCTCCTCGAAGTTGACAAGCTGTTTAATCTGCTCAGTCTGCATGGAGTGTCTTCTCAGCAATGTCTTAAACTTCAGATCCCTGTGGAAGGAAGGTGCACAGGGGACGAGAGGCTTTGACCCCGGCCCTGCTACAACACCCCCATTCAGATTCAGTGCTTTGGTGCTCCCACTCAGGCTGGGGCAGGTTGAGGTGGGGCTGACCCCGATGTCGGGTATGGGTGCGTGGGGGTTAAGAGGAGGCAGGTATCCCGGCCGGGTGTGGGAGATATGATCCAGGAGCAGGGCCCCCGAGCCTCTTCTCTCCAGGTTTGCGGGTCCCCTTCTCTGGGCAGTGCTCTCCAGGGACTCCCTGGAGCCTGACAGGGTGGATGACCGGCTGGTGACCAGCTTACGCTTCTCAGTTCCCCCTACACCACCCCCTATGCCTCTGTGGGATTCATTACACTCTGGGTGGCTGCTGTGGCCGAACTGGGGCAACTGGGAGTCAGAGCTATAGTGGTCCATACCGATGTTGCGGCGGCGAACTACATTCTTTAGGCTGGACACGGCCAGGTTAGGGAGGCAGCAGTCTAGGGAGGATTTGTCCACTGAGAGGACTGGTTCATGAACGCCACAGGGACAGTTGGGGCAGCCTCCTCCGTCCCCCCGGTGCAAGAGGTTGGGGTGGGAAAAAGCTGCAGCGCTGTCATAAGACATCTTCCTACTCAGGCCTCTCCTTTGTCCTCCGCCACCTCCCTCACTTCCAGCCACCTGAGATACAAAAATATACGTAAAAATGTATTATGATATAGACACATGATAAGTTATTATTATTATTACCTGCTCCAAGGCCCTTAGCAGCCCAGTGGAGTCTTTGGCGTCGATGCTCTGGTGACGGGCGAGGGTTGGATGTACCCCGGGCCCAGCCCTTCCGGACCCAGAGACGGCCAAGCTGTTGACCCAGAAGGAGAGCTCCTCCTCTGGGGTGATGTCCAGCAGCTCCTCGGTCAGGCTGAAACAATCCACACATATACAAAAAAATACACATTTGGCTGTAGCAATTGGCAGTTACTAGTGCAGTGCCATGTTAGCAGTTTAGGGGTTAAGTGCCTTCAAGGGCGCATTTATCAGGGGTTCAAATCCCATGTCTGTCAGGAAAAAAATAAGGTTCAGAGTGGGCGGCAACCAGAGGGTAGCTGGCATCAGTGTCCTCACTGATGCCAGCAACCATCTGGTTTCCGCCTACTCTGAACCTTTTTTTCCCCTGACAGACATGGGATTTGAACCCCTGCTTCTCTTGGCTACCTACCTAGAGGCCTTGCTCTGCTGCAGCAGCAGGGATGGAGGGATCTTCAGCCAAGGCTCTGAGTGGAGCCGCTGGACATGGAGCAGCTTCACCACCCCAGGACTGGGGCCTCGTAACAGGTTAGGGTCCCTGGTTGGGGAGCCTGGCTGAGAAGAATCAGAACCAGTAGAACTAGAGATGGTGGTTCCCCTTCCACCACCCTGGTGGTGCTGGTGCTCTCTGAGGCCCAAGAGGGGGCTCCCTGGGTGGGGGGAGGTGATGGCGGGGGAACCCTGTGGAGGGGTGCGGAGCTGTATGTCTGAGGGGGACATGCAGCAGGTGGCCGAGCCAGGGGTGCAGTGCATGCGCTCTTCCAGGTCGGGCGGTGGAGGCACGTTCAAATACTGCTTGGTCATCTGGCATCCCGAAGGTAGCTTGTCCGTGGTGATGATGATGACCTATAATGTAATATAAATAATATAAAACCTAATCAAATTTAATACATGCCATTTAGCAGACGCTTTAATCCGAAGGTGACTTATAGTAGAGCATGCAAACATTTGGTCCCAGAGTAGGGTTGCAAAAATTTCTCAAAGTTCCCAGGTTTTCCAGAAATCCTGGTTGGAATACTCCAGCAATCATAAGTTCATAAGCACACAATCTGGAATCCTCCAACCAGAAGTTCTGGAAAACTTTTTTGCAAACCTACCCAAGTGGGAATCAAACCCACATCCCCACCTCCTTGCCCTTGGCCTTGCAGGCATCCAGTAGAACTCTCAGGGCCTCCTTGTCCCCAGCATTGACAGCATAGACCAAAGTTGAGGAGCCAGAGTGGTCGTTCAGACTGGGGTCGGCTCCACTCCCCAGCAGCAGAGAGAGGACATCCACTCCGGCCTGCTCCAGACACGCATGCATCAGAGCAGTCTTACCGGCCTTATCCTGGATGTTTGGGTCAGCACCACTCTCCAGCAAGTACCTGTGGAAGGACATGGATGTCATGTTGATCAATACTCTGTGGATCAGTGAACTCCTGAAGAGGAGGTCAAGTGTATTTTTACTTGGCAACTCTATGATAGGGCAGGGGTGGGCAATATTATTCATGAAGAGCAGGTGTTGGTGCAGGATTTTGTCTTCAATGTATTATTTAAGCCAGGTGTGTAATTGTTTCGGCTGGGGTGAAAGTCTGCACACACACTGGCCCATTGGGGATACAATTGGGCCACCCCTGCTCTGTGGTGTTTACCTCCTACTCCTAACACTAACCCAACCCATACGAGGTGTCATGGACCAGTGACTTACTTACCGAACCATCTTGTGTTTGGGCACGCTCTGTGCGTCCGTGTGGCGTGTCCGGCACGACACCATGAGGGGCGTCTCACCGCGCTCGTTGCTCTCGTTGATGTAAGCCCCTCCCTCCAGCAGCAGGCGTGTCAGACGCAGTCGACTCAGGAACACTGCCTTGAGTAGAGAGTTCCCATCCGTACGCACCTCCGTCACGTCCTCCATGCCAGGATCAAAGGTATAGTGGCTCTCTAATGCAGGTACTGGTACTGTGTCTTATAGAGTCATCGTTAGTGTAGAGGCAAGTCTGTCAATGCCCTGTGGAATGTCAGATGGACAGAAAATGTGTCTTAGTGTTACTACAGCATTACAGCAGAATAAAAGGTGAAAGGTCATACTAATGCAGGTGGTGTTACTGTGGTTTATAGGGTCATCTGTGAGATTCTAGATCCAACTTTGTCATGGCCCTGTGGGAACATATATAGACAGATGTGTTCATAGAAATATAATTACTAGAGTAGATTATATAAGGATTCCCCATTCAAGTCAGTATGCTGTGTTGGGTAGACCGGTGGCCATATTGAGTGTACCTATAACTGAAGGGGTCTGAGTTTTTGTTTTCCGCTGCTTGAATATTTTGATGTGATCGCTTTAAAAAAAAAATTCTAAAGGTTTGAGGATAGATTATGGTAATATTATGAAGTCAGATTATGGAACCATCTTGGACCACACAGTATTTCCTGCTCCTAACACCTAGGATATATTCACTTTATTCTCAGAGAAAGTGAGGACTAAGGAGGACCAGAGAGACAGGCTATATCCCAAATGCTACCCTGTATAGGGAGCTGTGACACCCTGATCTGTTTCAGCTATCAGTCCCCTATTATTTTTACCCATTATCCCCTGTGTATTTATACCTGCATTTTTGTCTGTTGCCAGTTCGTCTTGTTTTGTCAACTCTTACCAGCATGTTTCCCATTTCTCCAGTTCCCTAGTCGTTTTCTAGTCTTCCCTGTTCCAACTTCTCTGCCTGACCTGACCTGCCACTCTGTCCCTGGTTGACTGCCTTGGATTACAAACCTCTGCCATAAGGTGAATGCACCAATTTGTAAGTCGCTCTGGATAAGAGCGTCTGCTAAATGACTTAAATGTAAATGTAAATGCCCTCAACCTGCCCTTTGCCTGCCCCTTTGTTTATAATACATTTTCTGAGTACAGAACTATCCGCCTCCTGTGTCTGCATCTGAGTCATATCCTGAGTCGTGATAGGAATAGGGTGTCATTTGGGACAAAACCATGCTTAATTTCAAGGTGTGATGATATTTGAATAGTTCTTAAAATCAGAGGTTATGTAATAAAACACCCACTTAGTAATCAAGTGATGCATTTACTTCTGTGGTTCTGTACTAATCCTTGTCCTTGTTGAGGAGCTCTGTTTATGTGTTTTGTGCCTAACCTTGTCCTTGGTACGTGGACGTCAAGCATACACTCAATATACGGACGCAGTATGTTACACAACTCTCTCACTCACTCACACACACCTCTCTCGCCCAAGACAGCTTCAGTACATACAAAGGGACATCTTTCTTCAAGACATGTACTGTAAAGGAAGAAAACTTAGTCCTCTCTGACCCTCCGCTTCTAGAGTGACTGTATGACGTTATGCAGCACTAAATTCCATTGCCTGCTTGGCCTTGTGTTTTTGTTGCTGCCATCCATTGGACTTTTATAGAGAGAGAGAAAGACAGAGAAAAATATTGTTTGTGTGCGTATTCATCATCGCTGTGTGCGTTTGGTCATTTCAAAAGGTAAGATATGCGTAGGAAGGTGGATAACATGAGGCATTCTGAAAGCTATGCCGCTTTCAAATAATCAGAGTCCAATCCATTCAGCTGCCTTTTGTATTGGAGGGGTAAGGGTCTGCTTCAATAGTCTGCTGCAGTAACCAGTATCACTGTACTTGGATAGTTCCAAGTAGATGGTTTGTAGATAATGAGTAGTTGTTCAAAAATGTCAACAGCAGTTTAACTAACCATCCACTAGCCCTAAACTTAACACTTATCCTAACCGTAACATTAACCCTGATTCTAAAGCGAATCCTGACCACATACTTTAACAACAGACAGTTTGATCTGTAGACCAGCATTTCAGACTATCCAAATAAAGTGTAACCCAGTATCAGACTGAGAGGCAGAGCCACAGTACTATTGTAAACATTTGCAGCACCCCTACTTCCCACGGCTATGGAGAGAGTACAGTGAATTAAGTGTGAATTAAGTTTGTGATAGAAAAATGTCAGCTCTAAGGACCAAGGACTTGTGTTTAATGACCAAAAGGATTGTCCTTTTATTTCATGCAATGTCAGGTGATTTATAGTCAACCCCAAAAATGTGTGGTATTAAATTGTTCCCCTCAAGCCGCTGACCAGATTGATTATATGATAACCTCTCTAAAGTCTATGCAATAGACTTTAGCAATGTTTGCAATGTTCGCAATGTTTGCAGGCTGATGTTAATCTATGGATAAAGCAATGTTAAAACAAAATGTAATGTCAATGACTATCAAACAACAAAATAAAAAGGCCTATAGGGAGGAGGTCAGAGACCTGACAGTGTGGTGCCAGGACAACGACCTCTCCCTAAACGTGATCAAGACAAAGGAGATGAACGTGGACTACAGGAAAAGGAGGGCTGAGCATGCCCCCATTCACATCGACGGGGCTGTAGTGAAGCAGGTCGAGAGCTTCAAGTTCCTTGGTGTCTACATCACCAACAAACTATCATGGTCCAAACACATCAAGACAGTCGTGAAGATGACACTACAACGCCTATTCCCCCTCAGGAGACTGAAAAGATTTGGCTTGGGTCCTCAGATCCTCAAAAAGTTCTACAGCTGCACCATCGAGAGCATCTTGACTGGTTGCATCACCGCCTGGAATGGCAACTGCTCGGCATCCAACTGCAAGGCCAAGCTTTCTGCCATCCAGGACCTATATACCAGGCGGTGTCAGAGGAAGGCCCTAAAGATTGTTCAAGATTCCAGACACCCTAGTGATAGACTGTTCTCTTTGCTACCGCACGGAAGGCGGTACAGGAGCGCCAAGTCTTTTTCCAAAAGGCTCCTTAACAGCTTCTACCCATAAGCCATAAGAATTGCTACCTGGACTATTTGCATTGACCCCCCCACCTGCTTTTTTTTACGCTGTTGCTACTCGCTGTTTATTATCTACAGATAGTCACTTTACTACTTGATGTATTCGGTGCTTGTGACAAGTAAAATCAGAAAAGTTTAGGTTGACTTTGGAGTGCACAGAGAGAGAGAGAGCGTGGCACAAAATATTGCATGTGAGATTACAGATCCTTTTAAAATTCTAGGAGATTCGTTCTTGGATTACTTTTCAATTCAGAAAGGATTTTTGCCCAAAATACACTATGACACCTTTATAATAATATAATAATAATATAATATATGCCATTTAGCGGACGCTTTTATCCAAAGCGACTTACAGTCATGTGTGCATACATCCTTTGTTTCCTCAATGACATTCAATTCAGCATAAAAAAGGTGCAAGTTTAAGTTTGTTCCATCTGAGCAAGTCTGACCACAAGTCAGAGACCACTGATACACTAAATGCATGTAATGGATGCTTTTAGTCTTCTTCTAATGCCTCTTAAGGGGAAAGTAATCAGAAAGTAACAAAGCAATCCGACTCGTTACTGAGTTTGGGTAATCCAAAATGTACTGATTCCCATTTTGAACAGGTAATTAGTAACTAACAGATTACATTTAGAAAGTAACCTACCCAACCCTTACACACTCAGGTTGTACAACGACGCACAACACAACATTTGATGCAATGATATTTTGTTATGATTGCAACATAACAACTTTAAGACAACCATTGTGCAGTTTCTTCTCAACACTTGTGTAATTATTGTTGTGAAAAAATACTCTGTATCACAATTGTTGTGCCAAATACATTCTACATCAGTACAACATGAGTGTGTACAGGGCCAGAGAGTGTGGCTGCATGTGTTTGCAGACAGGAGGAGGTGTGTGCTCTCCATAGTCAGGGCCTGTCCCAAATGCATTCATTTAAATGAAATTGTAGAATGTTTTCCATGCTGGTTCGTTTGATACCTGGATACCTTAAGATTCAGTCTTGGAGATGGAAAGTGTGTGGCTGAGTGAGTGAGTGAGTGAGTGAGTGAGTGAGTGAGTGAGTGAGTGAGTGAGTGAGTGAGTGAGTGAGTGGTCAGGTCACACCCATCACAACTAGCATAAAGTTTAATTTATGTGATATGCAATTTTCAGAGTGTAGGGCAGGCTGACCTCATCTTATTCAGCATGTACACACACAGTGTACAAGCACACACACACAAAAAAACAGAACTACACATGGACAACAGAACACAATGTAGCTAGCTTACAGTCATTTGAGATTGTTTATCAAAAGAAGGTCTTTGAGGAAGCTTAGCTGGCTCAGTGGGATAAAACAAACACCTCACACCTGCTTTGCTATTTACACACACACACACCCACACCCCAATACAGTAGGGTAACAGTCAAATAAATAACCAGGTGTCTGGTTCTTACTGTATGTATAGAAATAATAGAAATATTGAAATTTGATGGTGATGGTAGAAAAGCACTCTCTGAATGAGACTCAACTGAACACTAGGGAAGGTACATTTCATCCCTAGATGCTGCACGGCTGAGATTATCCTGTACAATAATCTGAGTAATGTTATTTATGTGTTGTTTTTACAATAAGGTACAAGTTAGGGGTACTGTGTATGTTTCTTAGTTGAGCATTTAAATATGGAATACATTGGTTCTTTAATATGCCTCATAAACAGACATCTACTAGACCATGTGAAGTTAATTGTTTTTCTACTCTACAGTTCAATCTCCCCTCCAAAAGACTGATAGCAACTTCAAGGGGGGATTTGTGTGTTTATTTGCTAAGCTGGGTGTTTATGTGTTTGCACTGAATTAATTTTTTTATTATATAGAAAGGTGGTTATTGTAAACAATATTTCCCATAATGACCAGAAACCTTATTAGAAAGCAATCATAGAACGTGGTTGGGAGATGTTGAAGAGTCTACTACTCTCCACTATACTTTCCTATGATTACATTTGATTTGTGCATTAGTAATTTTGATTAAAGTAATACTTAAGAGGGATGCCCATATATCTCTCACAGATTTTCCAGGAAATGCTTCACACAATTCAGCGTAGTGAACTATCAGCTCGCAAACAACAGACATTGGCAGAATTTATAAGCGACAAATTATACAATGATGCTGTATGAGTGAGTTTTAAAAAGCTTTATGACATAGAGAAAATGTAATTCTTATGTAAACAACAATCTATTTTCACTATCACACATAAGACTTACATGCTCATTACTAGTTTTAATTAAATGTGTGAAACGTATTTTTTCTGTCACAGAACTCACCCTCATAACACTTTTCAGTTATTCACTCGTCTACATTTTTTTGTTTGATCTTTAAACACATGTATTCACAGCATATACATAAGTTATTTCAACTGAATGACTTACCTTGAGTTATGTGGTCATGAACTCCTCAAATCACCTGTGATTCTCTTCTGTTTTTTATATCCTGGTCAAACAGTTGATAATTCACCAAAAGATGCCCACTGAGGAATGAAAGAGGGAAGGAGGGAGGAAAGGATAGCGATATAATGTTACGACCAATAAGAGCGATACCTAGTCAATTGTACAACTGAAATGCCTTCTGCATTTAACCCAACCACTCTGAATCAGAGCAGGGGGCTGACATAATTGACATCCACATCTTCAGTGCACAGGGAACAGTGGGTTAACCACCTTGCTCAGGGGCAGATGTTTACCTTGTCAGCTCGGTGATTTGATCCAGCAACCTTTTGGTTACTGGCCCAATGCTCTAACCACTAGGCTATCTGCTGAAATGTTGTGGCCTGTGATTGAAAGGCCCTTTGAGTAAGAGAAAGAGAGAACAGGACAACTATAGCAGAGAGAGAGAGAACATAAAACCAGATGTGACAGTTGTAATGGCTAGCTAGAGAGAGAAAGATTTACATTTTAAAGTAAGAGAGACAGGGAGGGAAGGAGAAGAGAGAGTGTGACACAGGGATGTAGAGCAAAGAGTGTGGTGACTGGAGAAGAGGAGAATGTTGGTAGAGAGCCAGAGACGAGTTAATAGGGCATGACGGTCTCTGCAAATTAAATAACACAGGAGACAGACAGCCAATGAGAACTCATTCTATTATTCCCATTCTGACGGTGCAGACCATGTGTCTGAGGTAGATGTTATGCGCAGGTAGAAAGGCACATACCCATTTTCTGTCTTTGTTATATTAAACAATAGTGTTTGAGATTGTGTGCGTGGGTGCACACGTGTGTGGCAGTATGTCATATCCCTTGTTTGAGTATCCCAGGTATTGAACTGTCTGTTTAAGTCTTCATAGTTCTGTGTGATGACTCGGCAGACAGACAGCGTCAGATCCTGACACTCAAGGCTAAGGTAATGAAGCCAGCCTTTTGAACAACTCTAAAACAGCAAACACTGTTTAAGCGTCAGCACAGCATTCAGCCTGCGTAGACAGGAAGACAACAATAGGACCCTTTCTAGCTAGCTCTATGTCAATATATATACACACATATATGTGTATATATATATACACACATATATGTGTATATATACATATATGTGTATGTATATATATGTATATATATACACATATGTGTATATATATATACATATATGTGTATATATATATATATATACACATATATGTGTGTATATATATATACACATATATATATATACACATATATGTATATATATATACACATATATGTATATATATACACATATATGTATATATATATACACATATATGTATATATATATGTATATATATACACATATATGTATATATGTATATATATACACATATATGTATATATATATGTGTGTGTATATATATATGTATATATATACACATACACATATATGTATATATGTGTATATATATATACACATATATATATATGTATATATATACACACATATATACATATGTGTGTATATATGTATGTATATATATATAGGCAAAAAATATACATATATTTTTTTCTAGCATATATTTAATATATATTTTTAAAATATGTTTTAACCTGAACTCCAACATACTCTCCTGCAACCCGCCTCACCCAATGTGGTATGGATCTGCTATTTTCTTTACTTTAGAACCGGAACCCGAACAGAAGCTAACTAGCTAGTAGTCAGCTGGCCACTGCTAGCGGTCATCCGCTAACCTTTATCTCAGACAACTCCTTCCAGTCTGCACTGCACGAATCAACCCAGAGCATACCGGACTCTGCACCAACCCAGAGCATACCGGACTCTGCACAGCGCGATTCAACCCAGAGCATACCAGCACGATTCAACTCAGTGCTCTGAACCTTTTCACCTGGATCATCGCAGCTAGCTAGCTGCTATCCGAGTGGCTACGTCTCTGTCCCGAAACAAGCACCAATTAGCCTGGTGCTAGCCTATGCTATCGGCCACTCCTTGGGCTACAATAACCATTTTGCCAATTGGCCTGTACCCCTTTTACTGCCAATACGGAGCCCCACCGATCCATCACGACTAGTCTACCGACGTAGGGGGTTTTCAACAGGCTCCTCCGTCGCGACGTCCCCTGAATGCCCATCTGCTAGCCTGCTAGCCGCGGCCTGCTAGCTGTCTAGAGCATATCGGACTGTTAGCTGAAGAGGTTTATCAGCCAATATTCTTGGGCTACAGTACTTATTTTGGCAATTGGCCTGGACCCTTATACTACACTGAGCCCTGGCGATCCATCACGACTGGTCTGTCGACATAACCGCCCGAGGGGGCTACAACTGACTTGTCGGTCGCGACGTCCCCCTAAGGCCATTCTGCTAGCCTGCTAGCCCCGGCCCGCTAGCTGTCTGAATCGCCATGTCTCCAGCCCACCTAGCTACTCACTAGACTCCATGATAACGCAGCTATGCATGCCTCTCCCTAATGTGAATATGCCTTGTCCATTTCTGTTTTGGTTAGTGATTGTCTTATTTCACTGTAGAGCCTCCAGCCCTGCTCAATATGCCACAGCTAACCCTTTTGTTCCACCTCCCACACATGGTTTAAATGGTGTCTCTAGAGACAATACCGCTCTCATCGTCGCTCAATGCCTAGGAATCTATTCTTCCGTGCCCAGAAACATGCTCCTTTAACTCTGTTCCGAACACATTAGACGGCCAGTTCTTAGCCTTTAGCCGTACCCTTATTCTACTCCTCCTCTGTTCCTTTTGTTTTTTATTTTTTTTAGTTTACCTTCATTTAACTAGGCAAGTCAGTTAAGAACTATAACATTTTCCGTCATGATAGAACTGCCAAAGGGGGAGGAGTTGCAGTCTACTGCAGAGATAGCCTGCAAAGTAATGTCATACTTTCCAGGTCCATACCCAAACAGTTCGAACTACTAATTTTAAAAATTACTCTCCAGAAATAAGTCTCTCACTGTTACCGCCTGCTACCGACCCCCCCCCCCCAGCTCCCAGCTGTGCCCTGGACACCATTTGTGAATTGATTGCCCCCCCATCTAGCTTCAGAGTTTGTTCTGTTAGGTGACCTAAACTGGGATATGCTTAACAACCCGGCAGTCCTACAATCTAAGCTAGATGCACACAATCTCACACAAATCATCAAAGAACCCACCAGTTATAACCCTAAATCTGTAAACAAGGGCACCCTCAGACGTTATCCTGACCAACTGGCCCTCCAAATACACCTCCGCTGTCTTCAACCAGGATCTCAGCGATCACGGCCTCATTGCCTGTATCCGCTCCGGGGCCGCAGTCAAACGACCACACCTCATCACTGTCAAACGCTCCCTAAAACACTTCTGCGAGCAGGCCTTTCTAATCAACCTGGCCCGGTTATCCTGGAAGGATATTGACCTCATCCCGTCAGTTGAGAATGCCTGGTCATTCTTTAAAAGTAACTTCCTCACCATCTTAGATAAGCATGCTCCGTTCAAAAAATGCAGAACTAAGAACAGATATAGCCCATGGTTCATTCCAGACATGACTGCCCTCGACCAGCACAAAAACATCCTGTGGCGGACTGCAATAGTATAGAATAATCCCCGCGATATGCCACTGTTCATGGAAGTCAGGAACCAACACATGCAGTCAGTCAGGAAAGCAAAAGCCAGCTTTTTCAAGCACAAATTTGCATCCTGTAGCTCTAACTCCAAAAAGTTCTGGGACACTAAAGTCCATGGAGAACAAGAGCACCTGCTCCCAGCTGCCAACTGCACTGAGGATAGGTAACACGGTCACCACCGATAAATCCATGATAATCGAAAACTTCAACAAGCATTTCTCAACGGCTGGCCATGCCTTCCTCATGGCTACTCCAACCTCCGCTCCACCCCCTCCCCGCAGCTGCTCACCCAAGCCTCCCCAGCTTCTCTTTTATCCAAATACAGATAGCAGATGTTCTGAAAGAGCTGCAAAACCTGGACCTGTACAAATCAGCTGGGCTGACAATCTGGACCCTCTATTTCCGAAACTATCCGCTGCCATTGTCACAACTCCTATTACCAGCCTGTTCAACCTCTCTTTCATATCGTCTGAGATCCCCAAGTATTGAAAAACTGCCGCAGTCATCCCCCTCTTCAAAAGGGGGAGACACCCTGGACCCAAACTGTTAAAGACCTATATCCATCCTGCCCTGCCTTTCAAAGGTCTTCGAAAGCCAAGTCAACAAACAGATCACTGACCATCTCAAATCCCACCGTACCTTCTCTGTTGTGCAATCTGGTTTCCGAGCCGGTCACGGGTGCACCTCAGCCGCGCTCAAGGTACTAAACGATATCATAACCACCATTGATAAAAGACAGTACTGTGCAGCCATCTTCAACGACCTGGCCAAGGCTTTCGACTCTGTCAATCACCATATTCTTATCGGCAGACTCAGTGGCCTCGGATTTTCTAATGACAGCCTTGCATGGTTCACCAACTACTTTGCAGACAGAGTTCAGTGTGTCAAATCGGAGGGCATTGTTGTCCGGTCGTCTGGCAGTCTCTATGGGGGTGCCACAGGGTTCAATTCTTGGGCCTACTCTTTTCTCTGTATATATCAATGATGTAGCTCTTGCTGCGGTTGATTCCTTGATACACCTCTACGCAGACGACACCATTCTGTATAATTCTGGCCCTTCCTTGGACACTGCTATCTTACCTCCAAACGAGCTTCAATGCCATACAACACTCCTTCCATGGCCTCCAACTGCTCTTAAACGCTAGTAAAACCAAATGCATGCTTTTCAACTGTTCGCTGCCTGCACCCGCACGCCCAACTAGCATCACCACCCTGGATGGTTCCGACCTAGAATATGTGGACATCTATAAGTACCTAGGTATCTGGCTAGACTATAAACTCTCCTTCCAGACTCATATCAAACATCTCCAATCTAAAATCTAGAGTCGGCTTTCTATTCCACAACAAAGCCTCCTTTACTCACGCCGCCAAACTTACCCTAGTAAAACTGACTATCCTACCGATCCTCGACTTCAGCGATGTCATCTACAAAATAGCTTGTATCTCACTGATCTTCCCTAAAGCCAACACCTCATTTGGCCGCCTTTCCTTCCAGTTCTCTGCTGCCTGTGACTGGAACGAATTGCAAAAATCGCTGAAGTTGTAGACTTTTATCTACCTCACCAACTTTAAACACCTGCTATCTGAGCAGCTAACCGATCACTGCAGCTGTACATAGTCCATCGGTAAATAGCCCACCCAATTTACCTACCTCATCCCCATACTGTTTATATTTATTTACTTTTCTGCTCTTTTGCACACCAGTATCTCTACCTGCACATGACCATCTGATAATGTATCACTCTAGTGTTAATATGCAAAATTGTAATTATTCACCTACCTCCTCATGCCTTTTGCACACAATGTATATAGACTCTTTTTTCTACTGTGTTATTGACTTGTTTATTGTTTACTCCATGTGTAACTCTGTGTTGTTGTCTGTTCACACTGCTATGCTTTATCTTGGCCAGCTCGCAGTTGTAAATGAGAACTTGTTCTCAACTAGCCTACCTGGTTAAATAAAGGTGAAATAAAAACAATTAAATAAAAATCCTGGAGCGCAGTGTGGGCCTTGATAAGATCTTTGAGTTAGGCTGCAGATTCTGAACAAACTCTCTGAACGGTTCATGTTCTACAACAACGAATGGTTGGAGCCCTTGGACCACATACTTCACAGCTTTGTCGATTTTTGAAACACTTTCTTCAGCAATGTGCTCTGCTTGATGGTGGAGGGAGTCTTAAGGGCATGTTCTCTCTTCAGTACGTTTGCTGTCAGTTCTACATACTTCTTAAGATGGTGTACATGCTCTCTCTGAATTAAGAAAAGGAAAAGAGAAAGGCAGTTACTTAACTAGATAACTACCATCACCAAATACTTAAGGTATAGGACCCTAATTTTAAAGCTATACATTTTAGTTAAGTGTGAGTTTGTGACCATTTAATATTACAATGAGGGGAAAAAAACTGTTTATTGATCTAGCCAGTAGGATACGTCAATAACTTAAGTCTACAGTAATTAGCAAGGGAAGAACAACTTTATCAACTAACACAAGGAATAAAATGGCTAGCTAACTGGGTGTTAGCTAAAACTTAAGCTAGCTACTGTTAGCTTAGCTAAAACTTAAGCTAACAGTAGTTAGCTAGCTAGCTTGACCAGGTGTTTGGAGAAAAGGTATTTGGCTAGACTAATGTTAGCTGACTAAAATGTACCCAGATTCGAAAACTACCAGTTAGCTAGCTTGTTAACAAGCTACCTAGTTAGCTTGTGCCAGTTTAGTTAGATTGCATTAGTTGACAAACCTGAATCTGGACACATTTTAGCCAGTGAACTATTTAGGTATAGGATTCGCAAGCATCAGCTAGCAAGCTAACAGTAGACTTACCTAATTGTGTTTTAGGTTCGATGGCGAGGTCTTGAACGCTAGTATTTCCTGAACTTTTGGTAAACATAAGACATTTCATCCAGTAGGATGAATCCATCATTCCAAGAAAATAAAACATGATCGTCCTCATCAGGAGATGGTGGTAGAGCGATGCCGGACATGATTGTGTGATTTTGGACACGCTTGGGCAAAGTGCTGCTGAGTGGATTACAGTTTAGCAAGTGACAGGCTCCCGGTGGATAGGGTTTACACTCTAGGACCCTTGGATTTGCCCAAATTGATGAGGATTGGATCAACTCTGCATGCCGTCACCTGCTGCCTAGCAAAACAAGTTTCACCCATGAGTGTGCCGACTCGATGTTGCTTGCATCTTTTTTTCAACATGATTCATTTTTTTTCCAGTTTCAGATTGGTTTGATTTTGTAACGAGTAAACAAGGTCAAGGGAAACATATTGGAGTAAAAGTGGACTTAAAAAAATAAATATAGTGAGGTAAAAGTTGACAGAAATATAAATAGTAAAGTAAAGTGCAGATACTGTACATAAGTAGTTTTTTTGGGTAACGAAGTATTTTAGACCGTCCCCTCGCCCATACCCGGGCGCGAACCAGGGACCCTCTGCACACATCAACAACAGTCACCCACGAAGCATCGTTACCCATCGCTTGCTGAGCAAGGGGAACTACTACTCAGAGCAAGTGACGTCACTGATTGAAACGCCGTTTAGCGCGCACCGCTAACTAAGCTAGCCGTTTCACATCCGTTACATTTACACAACTGGAAGCATTATACATCCTCCCTCATGTACAGCCTTTGACTTTGAATGGTTATTAATCTCAGTTGCCCAGATATAACATTTTCTCACGAAAGTTTGTAATTTGTAATTTCCTGTTTTACTTCTGGGGGAGATGCCATTAACAATTGTGGTAAACGTTGTGCAAAGGAAGGAAGCGAACGGAAACTCTAGGCCCAACTCCTCCCTTCCACTAATTTCACCAATGTTTATCATGGCCAAAAAGGACATTTTTGTTTTCATGCAATTTTGACATTGTGGCTTTGGAATCTACTAAAAACCATTTGTTTATCCTCACACGGGTTTGGAAATTGCCTTCGCCAAATCCAGATTTGTCCAAATAATCAATGATGAAGATCCAAAACCAGGAACGACTGGTACTCATAATCACATAATTCTACGTGAGCCTTGACAGACTCGCATCGTTTCATTTGTCCACGATCGTCTACAGCGCCACCTAGTTGCCATTTTCTCTCATCTTTTGATTTATCGCTTAGCTTTTTTTAAACGTAGTAAAGACAGACACATTCTGAGTTTCAAGCCAATTGGATGTACTGTTCATGATGATTTTATGACAAATCCAAGATGGCGGACTTTATGGGTCCTTGAGGAAAATTGTTTATTTATGATCATAAAGAGTTATATACCAAGTTTTGTGGTTGTATCCAAACAGAACAGAGGGGCTGACCCTTAGACTTTGAATTCTTATTACAGCGTCACCTATGGGCCAATATAATGTTTTGGGGTTTCTGAGTAGCAGTGTTGCTATACTTCAATATTCATCTTAGTGCTAGAGGCGTCACTACAGACCCTGGTTTGACTCCAGGCTGTATCACAACCAGCTGTGATTGGGAGTCACAAAGGGTGGCGCACAACTGGCCCAGCATCGTCCGGGTTAGGGTTTGGCCGGGGTAGGTCGTCGTTGTAAATAAGAATTTGTTCTTAACTGTCTTGCCTAGTTAAATAAAGGTATAATAAAATACAAAATAAATACAAAATATTGCCAAAGTATGTATATTTTTTTACCACTCAAACATTTTAGATATTACGACAAGTGCGAAAGAATAATTGAAAACAATAGCTTCGCTCTCAGCACACCTAATATATACTGAAAGTATACATTTGGGATTAGAAAACCTGGACCAGTATTTGTCAATTGTCTAAGAGTACAAGTGTAGATTATTGACAGGGGGAGCACTCCTGCTCTGAGACACTTGATACTGTAAATACAAACTCTTTATTTTCCACTAAAATACTCTATTGTAGATCGACACAGACAGTTTTGTGTGTGTGTGTTCATAACAAGGTTATGAGGTTAATAAAGGGAAAGTAATTGATGTCTTTAGTTTCAAAACTTAACCTTTTAAATAATGTGTGGAGAAGTGAAGAGTTTGAGTGTGTGTGCTCTATTCTTAAAGCATCCTTGAGCGATGACGTCTCCATGACAACCAACTGAACATCCAAGGGAGAAATATAAAGTATGAGGGTATGCGTGTGTGTTTTGAAGTTGAAACTTTTCTGCTAAATAAATAGCTCAATTGAAAAGCGATTAAGTGTTTTGGACAGCAGAGAATGCAGTCGAGACATTGGAGAATGCACCAAGGCCATTAATGATGTCTTGCGTCACAAGTTACTGAGGTCCAATCTGAAACCTGTCAAAAAAGTTCCTGCTCTAGTAAACAGCTTCACCCAGTCAAAACCCATTTCTTTACCGGTGTCTTTCTTTATGACCATACTCATTTACACAAGTTCGCATCTTTCTATATGATTGATTGACTGACTGTCTGTGTCTCACTGCGTGAACAATATAAGAAAAATCTCAGCGAGAGACTGTAACCCAATTCATTTTCAACTTCTACTCTCTGCACTTTTTGTAGTTTGAAAAGAAAGGCAATATGACAATACCTCCTTGAAGCTCCCTGATAAGCTAAATGGAATTTGTCTTATTGCTAACACCTATCCATTACAAATATACAAGGACATGGAGGGTTAGGATTGGGGAAAGTAAGCTGTGCCAAAGGACAATGTCCCCATTTAGTGTTGCTCACTTAGTCCATAGTTAATCCTAGATCAGTGTGTGAGGGCTACCTGTTATATTTCTGATCTTGCACAGAAAGCTGACCCTATACCTGTGTCTAAGGAGTGTCTGTCTCCTTGTGAAGAGTAAACCATTTTCTAGATCAATGTTAAAGGCTAGTTGTAATATTTCTCACCTTGTACAGAGAGCTGCCTCCAATCATCCAGACCTGGTTGGCCCATTCTGCCATCTCAACTGTGTCCAGCAGGTAGAGTGTTGAATTGAAGTCTGATGCCAGGTGGTGAGCACCCACAGTAGGCTCTCTGACAAAGGTAGGACAGCATAGAAGTAACGTTAATGTGTTTGGGTTATTTAATGTCTTTCGGTATTATAACGCAGTAGTAACATTAGGGCAACATAGTAGTAATGTTTTGGTTAAAAAAATGAAATTACTTTCATTATTTCATTGTAACGTGTGACACAAATAGATACACAGAGGAAGAAAATTGTACAAATCTGCCACCTATTGTATTGATCACCACACACAAAAACAAAAATAGAACTGTTTGGCCATAATGACCATCGTTATGTTTGGAGGAAAAAGGGGGAGGCTTGCAAGCCCAAGAACACCATCCCAACCGTAAAGCACGGAGGTGGCAGCATCATGTTGTGGGGGTGCTTTGCTGCAGGAGAGACTGGTGCACTTCACAAAATAGATGGCATCATGAGGTAGGAAAATGATGTGGATATATTGAAGCAACATCTCATTACATCACTCAGGAAGTTAAAGCTTGGTTGCAAATGGGTCTTCCAAATGGACAATGACCCCAAGCATACTTCCAAAGTTGTGGCAAAATGGCTTAAGGACAACAAAGTCAATGTATTGGAGTGGCCATCACAAAGCCCTGACCTCAAAAATTTGTGGGCAGAACTGAAAAAGTGTGTGCGAGAAAGGAGCAAGGAGGCCTACAAACCTGACTCAGTTACACCAGCTCTGTCAGGAGGAATGGGCCAAAATTCACCCAACTTATTGTGGAAAGCTTGTGGAAGGTTACCCGTAACGTTTGACCCAGGTTAAACCATTTAAAGGCAATTCTACCAAACACTAATTGAGTGTATGTAACCTTCTGACCCACTGGGAATGTGATGAAAGAAATAAAAGCTGAAATAAATATACTATATACTATTCTGACATTTTACATTCTTAAAATAAAGTTGATCCTAACTGACCTAAGTAATGGAATTTTTCTAGGATTAAATGTCAGGAATTGTGATAAACTGAGTTTATATCTAATTTGCTAAGGTGTATGTAAACGTCCAACTTCAACTGTACATACACACAGTACCAGTCAAAAGTTGACACCTACTAATTCAAGGGTTTTTCTTATTTTTTTGGACTATTTTGTACATTGTAGAATAATAGTGTCATGTTTTGTCATTTATTATCATGTCTTGTCTCTGTGCTTCCCTTCTATTCGTTTCCCTCTGCTGGTCTTATTAGGTTCTTTCCCTCTTGCTATCCCTCTCTCTCCCCTCCCTCTCTCCCTCTCTCGCCCTCTCTCTCTATCGTTCTGTTCCTGCTCCCAGCTGTTCCTCATTCTCCTAACTACCTCATTTACTCTTTTCACACCTGTCCCCTATTTTGCCCTCTGATTAGAGTCCCTATTTCTCCCTCTGTTTTCCGCTTCTGTCCTTGTCGGATCCTTGCTTGATGTTCGCTGTTCTGTGTCCTTGTTCCGCCTTGTTCCTCATTCACCAGCATAACAGAAGGATCCGACCAAGAATGGACCCAGCGACTACGGATTCTCGCAACACTGCCGTCGAGATCCAGGGAGCAATGCTCGGCAGACACGAGCAGGAATTGTCTGCTGCTCGTCATGCCGTTGAGACCCTGGCCGCTCAGGTTTCCGACCTCTCAGGACAGTTTCAGAGTCTTCGTCTCGTGCCACCAGCTACTTCCTGGTCTTCCGAGTCTCCGGAACCTAGGGTTAATAACCCACCATGTTACTCTGGGCAGCCCACTGAGTGCCGCTCCTTTCTCACCCAGTGTGATATTGTGTTCTCTCTCCAACCCAACACATACTCAAGAGAGAGAGCTCGGATCGCTTACGTCATTTCACTCCTTACTTGTCGGGCTCGGGAGTGGGGCACAGCTATCTGGGAGGCAAGAGCTGAGTGTTCTAACAATTATCTGAACTTTAAAGAGGAGATGATACGGGTTTTTGATCGTTCAGTTTTTGGTAAGGAGGCTTCCAGGGCCCTGGCTTCTCTATGTCAAGGTGATCGATCCATAACGGATTACTCTATAGAGTTTCGCACTCTTACTGCCTCCAGTGACTGGAACGAGCCGGCATTGCTAGCTCGTTTTCTGGAGGGACTCCACGCTGAGGTTAAAGATGAGATTCTCTCCCGGGAGGTTCCTTCCAGCGTGGACTCTTTGATTGCACTCGCCATCCGCATAGAACGACGGGTAGATCTTCGTCACCGAGCTCGTGGAAGAGAGCTCGCGTTAACGGTGTTCCCCCTCTCCGCATCTCAACCATCTCCTCCCTCCGGCTCAGAGACTGAGCCCATGCAGCTGGGAGGTATTCGCATCTCGACTAAGGAGAGGGAACGGAGGATCACCAACCGCCTTTGCCTCTATTGCGGTTCTGCTGGACATTTTGTCATTTCATGTCCAGTAAAAGGCAGAGCTCATCAGTAAGCGGAGGGCTACTGGTGAGCGCTACTACTCAGGTCTCTCCATCAAGATCCTGTACTACTTTGTCGGTCCATCTACGCTGGACCGGTTCGGCTGCTTCCTGCAGTGCCTTGATAGACTTTGGGGCTGAGGGTTGTTTTATGGACGAAGCATTGGCTCGGAAACATGACATTCCTCTCAGACAGTTAGAGAAGCCCACGCCCATGTTCGCCTTAGATGGTAGTCTTCTCCCCAGTATCAGATGTGAGACACTACCTTTAACCCTCACAGTATCTGGTAACCACAGTGAGACCATTTCCTTTTTGATTTTTCGTTCACCTTTTACACCTGTTGTTTTGGGTCATCCCTGGCTAGTATGTCATAATCCTTCTATTAATTGGTCTAGTAATTCTATCCTATCCTGGAACGTTTCTTGTCATGTGAAGTGTTTAATGTCTGCTATCCCTCCTGTTTCTTCTGTCCCCTCTTCTCAGGAGGAACCTGGTGATTTGACAGGAGTGCCGGAGGAATATCATGATCTGCGCACGGTCTTCAGTCGGTCCAGAGCCAACTCCCTTCCTCCTCACCGGTCGTATGATTGTTGTATTGATCTCCTTCCGGGGACCACTCCCCCTCGGGGTAGACTATACTCTCTGGGGTACCAGCCTCCTCTGTTCTCATCCCAGCTCGCCGAGTCCAGCGTTCCCTCCGCTCAGGCTTTTGTCCAACGTTGTGACCGCACCTGGAGGAGGGTCAGGTCTGCACTTTGCCGTTACAGGGCGCAGACTGTGAGAGCCGCCAATAAACGTAGGATTAAGAGTCCTAGGTATTGTCGCGGTCAGAGAGTGTGGCTTTCCACTCGTAACCTTCCCCTTACGACAGCTTCTCGCAAGTTGACTCCGTGGTTCATTGGTCCGTTCCGTGTCTCTCAGGTCGTCAATCCTGTCGCTGTGCGACTGCTTCTTCCGCGACATCTTCGTCGCGTCCACCCTGTCTTCCATGTCTCCTGTGTCAAACCTTTTCTTCGCGCCCCCGTTCGTCTTCCCCCCGTCCTTGTCGAGGGCGCACCTATTTACAAGGTACGGAAGATCATGGACATGCGTTCTCGGGGACCTGGTCACCAGTACTTAGTGGATTGGGAGGGTTACGGTCCTGAGGAGAGGAGTTGGGTTCCATCTCGGGACGTGCTGGACCGTTAGTTGATTGATGATTTCCTCCGTTGCCGCCAGGGTTCCTCCTCGAGTGCGCCAGGAGGCGCTCGGTGAGTGGGGGGGTACTGTCATGTTTTGTCATTTATTATCATGTCTTGTCTCTGTGCTTCCCTTCTATTCGTTTCCCTCTGCTGGTCTTATTAGGTTCTTTCCCTCTTGCTATCCCTCTCTCTCCCCCTCCCTCTCTCCCTCTCTCGCTCTCTCTCTCTATCGTTCCGTTCCTGCTCCCAGCTGTTCCTCATTCTCCTAACTACCTCATTGTCATGTTTTGTCTTATATTGTCTTGTCATTTTGCTTTCCCTTCTGTTCGTTTTCCCCCTGCTGGTCTTATTAGGTTCGTTCCTTTTTTTCTCTCTCCCTCCCTCTCTCTCTTCTGTCTAGCTTTCCGTTCCCGCTCCCAGCTGTTCCTATTCCCCTAATCAATCATCTAATCTTTTCACACCTGTTCCGTATCTTGCCCTCTGATTAGAGTCCCTATTTCTCCCCTTGTCTTCCATTTCTGTCCTGTCGGATCCTTGTATATTGTTCACCGTGCTGTGTCTTTGTCTCGCCCTGTCGTGTCGTGTTTCCCTCAGATGCTGCGTGTGAGCAGGTGTCTGAGTCTGCTACGGTCGGTGCCTTCCCGAGGCAACCTACAGCTTATGGTCGAGTCTCCAGTCTGTCCTCGTCACTACGAGTGGAATTAGTTTTTTATGCTTTGTTTACCGCTCCGATTTGTCTAGGAGTATTGCATATTTCCTTTACTGGAATAAAGACTCTGTTTTCGCCAAGTCGCTTTTGGGTCCTCATTCACCTGCATAACACTCATTTACTCTTTTCACACCTGTCCCCTATTTTGCCCTCTGATTAGAGTCCCTATTTCTCCCTCTGTTTTCCGCTTCTGTCCTTGTCGGATCCTTGCTTGATGTTCACTGTTCTGTGTCCTTGTTCCGCCCTGTCGTGTTTTACCTTCTTCAGATGCTGCGTGTGAGCAGGTGTCATTGTCAGCTACGGCCGGTGCCTTCCCGAAGCGACCTGCAGTCTGTGGTCGCGTCTCCAGTCATTCCTCTCTACTGACGAGTGGATTTCAGTTTTCCTGTTTTGCTTTTACCTAGATATATCCAGGATTATCGCTTTTTGTTTTAAACTGGAATAAAGACTCTGTTTCCGTTAAGTCGCTTTTGGGTCCTCATTCACCAGCATAACAAATAGTGAAGACATCAAAACTATGAAACCCATATGGAATCATGTAGTAACCAAAAAGGTGTTCAACAAATCAAAATATATTTTAGATTTTAGATTCTTCAATGTAGCCACCCTTTGCCTTGATGACAGCCAAAATAAAAAAATAAGCCCAGAAATGTTCCTTTCATAAAATAGGCTTATTTCTCTCAAATTTTGTTAATTTCTTTTTTACATTCATGTTCGTGAGTATTTCACCTTAGCCAAGATAATCCATCCACCTGACAGGTGTGGCATATCAAGAAGCTGATTTTAAAACAGCATGATCAATACAAATGTGCACCTGGGGACAATTAAAGGCAACTCTAAAATGTGCTGTTTTGTCACACAACACAATGTCACAGAAGTTGAGGGAGCGTGTAATTGGCATGCAGACTGCAGGAATGTTCACCAGAGCTGTTGCCAGAGAATTTAATGTTAATTTCTCTACCACAAGTTGTCTCCAATGTCGTACATCCAACCAGCCTCACAACCGCAGACAACGTGCCACGTGCCACCACACCAGCCTAGGGCATCCACATCTGTCTTCTTCACCTGCGTGATTGTCTGAGAGTACGATTTCTGTCTGTATTAAAGCAACAACAAAAAATTGGGGGGGGGGGGTAATTCTGGGCCTGGTTTCCCACCCATTGCTGCATCCCTGCACAGTCATGTAAAATGCATAGGATAAGGCCTAATGTATTTATTTCAATTGACTGATTTCCTTATATGAACTATGACTCAGTAAAATTGTTGAAATTGTTGTATGTTGCATTTATGTTTTAGTTCAGTGTATATATCCCCCTTCTCTTCTCCCCCTTTCTCCCAGGCATTACCTAATATATAGACATGTTTTCATTGAGAAATCAGAGCCATACTATATTTATGTCGCTCGTGAAGAGCTTTTCTGGTAAAAACAACAACATCCTCATTTGCTGTATGATTTGTAGATGTTGGAACAGAGCCATGACAGTTTCTAAATCCCAAAGGCAAATTTGATCACTTTTCTGTAGAGGTATGGGCAGAATGTTTTAATATTTTGATGTGACTTTATTAAACAGAAAAATATAGTGATTGCCATTCACTGGCCGCACATTCTACAAGATGTATTGTCTATGGAACAATTTAAGAGTAAATGCCTACAGCCCACACTTCTATGCAACATGAATTGTGGTTTAATATTTTGTTTATCTATTCATGATTGTGTTTCTATCTCCTGCATTGGTATAGGCTCTGAGATTAAAAAGTAGCCTATACAGTGATAGGGTACCAGTCTATTTACTTTTGAATATGGTTGACTATTGAATGAGCAATGGATAAATGGTAGCCTAATATTTGTTGTTTGGCAGGAATAACGCAGTCATGTCAGAAAAGGTGAGATAAGTCCTGCAAAATTATTATGATTTAGGCTTATATAATGAAAGGAAAATAATTATATATTAGGCAACGTGCTACAATGCGATCTTCTTACCAACGGCAAATGTATCTGTTTTATCATTAAGTCTACGTTTGAATGTTTTAGCCTACCACTATTATATGCTAATTCCCATGCATCAAACACCTCAATTTCCCCCAAAATAACAACATTTACTTGCAATACAACCTCTCGAAGTTCAAGATCAACCTCTCGAAGTTGTGCGTACGCATGGTTTGAGAAGTGTGTTGAAATATGCACACTTTCCCGTCAAGTTATTAAAAATGGCTAAATACCAACCTCTGCTGGAAAACTGGTGCACGCAAGGTTTAGACTCTTTTTTGATGATGAGGATGACAAGGATGATGTGGTTGATGATAATAATTAGGTGTAGGATGATGACAGTGGATCTGACGACCGCCTGGGAACATGCACCACCACTATCCGGCCAGGAACAGACATAGAGATCTGTCACCTGAAAAGAGGAATCCTCTATTATACCTACAGATACAAGAAAGAACAGAATTATGATTAGATTAACCAATGACCTTGTGTCTGATTGGTTCTCTTTTGTGTTCACTATCCTTAGAGCATCAACAAAAAATATTTGCTTTAAGGCACAATGGTCTCAGTCTGACTCTGTATTATTTTGCAGCGATCCTCGCTATTTGAGCCACGTTACAATTCCCACCAAGTGGGTTAACCCTATTGCATAGGGTGTTTGCCTTTCACTCCACCAACACAGGTTTGCTTCCCTGCCCCACTGTTTGCCTTCCTGTTCAGAGGCTTCCCTGCCCCACTGTTTGCCTTCCTGTTCAGAGGCAGTGTAGTGATCCTCACTACATTAGCCACATTACAATTTCCTTCAAGTGTGTTAACCCTGTTGGTGCGATTTGTAGGATGTTTTCCTTTCATGCCAGCGACCCAGGATTCACTTCCCTGCCCTGCCAATCACTACAATATACACTGTGTTCGAAATTATTGACAGTCTTGATAAAGATTAGCAAAAATGACTGTATAAACAGTTACAATATAGTTCAGTTATCTATGTTCAAATAATGAGCTACAGTATATTGTAGGCCATTCACACAAGTGGTGGGTTTGGACTCCAAAAGAAAGATGCATATGCAGAAAAGAACCACACATGCTGTAAAATATGGTGTGGATCTATGTTATGGGGTTGTTTTGCTTCTACTTGTCCTAGGGCCCTTTTACTTTGTTACTAGGGGGCAGTATTTTCATTTTTGTAAAAATAACGTTCCCGTACTAAACAGCATATTTTGTCAGGACAAGATGATAGACTATGCATATAATTGACAGCTTTAGGATAGAAAACACTCTAAAGTTTCCAAAACTGAAAAATATTGTCTGTGAGTATAACAGAACTGATGTTGCAGGCGAAAGCCTGAGAAAAATCCAATCCGGAAGTGCCTCATGTTTTGAAAGCGCTGCGTTCCAATGCGTCCCTATTGAACAGTGAATGAGCTATCAACCAGATTACTTTTTCTCCGTATTCCCCAAGGTGTCTACAGCATTGTGACGTAGTTTTACGCATTTATGTTGAAGAAGACCAGTAAGCAGCTACATTGCGCAAGTGGTCACCTGATGCTCCCAGAGTATTTACACGAGAATCACAGGGTAGCCATTATTCCAATCGGTCCTACTGAAAAACTAATTGTCCAGGTGGATATATTATCGAATAGATATTTGAAAAACACCTTGAGGATTGATTATAAACAACGTTTGACATGTTTCTGTCGATATTATGGAGCTAATTTGGAATTGACTGCAATTTCCGGGCGATTTCTCAGCCAAACGTGAAGAACAAACAGAGCTATTTCGCCTACAAAAATAATATTTTTGGAAAAAAGGAACATTGGCTATTTAACTGGGAGTCTTGTGAGTGAAAACATCAGAAGCTCATCAAAGGTTAAAGATTTAATTTGATTGCTTTTCTGATTTCCGTGACCAAGTTACCTGCTGCTAGCTGGACAAAATACTATGCTAGGCTATCGATAAACTTACACAAATGCTTGTCTAGCTTTGGCTGTAAAGCATATTTTGAAAATCTGAGATGACAGGGGGATTAACAAAAGGCTAAACTGTGTCTCAGTATATTTCATTTGTGATTTTCATGAATAGGAATATTTTCTAGGACTATTTATGTCCGTTGCGTTATGCTAATTAGTGTCAGTCGATGATTACGCTCCCTCATGCGGATGGGGAGTCACTAGAGGTTAAGGTCAAATGCTTCATGAACTCTACCAAGTACCAGGACATTTTAGCCAAAAACCTGGTTGCCTCTGTCAGGAGCCTGACACTTGGCCGCAAAAGGATCTTCCAGCAGGATAATGACCCCAAGCACACATCCAAATCCACAAATATACTATATGGTTAACAGACAGGAGCAATGGCCAACAGTGGACCACTTTACACTTTTTTTCTTCACTTTTTTGTCTTCCTTACAGATTTGATCAAGATCCTATGACTCTCCTCAACTTTTGACTTGGACCTCTACTTTCCTGCAACACACTTAAGGATTGGACCCTTTTGTTCAATTTCCGCCTAAAATAGCATACCCAAATCTAACTGCCTGTAGCTCAAGACATGAAGAAAGGATATGCATATTATTGATACCATTTGAAAGGAAACACTTTGAAGGTTGTGGAAATGTGAATTTCACGTAGCAGAATTGAACACAGATCTGGAAAAATATAATACAAAAGAAACATGCGTTTTCTATTGACTTTTTATGATCCATCTTTGAAATGCAAGAGAGGAGAAAGAATCGCTGGCTCAGTAACATATTTTAAGGCGTGCCTTGTGCATATTTATATTTATGACGGATCCCCATCCTGGGGTCCAGCAAAATTAAGGCAGTTGTACATTTTATAAAACATTACAATACATTCACAACAGATTTCACTATACATTAAGTGTGTGCCCTTTTTGGACCCCCTGTGTATGACCTTCTGCCTGCTCCTGGACCCAGCTACCTGCCTCCTCCTGTGGTCCTTTAACAATAAACTCCAGCTCTCTGTCTCATATCGTGTTCATTACAGTCTCACAACACAATGCCACAGATTTCTCAAGTTTTGAGGGAAATTGGCTGATTGAACGATTTTGGATTTCCTGCTTCCGTTTCCAGGAACCTTCCAACCAGCATTTCTGGAAAACCTATGAATTTTGGTAAAGTTAGCATCATTATGCAACCCTACCACCAAGTTACATTATGCTGGCGGGCAAAGTGATGTGGAATTCCTATTGGTATCCAGTCAGAGTTAAGATGTCCAACAATTTGATTTTGTATTCACCTGCAACCTTGCATTCAGAAGGAGTGTCAAATTTAGGAACATTGTGTGGAGACTACCTAAGGCATTGAAACTGGAACAATCATTTCAGTAACAGGTGCAAAAAATCGAACTAGCTGACTGTATTAGTTTATTATTTATCCTTGTGGGGCATAAGATGAATCAATCAAACATAGATATTGAAATACACTATTCTAAAAATTAACCTGCAATGGAGCATGTTGGGAAATATGATAATGACGAGTGTAGTTTTGGTTCAAAGTGATGTGTATGAGTTTCAGGTCCCTGCATTAGGGTAAAACTATGAAATATGTAAGTAAGGGCTGTGCCTGACCTCTGCCTGAGATCAGTTTCATGAAGAAGGATGAAAAGGTGAGAGCGTTCAATACCAACTGGTATCAAATGTATAGTTAACAGGGAGCATATCATCAAGCCACCTGTAATTGCACGTTACGATGCTTTACATGCTGAACATCTTTTCTGGAATGTCGAAAACAATTCCGAATGATTAAATAGCTTCCATCGCATCCTCCATTAAAAGTTAGATTGAATAGATAGGTTGACGCAGCACATTTTTTTGCGTGCACTCAAGTAGGCTTTGCACTTTCCTCAGGCATTTATTTAGCAAAGATGATAACACATAATCACTCCGGACAGACACAAGCAAAAAGTCATGATATAAATATTGCAGCAGCCTAGGCTACACCTCAACATTAGACATCTGACATGCTGTATGGGATGAAAATGAGACTATTTTTCCGTCTGATCATCTGTAGGCTACTAATAAGAGCAGCTGCGTACAGCCTATGCACCCTGTCCATCTGGTCAGGGTAAACTAATTGGTAACGTTATGTATTTATAGTCCATTTGTGTGTCAGGAGAAAATGTGAATGTGATTACATTTCGATTATATTCAAATTGGGCTGGCTAGGCTCCTTATACATTTTTAATCCAAAATTATGACCTCAATTTAATCAATTGACATAATATTTTTGTATAAGTTGCATAGGCCTGCATGATGCAAACATTAATAAAGCAAGCTCAGCCCTGTGAGTTATATTGTCTCTATCAGAGGAAATCCCCCCCCCCCCTAATCTAGTCTAAAGATAATTTATATGAACAAATATAATGTAGCTGCAGTTTGACAGGGTTTTCATCCCCCCAGGGCCAGGAGATTTTTTCTGAAGTTTTTTAAAACCATGTTACTTGATTAGGAAAAACTGGTCCCATCTTAGCCCATATAAAACCTTTTTACAACTGATTAATCCCTGTCATACCTTATAGGGTCCAGAGTTTTCCTAGCTAAATTAACATATAGGCCCCTACGGGTAAAAATTGCCCCACCGATCTGGGACCTATGGTGCCACCACTCTACTTGTAATTGTCAGTCAGGAACGTTTCTTGGGCTACTTTCATATGTCAAGTGGGCGAGATGCGCAGTCTGTGTTTTACTTTATGAATTTTTATATGTCTGAGTTTAACTTCAGAGGAACTAGTTGTCCAAACCTACGATGGCGCAACTGTAATGGAATGTGTCTGCTATTTGTATTTACTGTATGTAGAGTCAATCACATACACAATCACAGTATTACACATCAAAGATTTTACTCGTTGCTTGGACTAACTCATTCTTAGCTCTTTTGTCTAACTGTGTAGTGTCTTGTGTTATTGTTTTTTGTCTTCCCAGTAAAACCCTGTCCTGCGCTGCTCAAGCCTCTGAACACCTCAACTCATGCCACATACCCTCATTCGATCACTGCTGTGATTAAAATAATTAGTCTTTGATGATTTTTGAAACACACTTTGTGGTCTCCATGCATTCCGCACCTATACAGTGGTTTTCCCATCCTCCTCAATTTTTCAAGTTACTAGCCTCCACTGCTAAGGCTGCACTTATTGTAACTGGGTACAAAAATAAAGGAAATCTGAGGAAAATGCTACTCAAGTTCTATAAACACATCTGTGCTACTCGCGCATCGAGCACTCTTGACCATTGCTACTGCGCTTTCCGAGATGGATACAAGGACCTCCCCTGTCCTCCCTTCAGCAAATCAGATCATGCCTCCATTGTGCACCGCCCCTCCTATAGGCAGAAACTTATACAGGAAGTACCCGTGGTAAGGATTGTTCAACATTGGTCTGACCAATCGGAATCTATTCTTCAAGCTTGTTTTGATCACGCGGACTGGGAACTGTTCTGGGTTGCCTCTGAGAATAGTATCGAAATATACACTGACTCGGTGACTGTTTTCATCAGGAAGTGCATAGAGGATGTTGTTCCTACTGTGATGATTAGGACTTATCCAAACCAAAAAACTGTGGATAGATAGCAGCATTTGCATGAAACAGAAAGTGCCAATCACTGTATTTAACCACAGCAAGGTGACTGGGAACATGGACGTGTGAAAACAGACCGGCTATGCCCTTATTGTAAAGACAAATGTGGCCGAGACTCCAGACAAATGCCTCGAATGAGGACTGTGAGTTCTCATTCGCTGTGGCTGATGTGAGTAACACATTTAAGCATTAACCCAAGCAAGGCTGCCGCTCCAGATGGCATCTAACGCCGCATCCTCAGCTCATGTGCAGACCAGCTGGCTGGAGTATTTGTGGACATAATCAATCAACCCTTATCCCAGCCTTTTGTCTCCACTTGTATTTGGATGTATTATTGATCCCCATTTGCTGCTGTCAAGGGAGCAGCTACTATTCCTGGGGTCCGGCACAATTAAGGCAGTTATACAATTTAAAAAACATTACAATACATTCAACAGATTTCACAACACACTGTGTGTGCCCTTGCCTCAAGATGTCCACCATTGTTCCTGTACCCAAAAAAGTGAAAGTTACTAAACTAAATGACTATTGCCCCGTAGCACTTACTTCTGTCATGAACTTCTCCAACTCAATGATCACGTTAGCTGACTACACAACAGTGGTAGGCCTGATTACCAACAATGATGAGAAAGCCTACAGAGAGAGAGAAGTTCAGAGCCCTGGCGAAGTGGTGCCAGAAAAATAACTTCTCCCTCAATGTCAACAAAACGAAGGAGCTGATCATGGACTTCAGCAGACAGCAGAGTGAGCAGTCCCCCATTCATATCGAGAGTGTGAAAAGGTTCAAGTTCCTCAGCATGCACATCACTGAAATGGTCCATTCACACAAACAGTGTGGCAAAGAAGGTGCAACAGCGCCTCTTCAACCCCAGGAGGCTGAAGGATTTTGATTTGGCCTCTAAGACTCACGAACCTGTACAGACGCACCATTGAGAGCATCCGGTCCGGCTGTATTTTGCAATTGCACTGTCTGCAACCGCAGGGTTCTCCAGAGGATGGTGCGGTCAGCCCAATGCATCACCGAGGGCACACTGCCTACCTTCCAGGATATCTACAGTCACACTGTCACAGGAAGGCCAAGAAGATCATCAAGGAAGTCAGCCACCCGATACATAGCCTGTCCACCCCGTTACCAACTAGAAGGTTGAGACAGTAGAGGTGCATCAAAGCTGGGACCAACAGACTGAAAACCAGCTTCTATTTCCAGGCCATCAGAATGTTAAATAGTCACCACGAGCCAGCCTCCACCAACTAACCTGTGATAAACTTTAGTCACTGTTACTAGCCGGCTACCATCCGATGCTTTACTCTGCACCATAGAAACTGCTGCCCTATGTACATAGTCATTGAACACTGGGTCACTTTAATAATGATTGCACACTGTTTTACCTACTTCATATTTATATACTCTATTCTAGCCTATGTAGCTGCTGCTGTACAGTACACAGCATTTTCTATTCATATCCTAAAATGCAAATCAATTTATAACATTTTTGACATGCGTTTTTCTGGATTCTTTTGTTGTTATTCTGTCACTCACTGTTCAAATAAACCTACCATTAAAATTATAGACGGATCATTTCTTTAACAGTGGGCAAATGTACAAAATCAGCAGGGGATCAAATACTTTTTTCCCTCACTGTACATGTAGGTAGAGTGGTTATGCATGGATAATACACAGAGGGTAGCATCAGCGTAAAAATGGAGGTGGAGGGTACAATGCAAATAGTCCGGGTAGCCATTTGATTAGCTGTTCAGGAGTTTTATATCCCTGGGTAGAAGCTGTTAAGGAGCCTTTTGGACCTAGACTTGGCGCTCCGGTACTGCTTGCCATGCGTTAGCAGAGAGAACAGTCTATGGCTAGGGTGGCCGGAGTCTTTGGCAATTTTTTGGGCCTTCCTCTGACACCGCCTGGTATAGTGGTCCTGGATGGCAGGAAGCTTGGCCCCAGTGATGTACTAGGCCGTACACACTACCCTTTGTAATGCCTTTCTGGTCGGAGGCTGCACAGTTGCCATACCAGGCGGTGATGCAACCAGTCAGTATGCTCTCGATGGTGCAGCTGTAGACATTTTTGAGGATCCGAGGACCCATGCCAAATCTTTTCCGTCTCCTGAGGGGGAATAGGCATTGTCGTGCCTTCTTCACGGCTGTCTTGGTGTGTTTAGACCATGGTAGTTTGTTGGTGAGGTGGACACCAAGGATTAGCCACAAAAAATTGGAATTTGTAACATATAGAAAATGGATGATGGACATCCACACATGAATACATACCATACGAAACATAAGATATCATACTAATTGGATTGTGTTGGATTTACATGTAATATGTTACGTGTACCCCTGATTCCAGGTTGCATGAAATTACATCTAATCACCTAAAGTATTAACAGCTTCTACCTGCAAGCCATAAGAAAGCTGAAAAATTAATCAAAAGTCCAGACTGACTATTTACATTGACCCCCGTTTGCTTTTACACTGCTGCTACTCACTGTTTATGATCTATGCAAAGTCTCTTAGCAAATTACCTCGACTAAACCGCACATTGACTCGGTACTGGTACCCCCTGTATATAGCCGTGTTATTGTTATGTCATTTTTTTGTGTTACTTTTTGATTTGATTCTATTTTTTCCACTTGTGTTTATTTAGTAAATATTTTCTTAACTTAACTTAAGTGCATTGTTGGTTAAGGGCTTCTAAGTAAGCATTTCACAGTAAGGTCTTTTACATTATTTTTAAACCTTTATTTAACTAGGCAAGTCAGTTAATTAAGAACAAATTCTTATTTTCAATGACGGCCTAGGAACAACAGTTTAACTGCCTGTTCAGGGGCAGAACGACAGATTTGTACCTTGTCAGCTCGGGGATATGACCTTTTGGTTACTAGTCCAACGCTCTAACCTCTAGGCTACCCTGCCGCCCAATATGACAAATAACATTTGATTTATTTGTATGCTACAATTAAGCCTCAAACTTAGAGAGTATACAGTAGCTTAGATAGCCCTGAGAAAGATATGATTGAAGTTGCATTTACGATTCACATTCACCCCAGCGGTTTGTATTGAGCCATTTCCCCTCAGATCTTCCATTTGATACCGAGAGGATGTTGGCTAATCAGCCTTTTGGGGCAACATTCTCTCAGTTTCACAATTACAACCTTTTTAAAAGTCTGCACTGCAGATGGGCAATGTGGAGAGAGTAACATGAGTATTGAGTACACTGTGTTGACCTGAAGGTCCTCAAAATGCTAACGGATACATTTCTACAGACGATCATATTTGTTTAAGAGCAAGGGGCTGATGGTTGTGGAGGTGATGTTGGCATGGATTTAACATGCCTAATGGATTTAACATACTTTAACTGAGAAAATGAATGAGTCTATGTACGAGATCTTCAGTTTCTTGGCAATTTCTCGCATGGAATTGCCTTCATTTCTCAGAACTATTGTTATTTTATTGAGTTACTATTTCCCTGTTTTTCTTTATTTGCATTTTTTTGTTGGTAAAGGACTCGTAAGTAAGCATTTAATGGTAAAGTCTACACCTGTTGTATTCGGCACGTGTGACAAATAACACTTTAATTTATTTATTTGGTTTGTGAACTGTAACGGCTGTTTAAAAAATAATCTAGGCTACAATTAACCCTCAAGCCTAGCCCCTATGTGAGAGTATACAGTAGCTTAGATAGACCTTAAAAATATATTATTGAAGTTGCATTTACGATTCACATTCACCCCAGCGGTTTGTATTGAGCCATTTCCCCTTAGATCATCCATTTGATACTGAGAGGATGTGCGCTAATCAGCCTGTTGAGGCAACATTCTCTCGGTTTCACAACCACAGCCTTTTCAAAAGTCTGCACTGCAAATTGACAATGTGGAGAGAGGAGTATGAGTAACATGAGTATTGAGTAAGCTGTGTAGATCTGGAGGTCCTCAAAATGCTAACGGATACATTTCTACAGACAATCATATTTGATTAAGTGCATGGAGCTGATGGTGTGGTAGTGATGTTGGCATGGATTTAAGGATTTAACATGACTAATGGATTTAACATACCTTAACTGAGAAAGTGAATGAGTCTATTTACATGAGATATAGTTACACAATATAAATAGAATGCATTATGCACATTATTCATTGCCCTAAACACAACACACAGTCCAGGTTCAAATAATGGAAGTACTCTGGGCTGCATGGCACTAGTACAAATCAGGACATCACCATAACATAAAAAACACAGTAAAAGCTTTGGTGCAACCCTCTTTTGTCAGAGCAGCTCAAATGATTTAAAGTGTTATTTGAACCCTACACGTTGTACAAACATCATCTTGTCATCTTCCCAGCAAAATATCCCACCAACAGATCTTGACCCTTGACCTTTCAGAATCAGATTGACTACTTAACTCAGGGGAAACGACTGTCCCCTCCAACTGAATAACGGGGTACTTTAGGCATTGTTTGCAGAAAACAGGACCCACATTATAGTGAATGGAAAAATAGCAATCTTCGTGGTCTGTCTTTGTGTAAATAAAATAATGCTTAGAAGACAATCATGGTACCAATAATTGCTTCTAACACACCAGATGTACACTATATATACAAGAGTATGTGGACACGCCTTCAAATTTGTGGATTCGGCCATTTCAGCTACACCCGTTGCTGACAGGTATATAAAATCGAGCAAACAGACATGCAATCTCCATAGAGAAACATTGTCAGTCAGTTCGTCAAGTCAGTTTATCACATTTCTGCCCCGCTAGAGCTGCCCTGGTCAACTGTGCTATTTACATTGAAGTGGAAACAACTAGGAGCAACAACGGCTCCGCCACGAAGTGGTAGGCCACACAAGCTAACAGAACGGGACCACAGAGTGCTGAAGCACATACATCTTTTGTCCCGGGGCCTCCCGAATGGTGCAGAGGTGCTAGAGCCGTCTCTACAGACCCGGGTTCGATCCCGGCCTGTATCACAACCGGCCGTTATCGGGAGTCCCATAGGGCGGTGCACAATTGGCCCAGGCTCCTGATCTGATTCTAAGACTGTTATTCAAATGGAAAACCCAGACTATTTGCTTTATACCCCCCCCCCCCTTTACTTAGCACTGACATTCTTACATTGGCTCTGTACACACTCACATCTACTACACTGACACTCCAAGACACACACACACACGCTCACACACACATACATATTGATGCCACACAGACACACACTTAGACACACTTTCACTCTCTTCATATACGCTGCTGCTATGCTGTTTATTATCTATTCTGATTGCCTAGACACTTTTACCCTTACCTACATTTACATATCTCAATCAGTGGTGGAGAAAGTACTCAAATGTCATACTTGAGTATAAGTAAAGATACCTTACTAGAAAATGACTAAAGTAAGAGTGAAAGTCACCCAGTAAAATACTACTTTAGTAAAAGTCTAAAAGTATTTGGTTTTAAATATACTTTAGCATCAAAAGTAAAAGTAATCACGAAAATATATCAAAAAATAAAAGTACAAATCATTTCAAGTTCCTTATATTCAGCAAAACAGACTGCACAATTTTTTGTTGTTGACAGATAGCCAGGGGCACACTCCAACACTCATACATAATTTACAAACAAAACATTTGTGTTTAGTGAGTCCGCCAGATCAGAGGCATTAGGGATGACCAGGAATGTTCTCTTGATAAGTGTGTGAATTGGACCATTTTCCTGTCAAAATGTGACACGTACTTTTGGGTGTCAGGGAAAATGCATGGAGTAAAAAGTACATTTGTTTCAATTGGAATGTAGTGAAGTAAAAGTAAAAATATAAATAGTGAAGTAAGGTACAGATACCCCCAAAAACTACTTAAGTACTACTTTACACCACTGATCTCAATTACCTCATACCTCTGCACATTGAATCGGTACCGGTACTCCCTGTATATCCTCGTTACTGTTCTTTTATTGTGTTACTATTTCCATTTTTTTCTTTCTTCGTTACATTGTTTTCTCACTTTATAACTGAATTGTTGGTTAAGAGCTCGTAAGTAAGCATTTCAAGGTAAAGTCTACACCTGTTGTATTCGGTGCATGTGACAAACACAATTTGATTTAGAAGTATAATTTAGTTGCTAATAGCAGCCAACACCGGTCGGGCTTCAAGTTGAGTTATTCAATGAGAGGGGCAGCACTAAGCTAACCAGCAAAGTCACTTCCAGGAGTAGCTCAAACTGAGCATGTTATGTCTACATGACTGACTAAATTTGGCTTCAGTGCGCTATTAAGTCTTCACATAGGAATGAATGGTGTCATGTAATCAATGGCTTTGTCCATTCATATATACAGTCATTGACTTAACTAATGAGTCAGTGGTGATATATCCATCAATATTCTCCAATAATGCCCCTGGTCGTAACTGCGGCCCCTCAGAAGGCTCGCTGGTGATGAGATTGGAGAGCTTGATTGGTGAGCTGGAGAAGTCACTGCTGTCTGTGACTCTGATTGGTTTCAGCTCAACGGATTGCTCCGCCCCCACAGAGGGGAAATAACTTCTGTTGGTGAGGCTTGTCTGGACTGAGCAATCCCAGACTTCTGTGGGTGACTGTGGACAGTACCCTTTTTGGTGCAGGTGTTGAGTAGAAAAGGATGGGCAGGAAGGTGAGAGGGAGGGCAAGGAGGAAGACATGGATAAAGAGTAGGAGGAAGGGTGCACAGGGCAGAATGAAGAGGAGGGAATGGTGGTGGAAGAGGAAGAAAGGCGGGGGAGTTTGGGGTGAATGAGAGGCATCCTCTCTGACATGGTTGGCCTGACGCTCAGGATCTCTATGTCACTGCAGACACAGTCCCCCACCTTGAGACACCGCAGCATCTCACTGGTCTGTAGATGTGATGGACATAATAGAGGATGAATGGAATCAGGCGAGAAGTTGCACAGTGTTTCTATCAGATTGCAAAACAATAATTGTGACTATAACATATTGTACATCCGTTTATTGCCATCTGTTTAAGGTAAATCCAAATGAGAGAAAAGACCACGGACAAAGAGGCAGTACTCATCAACTTCAGACACATGAGACATATGAAAGCCTGTACAGAACTGCACAGTACCTCATGTATGTGGCGGTCCAGTTCAATTGGTTTGATGTTCATCCCAGCCGGGTACCCAAACAGCTCCACTATACAACTCCTCAGCCTGGAGGATAGCCACAGAGGAGGTTAGACAGGGTTCACATTACACTTTGACTGTTAAGGATGACATAGTGGTATGGAGGACCAATGTAAATCTTGAAAAATAAATTGTACGTGATAATGGATAGTGTTTAAAGCATCTCACATTTTCCAGAATAGACACAGGAGGATTGCGAGCCCCAACAGCAGCAGGAGAGGAGTTAAGATCTTAGCCAGGAGAATAGAGGCTGTCACAGGACACAGCAGCACATACTGTAACACCGGGTCATTACTACTGGGCTCAGAATGTCATGATCTAAAATATAAATGTGCTTTCAGATTTAAAAAGAGTGAGCAACACACCACATAATTGTGTGCCTACGGGACATTAGGGTTTATTTTACAGGTAAAATTTTGTCAAAATATAGAATTCCACCTAAATAGACATACCCAAAAGTTATTATTTATCTTGAGAGAGCCATAAACAATACCTAGTAATTATTGTACTGCCAGAAAGATCAAAATCTCTCCTTTCTGGTAAAAAAATATATATACATTGCGGAGGTGTATTCACTTTGAGGACACAAAGTACACCATATGGATTTTTTCCTCTTCAACAAAAGTGGGGGTATAGGGCATGAAATGATTGAAATGCTTTCTAAATATAGTAACAATCAAATTATAAATAACTTACTACAATATTTCCACTTCTCCTTTAATTGTCAAATAAATATGATCATACTTAGTGACAGTGCAAAATTGGCACCATTTCATATAACTTATGACAGAGCGGCATGTGAAGCGGGACAACCAGAGCTTTCACGGTGTGCTGTGCCGTTCACAGAACGTTCTGTACACAGACAAGTTGGTCTGAAATCAGTCCAGAACCACTCAAAGTCCCCAATATAAGGGACTTAACATTTAAGAAGTTTTAATTAATACATTTCAATATGACCCAGTCTGCCCCTGCCCCTAGAGTGCTCCAGCCGGAGTTTGACTCACGGATTGTCTGGGTCTTGACAGTTACAGTAGTATGCGGGCCTGGTCCAACATTAGTGAGTGCACTCAGATGGAAGGTGTACTTCTGGTGCTCCTGCAGTCCTACTACGGTTAGAGACTTATTGTGGGGGTCTGCCACCGTCTTGTTAAAATGACCTAGATACAGGAAACAATGTGTCAGAGGAACAAATCCTTTCATGACTTCTTTTAAATTGAATTGCTTGTTACCCATGTTGACATTGATGATACCCACTTGGCACGTGACCTGGTGACCTCTGAGACCCTGTCTTGTGCATGGTTACCAAGTAACCAGTGATGAACCCTGGGTGAGAGTGCTCATCCTCATGGTAATGCCACTCCAGTGTCACAGAAGAGGAAGTTGTTCGAATGGGCTCAACCAGACTGGGAGACTGGACAGGCTCTATAGGTTGAGAGAAAGGAGGAAGAGAGAGAGAGGGGAAGGGGTTGAACATGAGAGAGAGAGACATCCCCTACCACTTTCACAACCCATTTCTTACTTGTCACAATACATAATCACAACGTAACCCACTCACTGAGTTCCTGGGAGTAGCCAGTGAGGATCCCCAGTAGTTTGTCTCCTTCGTCAGTGCAGCCATATATATCAAAGGTATACCTATGACCCGCTTTAAAATCCCCTGCAAAATATATATATTGTAACTAAAAAGGTAGTGCCAGTAGGTTTTAAGTTTAAATTGATTTTGGACAGTTTCCCTTTTCTTTGTTACTACTGTAATCACAGTATTACTACACAGCGACTTCATGTACGATGTTACCTAAAAGGGTAATGGTGGTGTGTGTAAACCTGTTGTGTGATACCTGCTGGTAGGGACACTGATGTGTTTCCCACTGGCACCCTCCTCCATTGCAGAGTGCAGGAAACTCCGCTTCCTACTGTGCACCACTCCACAGTGTACCCACAAGTGACACCTTCCTGCTCTTTCCAGATGAGGTGGAAGCCTCCGCTGGCACTCCCACTCACACGCGTGGCATTCCAATGATACTCTGGACAAAAGACAATAAGAGAGCTAGAGACAGTCTCACATACAGAACTGCTGTAGGCCCAAAGAAGAGCAACCTGTGTACAACTGTAACAGCAATAAGACAAGAATGTTGGCTCAGTTATCAGCACAGGTATCAGCACAAGAATTGGAAAATATGTTGGTACAGCCGTTTTGGAACAGGTGTTGGCACAAAGCAGGCAGGTATAGAGGGCTTGCAGTTGACGTTTGGTACCTCCTGGCGGCCATGTTGGAAGACCACTGCATGAATTCTTACGACATCAACAGCTGAGTAGCTACCCCAAATTGCATGATAACAGTGCATAAAAAAATTACACCGAGGAGATAAGACTCAAGAACTGTCAGAAAAGCAAAGAAACTGTTTTGCATGTCAAGACCTGAACCCAGACAGCTGTCATTACTGGGTCTGCTCCAATCATTTCATCACTGGTAAGTCTGATTTCAAGTTTAATTGTTAGCTGCTATGCTAACCAGGTGTTAAAACAAGACCAAGTTAGCCAAAATTAGCTAGCTAGAAAGCTTGTAGTCTAGCTATTAGCATGTGTCTCAAACATAGGCAGTGCATGAGTTTCAAGTTTTGGGGAAGCAACTTTTTCACCCCAAAAATTCACCTTTTAATAAAGCATTGCATGCATCTATCATTGCACTTGCATACTAATGTAAGCCTACTATTCCTACTATTCCTTGATTGAGTAGATTGGATAGTCATAATTGAGAGCTTGGTGGTGCAGGCCTATAGGCTATATCAGAGTCGTTTCTTTCCTTTGCACAAGAAAAATGTGGCGTTTGATAAACATGCAATTTTACTATACTTTATATGACTGGAAACAACTAGCAGAATATTGTTTAATACAGGAAATCACAGGGTAGAGGCCTAGGCCTACTCTGTTGACAACCCAGATTATTTGCATTGCCCCTCCCCCTCTTACACTGCTGCTACTCTGTTTATTAGCTATGCATAGTCACTTTAACTCTACCTACATGTACATATTACCTCAATTACCTCGATTAACCGGTGCACCCGCACATTGATTGACTCTTGACCGGTATCCCCTGTATATAGCCTCACTACTGTTATTTTACTGCTGCTCTTTAATATATATTTTTTTACTTAACACATATTTTTCTTACAACTGCATGGTTGGTTAAGGGCTTGTATGTAAGCATTTCACTGTAAGGTATACCTGTTGTATTCGGCACATGTGACAAATAAAATGTGATTTGATTTGACACTGACAACAGATCAATTAAAACAACCTTGTCATTGAATGCAACCATGTAATCTAGGCCTATGAAAAGGGGATACACAAATTGTACAATATGACATCCATCTACCCTGGAGGAGGACATTATTGTCCCATAAACATTCAGTTGCACTGAACAATTTTTCCCTATCTGTGGTCCAGAGCGATATTCGGGGAATCCTGGTGCCTGACAGGGTTTTCTTTCTCAGTGCTAGCTTATTTTTGAGCTACAGCCATCTTCATTTTCTTCAGACCGATCTAAGATAGCGCATCTATCTTGATTCCAAGATGGCGTAGCAGTCGAACGTCTTGTCGTGTCGTGTCCCTTGTATATATCGTTTAAAAAAAAGAAATCACATTTTTTTCGCATATCTTTTAAAACATTTTGTTAAACGTCAACTTCTAAATACTCTCCTGCAACCCGCCTCACCCAATGTAGCTATTTTCTTCTAAAGTATCTATATCTACTTTGGATCCGGAACCCCTCAACTGAAGCTAGCCAGCTAGCTACCAGCTATCAGTCAGCAAACCATTGCTAGCGGTCTTCAGCTAACCGGTCATCAGCTAACCTTTAGCTCGGAAAGCTCTCACCAGTTCGAACAACGCGACTCTAACTAGAGCATAACGGACCTATTCTTTTTTATCCCCGGATTCCCACTGGATTCCCACCGCAAACGGAACATTTTCAGCTGGATTCTTCACAACTAGCTATCTAGCTAACCGCAACCCCGGATGATTACTCCTGGCTAGCGTTTCCACCCACTTAGCTTGAAGCTAGCCCGGCCAGAGCTCCTGTGCTACCACCGAAGCATACTCCTGGGCTACAATATCCGGACCCACGACCGGTCTATCGATGTCACCGCATGAAGAGGAATAAACAAACTCACCCCATCGCGACGTCCCCCAAAGGCAAACTTTCTAGCCCTTGCTATCTCCTTGCTTTCTAATTCGGCCTGCTAACTGCTAGCTTGTTTAGCCCCGGTCCGCTAACTGCTACCTTGTTTAGCCCTGGCCTACTAACTGTTAGCTTGTTAGCACAGGCATGCTAACCGTCTGAATCGCCACGTCCCAAACACTCACTGGACCCATATTTACTTTCTATCTCTTTTCGATTTTTTATTTGTTTATACCTTCCGGTAACCTGCCTCACCCAATGTGATACGGAATCGCCATTATTTTAATTTTTAGAACACACTCAAGAACCTCCAGAAGCTAACCAGCTAACTAGCTACAAGCTATTTAGTCATTGTTAGCCACTGCTTACTGTTTTTTAACCTGGATAACACTCGCCAGTCCAGCTTCCCTGCCCCATCCACCGCTGCCCCCCCTGGACACTGATCACTTGGCTACATAGCTGATGCATGCTAGACTGTCCATTAATCACGGTGCTCCATTCTGCTTGTTTATGTTTTATCTGTCGGCCCCAGCCGCACTCAGGCTCTGTGTGTAGTTAATCCGACCCTCCCTGCCTAGCCAACGCCATTTTACCTGCTGTTGTTGTGCTAGCTGATTAGCTGTTGTTGTCTCCCCTACTGTTTTAGCTACTGTTTTAGCTAGCTCTCCCAATTCAACACCTGTGATTACTGTATGTCTCTCTCAAATGTCAATATGCCTTGTATACTGTTGTTCAGGTTAGTTATCATTGTTTTAGTTGACAATGGAGCCCCTAGTTCCACTCTTCATACCCCTGATACCTCCTTTGTCCCACCTCCCACACATGTGGTGACCTCACCCATTACAACTAGCATGTCCAGAGATACAACCTCTCTCTTCATCACCCAGTGCCTGGGCTTACCTCCGCTGTACCCACACCCCACCATACCCCTGTCTGCGCATTATGCCCTGAATATATTCTACCATGCCCAGAAATCTGCTCCTTTCATTCTCTGTCCCCAACGCTCTAGGCGACCAGTTTTGATAGCCTTTAGCCGCACCCTCATACTACTCCTCCTCTGTTCCGTGGGTGAAGTGGAGATAAACCCAGGCCCTGCATGTCCCCAGGCACCCTCATTTGTTGACTTCTGTGATCGAAAAAGCCTTGGTTTCATGCATGTCAACATCAGAAGCCTCCTCCCTAAGTTTGTTTTACTCACTGCTTTATCACACTCTGCTAACCCTGATGTCCTTGCCGTGTCTGAATCCTGGCTCAGGAAGGCCACCAAAAATTCAGATATTTCCATACCCAACTATAACATCTTCCATCAAGATAGAACTGCCAAAGGGGGATGAGTTGCAGTCTACTGCAGAGGTAACCTGCAAAGTAATGTCATACTTTCCAGGTCCAAACCCAAACAGTTCGAACTACTAATCTTGAAAATTACTCTCTCCAGAAATAAGTCTCTCACTGTTGCCGCCTGCTACCGACCCCCCTCAGCACAAATGGTGCCCTGGACACCATTTGTGAATTGATTGCGCCCCATCATGCTTCAGAGTTTGTTCTGTTAGGTGACCTAAATTGGGATATGCTTAACACCCCGGCAGTCCTACAATCTAAGCTAGATGCCCTCAATCTCACACAAATCATCAAGGAACCCACCAGGTACAACCCTAAATCTGTAAACAAGGGCACCCTCATAGACGTCATCCTGACCAACTGGCCCTCCAAATACACCTCCTCTGTCTTCAACCAGGATCTCAGCGATCACTGCCTCATTGCCTGTATCCGCTACGGAGCCGCAGTCAAACGACCACCCCTCATCACAGTCAAACGCTCCCTAAAACACTTCTGTGAGCAGGCCTTTCTAATCGACCTGGCCCGGGTATCCTGGAAGGACATTGACCTCATCCCGTCAGTTGAGGATGCCTGGTCATTCTTTAAAAGTAACTTCCTCACCATTTTAGATAAGCATGCTCCGTTCAAAAAATGCAGAACTAAGAACAGATATAGCCCTTGGTTCACTCGAGACCTGACTGCCCTCGACCAGCACAAAAACATCCTGTGGCGGACTGCAATAGCATCGAACAGTCCCAGACAGAGTTCAGTGTGTCAAATCGGAGGGCATGCTGTCCGGTCCTCTAGAAGTCTCTCTGGGGGTGCCACAGGGTTCAATCCTCGGGCCGACTCTTTTTTCTGTATATATCAATGATGTTGCTCTTGCTGCGGGCGATTCCCTGATCCACCTCTACGCAGACGACACCATTCTATATACTTCCGGCCTGTCCTTGGACACTGTGCTATCTAACCTCCAAATGAGCTTCAATGCCATACAACACTCCTTCCGTGGTCTCCAACTGCTCTTAAACGCTAGTAAAACCAAATGCATGCTTCTCAACCGTTCGCTGCCTGCACCCGCATGCCTGACCAGCATCACCACCCTGGATGGTTCCAACCTTGAATATGTGGACATCTACAAGTACCTAGGTGTCTGGCTAGACTGTAAACTCTCCTTCCAGACTCATATCAAACATCTCCAATCGAAAATCAAATCAAGAGTCGGCTTTCTATTCCGCAACATAGTCTCCTTCACTCACGCCGCCAAACTTACCCTAGTAAAATTGACTATCCTACCGATCCTCGACTTCGGCGATGTCATCTACAAAATTGCTTCCAACACTCTACTCAGCAAACTGGATGCAGTTTATCACAGTGCCATCCGTTTTGCCACTAAAGCACCTTATACCACCCACCACTGCGACTTGTACGCTCTAGTCGGCTGGCCCTCGCTACATATTCATCGCCAGACCCACTGGCTCCAGGTCATCTACAAGTCCATGCTTCACTGGTCACGATGGCAACACCCATCCGTAGCACGCGCTCCAGCAGGTGTATCTCACTGATCATCCCTAAAGCCAACACCTCATTTGGCCGCCTTTTGTTCCAGTTCTCTGCTGCCTGTGACTGGAACGAATTGCAAAAATCGCTGAAGTTGGAGACTTTTATCTCCCTCACCAACTTCAAACATCTGCTATCTGAGCAGCTAACCGATCGCTGCAGCTGTACATAGTCTATCGGCAAATAGCCCACCCATTTTTACCTACCTCATCCCCATACTGTTTTTATTTATTTACTTTTCTGCTCTTTTGCACACCAATATCTCTACGTGTACATGACCATCTGATCATTTATCACTCCAGTGTTAATCTGCTAAATTGTAATTATTCGCCTACCTCATGCCTTTTGCGCACAATGTATATAGACTCCCCTTTTTTTCCTACTGTGTTATTGACTTGTTAATTGTTTACTCCATGTGTAACTCTGTGTTGTCTGCTCACACTGCTATGCTTTATCTTGGCCAGGTCGCAGTTGCAAATGAGAACTTGTTCTCAACTAGCCTACCTGGTTAAATAAAGGTGAAATAAAAAATTAAAAAATAATTACGCTAATGTCGGGAAGGGCGCTCTCCTGGGCTACGGCAGTTTGGGAACAACAATGATCCCTGATGTCTCTGCCTTCGTCACTGCATGCACTGTGTGTGCTCAAAACAATACTCCACGACAAGCTCCTTCTGGCCTCCTACAGCCACTACCGGTTCCTCATTGTCCCTGGTCTCATATATCTCTGGACTTTGTCACTGGGCTCCCTCCGTCTGATGGCAACACTGTCATTCTGACGGTAGTCGACCGGTTCTCCAAGGCCGCCCATTTCATCCCTTTCCTCAAACTACCTTCTGCCAAGGAGAGGGCCCAGCTTATGGTGCAGCATGTCTTCCGGATCCATGGACTCTGGGTAGACGTGGTCTCCGATCGGGATCCTCAGTTCTCGACTCAGTTCTGGAAGGCATTCTGCACCCTTATTGGGTCATCGCCCAGCCTGTCATCCGGATTCCATCCCCAAACTAATGGTCAGTCGGAGCGAGCCAACCAAGACCTGGAGACCATCTTAAGTTGCCTGGTCTCAACCAACCCCACTACCTGGAGCCGTTAACTGGTCTGGGTGGAGTATGCCCGGAACACTCTTCCCAGTTCTGCCACGGGATTCTCTCCTCTCGAGTGCTCCATGGGGTATCACACCCTGATCAGTCGGACCTGTCCTCATTATTGTCTCCACCCCCTCCAAGTGTCGCTTGTTTTCCCCAGTGTATTTATCTCTGTGTTTCCTGTCTCTCTGGGCCAATTCGTCTTGTAAGTTTCCAAGTCAACCAGTGTTTTTCCTGTTCTCCTGCCTACCCGCCACTCTATTCCTTCTGGACTCTGATCTGGTTTTGACCTTTTTGCCTGTCCACGACCATTCTCTTGCCTACCCCTTTGAATTAATAAACATTGTAAGACTCCAACCATCTCCCTCCTGTGTCTGCATTTGGGTCTCGCCTTGTGCATTGATACATTCAACAACAAACATTTGTTGCATACTGATGAAGAAGCATTATGACCATCATAATTATGTAAGCGAGATAGGCCTCCCATACATGTCCTTATGATAGTATCAGTCAAAAAAGAGGGTTTCCTGAAATCTGCTCCTACATTCATCCCAGTCATCAGCAACAGAGCATTAGGGTTGGTGCATGTCTGACATCATTGTATGTGCAATTACAATGATAATTTCAGAAAATGTTATATGACATAAACATACTGTTGACAAGTAGGCTATGGTGTAATGGAATGTTTTGCCTTGTGTGGTAGGTTTTGTGGGTTTTGTCACGTATGGAGGTGTCATAGCCAGCCATAGAATTACTACATTGGTAGGTTCTGACACTCTTATGTAGGTGTCATAACCAGCCACAAAATAACAATATACAGTGCCAGTCAAAAGTTTGGATACACCTACTCATTCAAGGGTTTTTCTTTATTTTTTTAAAACGATTTTCTACATTGTAGAATAATAACACATATGGAATCATGTATTAACCAAAAAAGTTTTGAACAAATCAAAACATATTTTATATTTGAGATTCTTCAAAGTAGCCACCCTTTGCCTTGATGACAGCTTTGACACTCTTGCACTCTCAACCAGCTTCATGAGGTAGTAACCTGGAATGCATTTAAATTAACAGGTGTGCATTGTTTCAAGTTAATTTGTGGAATTTATTTCCTTCTTAATGCGTTTGAGCCAGTTGTGTTGTGACATGGTAGGGGTGGTATACAGAAAATAGCCTTCAATGGAGCAGAAAGTACATACGGCAAGAACAGCTCAAATAAGGAAAGAGAAACGACAGTCCATCATTACTTGAAGACATGAAGGTCAGTCAATACGGAACATTTCAAGAACTTTGAAAGTTTCTTCAAGTACAGTCGCAAAAACTACCAAGTGCTATAATGAAACTGTCTCTCATGAGGACCTCCAAAGGAAAGGAAGATCCAGAGTTACCGCTGCTGCATAGGATACATTCATTAGAGTTGAATGCACCTCAGATTGCAACCCAAATAAATGCTTCACAGAGTTCAAATAACAGACGCATCTCAGCATCAACTGTTCAGAGGAGGCCTTCATGGTCGAATTTCAGCAAAGAAACCACTACTAAAGGACACCAATAAGAAGAAGAGACTTGCTTGGCTCAAGAAACAAGAGCAATGGACATTAGACAGGTGGAAATCTGTCCTTTGGTCACATGAGTCCAAATTTGAGATTTTTGGATCCATCCTCCGTGTCTTTGTCAGACGCAGAGTAGGTGAACGGATGATCTCCACATGTGTGGTTCCCACCATGAAGCAAGGAGGAGGAGGTGTGATAGTGTGGGGGTGCTTTGCTGGTGACACTGTCTGTGATTTATTTAGAACTCAAAGTACGCTTAACCAGCATGGCTACCACAGCATTCTGCAGTGATATGCCATCTCATCTGGTTTGAGCTTAGTGGGACTATTATTTGATTTGCACAAGACAATGACCCAAAACACACCTCCAGGCTGTGTAAGGGCTATTTGACCAATACGTAGAGTGATCGAGTGCTACGTCAGATGACCTGGCCTCCACAATCACCCGACCAAAACCCAATTGAGATGGTTTGGGATGAGTTTGACCGCATAGCGAAGGAAAAGTAGCCAATAAGTGCTCAGTATATGTGGGAACTCCTTCAAGACCGTTGGAAAATCATTCCTCATGAAGCTGGTTGAAAGAATGCCAAGAGTGTGCAAAGCTGTCATCATGACTGGCACTATATGTCAAATGAGAGTGTTATGACCATATTTTGACAGGTTATGACAAGTTATGTCAGCTGTTATGACATATTATGACATGGCTATGACCGTGTCATAACGTGTTATGACGCTGGGTGTCGTGTAAAGTGTTACCAAAGAAAGTCAATACCAGATGTGGCCAACCTCTCTCCCTGATCTACTTGATGAGCATACTTCTATTTCAGCCCAGAAATAGCACACTTGATATAATCAACCCTTTTAGGTTTGATAAACTGAATCAGGTGTGTTAGTGCGGAGCTGGAACCCAAGCTTGCACACCCAGCAGGGTTGGCCTGCTCCAGACTTTAGAACTGTATTTTCGTTTACACAATTTGCTAACATAGGTACACATGTAACCCTTGGTATACAAGGATGTCCCTTTATTCTCTTGGGACATTCATTGGGACCTCTTCACCGACAGGGTGAAGAATGCTTTGTATCTGAGGTGCTTTGTATCTGAGGACAGAAAACTTTGTATCAGTGCTTTGTATCTGAGGACAGAAAACATCATAAAGAAACAGACTGCATTATACTCAAATTATACAGTACTGAATGTTTCTATATCTCTCGTCCTTATAGTTTCTTACTAGGGACTGGAAGTGGATCATTTTTTCGTAACGTCCTCCCACAAAGGTACTCCCCCTATCCAGAGTAGCCTACTCAACCTTCTTTGCCAGATGGAACTGCTAGCTAATCCTTTCACCCTATCCAGTGGCTGTTAGCTAGCTAGCTACCAAGCTACAAATGCATTTCCCGCTTGTGTTTTTAAGTTACAATGATAAGCTCATTGTTAGATGGTGATATTTAATTCACTTAGCTAGCTATGCCGCATGTAAAGCTAACAGCTCATTTGGGTTAGCCTACACATTAAGTTCCTGTAGCTATCTTATAATACATAGTTTTAAAAAATATATATATTTACTTACTTGAATAGGTTCTCCCACTGCCTCTGTTTTCTGCGGGTCCTTAGAGAGATTAAATAAAAGGCAATCTTCCAGAAATTTCCGGTGGTAGCAAAACGCAGCCATTCTGTAGACGATTGGAGGACTTCCATCATATTGACTCTGGTCATCCAACATGGCGCCTGGTGTGTTTGCTAGTTGATTTGTGACGCAACTGCGAGCCCTCTATTGCCACAGGTGTTGATAACTGACCTATTCCCTCAACCGGAGGTATGGTGATGCGGCCTGGGGGGGAGGAGCCAGGCTGAATAACAGCCTGGATGATCATGTCACATTGCCCTGGGCCAATGGAGATCTCAGTCTGTGTCTGCTCTCTGTCCTTCCACAGGATCCACTGGCACCCCTCCTGCCTCCAGCGTACCTTATAGCCCTGGATTTTAACACTAGATGCCGAGCCACTTATTTGCTGAGGAGAAAGAGAGAGATGTTCATGTGCTGAGATTTGATCAGCACAATGTAAGACCGCGTTCAACACTCAATAAACCAATAATCTGAACTGTCTTTCTCTCCTTGTCTCCTCTCCTTCATCTCATCCAGCAGTAAGTCCTCACCGGGGTCCAGAGCAGAGTGACGTTGCGCTGACCATGGGACAGCAATCTGACCCTCCTCCACACATCCAGCCTCACCAGGGGGTCTGCACAAAGAAGTAGGAAGTGGGTTCATCAACCCATCAATAAACCTTCAAAAATAAATAACTTCACCACACCACTATGATAGGACTCACAGGTAGTGAAGTGCGTGGGTTGTGTCCACTCTCCCTCTAGGTTCCCTCTCACAGCACAGCGCACCCTGGTGGCATAACGGGTGTTGGGCGAGAGCTGCTCCAGGCTGACATCACAACGTTCGTCCGAGCCTCCATTGCACACCTGATGCTAACACAGCCACAAGACAGAATGTCACTGGGTTTATATCAGACCCATGTGGAACATTCATTAATGCAAACTGCAGCAAAACATTTTGCAATGGAAAACAGTTGAGCTGATGAGCTAGTGTGAGCTATATTGATAATTACATTTTGTCACCTGTCAATGATTGTTTTTCTCACCATGGATGTGCTCTGTAGGTCTGCTGCTGCAGCCAGGTGTGTCGGCCTCCTAGGCTCTACTGGGTCTGCTGTGACCTGGCAGAAGAGCTCCACCCCAGACAGGTTCCCCCTCACAACCCAGGACACATTGGCTTCTGTCACCCCTGGACTCACTTTCACTCCCTCTGGAACTGGGAACACTTCACACACACAGCATGCAAATACAATATATCTAGATACCACTGATGATCAAAACATTGTGACACTAACGTTGGTATAGGAGCAAATGGAGACTTTTTTTCAATGTTGTGGGTGCACACCAACATTACTCATCGAATGTTAGCCTGTATGACATTTATCTCAGTATTTCCTGTCCTCACCTCTGTCAGTGATGTTGAAGCTGTAGCTTTGTTTCTCCTCTCCTAGCTGGTTTTTGACTATCACTGAGACATGATACCACTCTAAGCCTGGGACAGCCTGGAACCTGCAGAACCACTCACCACACTTGATAGGATCCCCAACAGTGTTCCTGCACAAACACAGTGGCTAGAGAGGTAAGAGATGTGTCTGACACAGTATGATCATTATGCCTCCACGTGCTAATTATCTGTTGAGAGAGAGAACACCAGAGGAAGCTGGTGGGTGGAGCTATACAAGTTTGTGTGTGTGTGTATGTGTGTGTGTGTGTGTGTGTGTGTGTGTGTGTGTGTGCATGTGTGTGTGTGGACTCACTTTATGTGAAGGGTGTGTGTGCGTTTGTAGGGTTCATACAGGTTAGCAGGTCTACCAGGGTTCCAGGTGCAGATAACAGTTCTCAGGTCCTCAGTCCCGCAGCTCAGGTTCTCCGGCCTCTGGGGAGAAACTAGATCACAAACATAAAGTAGTGGTAAGGTGAACTAGAAAAAGTATTTTTTTTTGAAGAAAATGTATGTTCTTGCTTAATTAAGTTGTCTTAAAGGCCCAGTGCAGTCAAAACGTGATTTCCTGTGTATGTATATATGTATCCAAATCAAATCAAATCAAATCAAATCAAATTTATTTATATAGCCCTTCGTACATCAGCTGATATCTCAAAGTGCTGTACAGAAACCCAGCCTAAAACCCCAAACAGCAAACAATGCAGGTGTAAAAGCACGGTGGCTAGGAAAAACTCCCTAGAAAGGCCAAAACCTAGGAAGAAACCTAGAGAGGAACCGGGCTATGTGGGGTGGCCAGTCCTCTTCTGGCTGTGCCGGGTAGAGATTATAACAGAAAATGACCAAGATGTTCAAATGTTCATAAATGACCAGCATGGTCAAATAATAATAAGGCAGAACAGTTGAAACTGGAGCAGCAGCACAGTCAGGTGGACTGGGGACAGCAAGGAGCCATCATGTCAGGTAGTCCTGGGGCACGGTCCTAGGGCTCAGGTCCTCCGAGAGAGAGAAAGAAAGAGAGAATTAGAGAGAGCATATGTGGGGTGGCCAGTCCTCTTCTGGCTGTGCCGGGTGGAGATTATAACAGAACGTGGCCAAGATGTTCAAATGTTCATAAATGACCAGCATGGTTGAATAATAGTAAGGCAGAACAGTTGAAACTGGAGCAGGAGCATGGCCAGGTGGACTGGGGACAGCAAGGAGTCCTCATGTCAGGTAGTCCTGGGACATGGTCCTAGGGCCCAGGCCAGTTGAAACTGGAGCAGCAGCATGGCCAGGTGGACTGGGGACAGCAAGGAGTCATCATGTCAGGTAGTCCTGGGGCATGGTTCTAGGGCTCAGGTCCTCCGAGAGAGAGAAAGAAGGAGAGAAGGAGAGAATTAGAGAACGCACACTTAGATTTACACAGGACACCGAATAGGACAGGAGAAGTACTCCAGATAAACAAACTGACCCTAGCCCCCCGACACATAAACTACTGCAGCATAAATACTGGAGGCTGAGACAGGAGGGGTCAGGAGACACTGTGGCCCCATCCGAGGACACCCCCGGACAGGGCCAAACAGGAAGGATATAACCCCACCCACTTTGCCAAAGCACAGCCCCCACACCACTAGAGGGAAATCTACAACCACCAACTTACCATCCTGAGACAAGGCCGAGTATAGCCCACAAAGATCTCCGACACGGTACAACCCAAAGGGGGGGGGGAAACCCAGACAGGCCGACCACAACAGTGAATCAACCCACCCAGGTGACGCACCCCCCCCCAGGGACGGCACGAGAGAGCCCCAGCAAGCCAGTGACTCAGCCCCCGTAACAGGGTTAGAGGCAGAGAATCCCAGTGGAAAAAGGGGAACCGGCCAGGCAGAGACAGCAAGGGCGGTTCGTTGCTCCAGAGCCTTTCCGTTCACCTTCCCACTCCTGGGCCAGACTACACTCAATCATATGACCCACTGAAGAGATGAGTCTTCAGTAAAGACTTAAAGGTTGAGACCGAGTTTGCGTCTCTGACATGGGTAGGCAGACCGTTCCATAAAAATGGAGCTCTATAGGAGAAAGCCCTGCCTCCAGCTGTTTGCTTAGAAATTCTAGGGACAATTAGGAGGCCTGCGTCTTGTGACCGTAGCGTACGTATAGGTATGTACGGCAGGACCAAATCAGAGAGGTAGGTAGGAGCAAGCCCATGTAATGCTTTGTAGGTTAGCAGTAAAACCTTGAAATCAGCCCTTGCTTTGACAGGAAGCCAGTGTAGAGAGGCTAGCACTGGAGTAATATGATCAAATTTTTTGGTTCTAGTCAGGATTCTAGCAGCCGTATTTAGCACTAACTGAAGTTTATTTAGTGCTTTATCCGGGTAGCCGGAAAATAGAGCATTGCAGTAGTCTAACCTAGAAGTGACAAAAGCATGGATTAATTTTTCTGCATCATTTTTGGACAGAAAGTTTCTGATTTTTGCAATGTTACGTAGATGGAAAAAGCTGTCCTCGAAATGGTCTTGATATGTTCTTCAAAAGAGAGATCAGGGTCCAGAGTAACGCCGAGGTCCTTCACAGTTTTATTTGAGACGACTGTACAACCATTAAGATTAATTGTCAGATTCAACAGAAGATCTCTTTGTTTCTTGGGACCTAGAACAAGCATCTCTGTTTTGTCCGAGTTTAATAGTAGAAAGTTTGCAGCCATCCACTTCCTTATGTCTGAAACACATGCTTCTAGCGAGGGCAATTTTGGTGCTTCACCGTGTTTCATTGAAATGTACAGCTGTGTGTCATCCGCATAGCAGTGAAAGTTTACATTATGTTTTCGAATAACATCCCCAAGAGGTAAAATATATAGTGAAAACAATAGTGGTCCTAAAACAGAACCTTGAGGAACACCGAAATGTACAGTTGATTTGTCAGAGGACAAACCATTCACAGAGACAAACTGATATCTTTCCGACAGATAAGACCTAAACCAGGCCAGAACATGTCCGTGTAGACCAATTTGGGTTTCCAATCTCTCCAAAAGAATGTGGTGATCGATGGTATCAAAAGCAGCACTAAGGTCTAGGAGCACGAGGACAGATGCAGAGCCTCGGTCCGATGCCATCAAAATGTCATTTACCACCTTCACAAGTGCCGTCTCAGTGCTATGATGGGGTCTAAAACCAGACTGAAGCATTTCGTATACATTGTTTGTCTTCAGGAAGGCAGTGAGTTGCTGCGCAACAGCCTTCTCTAAAATCTTTGAGAGGAATGGAAGATTTGATATAGGCCGATAGTTTTTTATATTTTCTGGGTCAAGGTTTGGCTTTTTCAAGAGAGGCTTTATTACTGCCACTTTTAGTGAGTTTGGTACACATCCAGTGGATAGAGAGCCGTTTATTATGTTCAACATAGGAGGGCCAAGCACAGGAAGCAGCTCTTTCAGTAGTTTAGTTGGAATAGGGTCCAGTATACAGCTTGAAGGTTTAGAGGCCATGATTATTTTCATCATTGTGTCAAGAGATATAGTACTAAAACACTTGAGCGTCTCTCTTGATCCTAGGTCCTGGCAGAGTTGTGCAGACTCAGGACAACTGAGGTTTGGAGGAATACGCAGGTTTAAAGAGGAGTCCGTAATTTGCTTTCTAATAATCATAATCTTTTCCTCAAAGAAGTTCATGAATTTATCACTGCTAAAGTGCAAGTCATCCTCTCTTGGGGAATGCTGCTTTTTAGTTAGCTTTGCCACAGTATCAAAAAGGAATTTCGGATTGTTCTTATTTTCCTCAATTAAGTTAGAAAAATAGGACGATTGAGCAGCAGTAAGGGCTCTTCGGTACTGCACGGTACCATCCTTCCAAGCTAGTCGGAAGACTTCCAGTTTGGTGTGGCGCCATTTCCGTTCCAATTTTCTGGAAGCTTGCTTCAGAGCTCGGGTATTTTCTGTGTACCATGGAGCTAGTTTCTTATGAGACATTTTTTTAGTTTTTAGGGGTGCAACTGCATCTAGGGTATTGCGCAAGGTTAAATTGAGATCCTCAGTTAGGTGGTTAACGGATTTTTGTCCTCTGGCGTCCTTGGGTAGGCAGAGGGAGTCTGGAAGGGCATCAAGGAATCTTTGTGTTGTCTGTGAATTTATAGCACGACTTTTGATGTTCCTTGGTTGGGGTCTGAGCAGATTATTTGTTGCAATTGCAAACGTAATAAAATGGTGGTCTGATAGTCCAGGATTATGAGGAAAAACATTAAGATCCACAACATTTATTCCATGGGACAAAACTAGGTCCAGCGTATGACTGTGAGAGTGAGTGGGTCCAGAGACATGTTGGACAAAACCCACTGAGTCGATGATGGCTCCAAAAGCCTTTTGGAGTGGGTCTGTGGACTTTTCCATGTGAATATTAAAGTCACCAAAGATTAGAATATTATCTGCAATGACTACAAGGTCTGATAGGAATTCAGGGAACTCAGTGAGAAACGCTGTATATGGCCCAGGAGGCCTGTAAACAGTAGCTATAAAAAGTGATTGAGTAGGCTGCATAGATTTCATGACTAGAAGCTCAAAAGACGAAAACGTCATTTTCTTTTTTGTAAATTGAAATTTGCTATCGTAAATGTTAGCAACACCTCCGCCTTTGCGGGATGCACGGGGATATGGTCACTAGTGTAGCCAGGAGGTGAGGCCTCATTTAACACAGTAAATTCATCAGGCTTAAGCCATGTTTCAGTCAGGCCAATCACATCAAGATTATGATCAGTGATTAGTTCATTGACTATAATTGCCTTTGAAGTAAGGGATCTAACATTAAGTAGCCCTATTTTGAGATGTGAGGTATCATGATCTCTTTCAGTAATGACAGGAATGGAGGTGGTCTTTATCCTAGTGAGATTGCTAAGGCAAACACCGCCATGTATAGTTTTGCCCAACCCAGGTCGAGGCACAGACACGGTCTCAATGGTGATAGCTAAGCTGACTACACTAACTATGCTAGTGGCAGACTCCACTATGCTGGCAGGCTGGCTAATAGCCTGCTGCCTGGCCTGCACCCTATTTCATTGTGGAGCTAGAGGAGTTAGAGCCCTGTCTATGTTGGCAGATAAGATGAGAGCACCCCTCCAGCTAGGATGGAGTCCGTCACTCCTCAGCAGGTCAGGCTTGGTCCTGTTTGTGGGCGAGTCCCAGAAAGAGGGCCAATTATCTACAAATTCTATCTTTTGGGAGGGGCAGAAAACAGTTTTCAACCAGCGATTGAGTTGTGAGACTCTGCTGTAGAGCTCATCACTCCCCCTAACTGGGAGGGGCCAGAGACAATTACTCGATGCCGACACATCTTTCTAGCTGATATGCACGCAGAAGCTATGTTGCGCTTGGTGATCTCTGACTGTTTCATCCTAACATCGTTGGTGCCGACGTGGATAACAATATCTCTATACTCTCTACACTCGCCAGTTTTAGCTTTAGCCAGCACCATCTTCAGATTAGCCTTAACGTCGGTAGCCCTGCCCCGGGTAAACAGTGTATGATCGCTGGATGATTCGCTTTAAGTCTAATACTGCGGGTAATGGAGTCGCCAATGACTAGAGTTTTCAATTTGTCAGAGCTAATGGTGGGAAGCTTCGGCGTCTCAGACCCCGTAACGGGAGGAGTAGAGACCAGAGAAGACTCGGCCTCTGACACCGACCCGCTGCTTAATGGGGAGAACCGGTTGAAAGTTTCTGTCTGCTGAATGAGCGACACCGGTTGAGCGTTCCTACAGCATTTCCTACCAGAAACCGTGAGAAAGTTGTCCGGCTGCGGGGACTGTGCCAGGGGATTTATACTACTATCTGTACTTACTGGTGGCACAGACGCTGTTTCATCCTTTCCTACACTGAAATTACCCTTGCCTAACGATTGCGTCTGAAGCTGGGCTTGCAGTACAGCTATCCTCGCCGTAAGGCGAGCACAGCGGCTGCAATTAGAAGGCATCATGTTAATGTTACTACTTAGCTTCGGCTGTTGGAGGTCCTGACGAATCGTGTCCAGATAAAGCGTCCGGAGTGAAAAAGTCGAGGAAAAAATAAATATATGAATATATATCCAAACTATGAAGTTAGAATAATACTGTGAAATTGTGCAAATTATAATAATGCCCTTTTAGTGTAAGAGCTGTTTGGAAAGACCGCCTGCATTGGCGTATGTGGAATTAGAATGGAGCAACTGACTTAACACAGTCATGAAACGTATTTACTTGACTAGGTCATTCCTACAATCCAGTGCCTTTCCCAAGGAGCACTGTGCAAGCGATAATATTGAAATGGAAGGAGTATCAGACCACTGCAAATCTACCAAGACCTGGCCGTCCCTCTAAACTTTCAGCTCATACAAGGAGAAGACTGATCAGAGATGCAGCCAAGAGGCCCATGATCGCTCTGGATGAACTGCAGAGATCTACAGCTGAGGTGGGAGACTCTGTCCATAGGACAACAATCAGTCGTATATTGCACAAATCTGGCCTTTATGGAAGAGTGGCAATAAGAAATCCATTTCTTAAAGATATCCATAAAAAGTGTTGTTTAAAGTTTGCCTCAAGCCACCTGGGAGACACACCAAACATGTGGAAGAAGGTGCTCTGGTCAGATGAAACCAAAATTGAACTTTTTGGCAACAATGCAAAACGTTATGTTTGGCGTAAAAGCAACACAGCTCATCACTCTCAACACACCATCCCCACTGTCAAACATGGTGGTGGCAGCATCATGGTTTGGGCCTGCTTATCTTCAGCAGGGACAGGGAAGATGGTTAAAATTGATGGGAAGATGGATGGAGCCAAATACAGGACCATTCTGAAAGAATGATGGAGTCTGATGGAGTCTGCAAAAGACCTGAGACTGGGACGGAGATTTGTCTTCCAACAAGACAATGATCCAAAACATAAAGCAAAATCTACAATGGAATGGTTCAAAAATAAACATATCCAGGTGTTAGAATGGCCAAGTCAAAGTCCAGACCTGAATCCAATCGAGAATCTGTGGAAAGAACTGAAAACTGCTGTTCACAAATGCTCTCCATCCAACCTCACTGAGCTCGAGCTGTTTTGCAAGGAGGAATGGGAAAAAATTTCAGTCTCTCGATGTGCAAAACTGATAGAGACATACCCCAAGCGACTTACAGCTGTAATCGCAGGCAAAAGGTGGCGCTACAAAGTATTAACTTAAGGGGGCTGAATAATTTTGCACGCCCAATTTTTCAGTTTTTGATTTGTTAAAAAAGTTTGAAATATCCAATAAATGTCATTCCACTTCATGATTGTGTCCCACTTGTTGTTGTTTTATATCTTTATGTTTGAAGCCTGAAATGTGGCAAAAGGTCGCAAAGTTCAAGGGGGCCGAATACTTTCGCAAGGCACTGTATATCAATGATGTCGCTCTTGCTGCGGGTGATTCCCTGATCCACCTCTACGCAGACGACACCATTCTGTATACATCTGGTCCTTCTTTGGACACTGTTAACAAACCTCCAAACAAGCTTTAATGCCATACAACACTCCTTCCGTGGCCTGCAACTGCTCTTATACAATAGTAAAACCAAATGCATGCTTTTCAACCGTTCAATGCCCGCACCCGCCCGCCCGACTAGCATCACTACTCTGCACGGTTTTGACCTAGAATATGTGGACAACTACAAATACCTAGGTGTCTGGCTAGACTGTACACTCTCCTTCCAGATTTATATTAAACATCTCCAATCCAAAATCAAATCTAGAGTCTTTCTATTTCGCAACACGTCTCCTTCACTCACACCGCCTACCTTATCCTAGTAAAACTGACTATCCTACCGATCCTCAACTTCGGTGATGTCATCTACAAAATACCTTCCAATACCCGACTCAGCAAACTGGATGCAGTCTATCACAGTGCCATCCATTTTGTTACCAAAGCCCATTATACCACCCACCACTGCGACCTGTATGCTCTAGTCGGCTGGCCATCGTTACATATTCGTCACTCCAGGTCATCTATAAGTCTATGCTTGGAAAAGCTTTGCCTTATCTCAGCTCACGGGTCCCGATAACAACACCCACCCATAGCACGCACTCCAGCAGGTATACAGTGGGGAGAACTATTTGATACACTGCCGATTTTGCAGGTTTTCCTAGTTACAAAGCATGTAGAGGTCTGTAATTTTTATCATAGGTACACTTCAACTGTGAGAGATGGAATCTAAAACAAGAATCCAGAAAATCACATTGTATGATTTTTAAGTAATTAATTTGCATTTTATTGCAGGACATGGGTCCTCAGATCATCAAAAGGTTCTACAAGCTGCACCATCGAGAGCATCCTGATCGTTATCATCACCGCCTGGTATGGCATCTGGCCATAAGGCGCTACAGAGGGTAGTGTGTATGGCCCAGTACATCACTGGGGCCAAGCTTCGTGCCATCCAGGACCTATGCAATAGGCGGTGTCCGAGGAAAGCCCATAAAATTGTCAGAGACTCCAGTCACCCATGTTATAGACTGTTTTCTCTGCTACCGCACGGCAAGAGGTACCGGGGCACAACATCTAGGACCAAAAGGCTCCACAACAGCTTCTACCCCCAAGCCATAAGACTGCTGAACAAATAAATCACCACTGGACAATTTACATTGACCCCCTTCCTTTTGTACACTGCTGCTACGCACTGTTAATTATCGCTGTATATTATCTATGCATAGTCACTTCACCCCACATGTAAATCAAATCCAAATCAAATGTATTTGTCCCTTACACATGGTTAGCAGATGTTAATGCTAGAGTAGCGAAATGATTGTGCTTCTAGTTCCAACAATGCAGTAATAACCAACGAATTACCTCAACTAACCTGTACCCCCGCACACTGACTCGGTACCGGTGCCCCCTGTATATGGCTTTGTTATTGTTTTTCTTATTGTGTTACTTTTTCTTATTATTTTTATTTGAGTCTACTTGCTAAATATTTTCTTAACTCTTCTTGAACTGCACTGTTTGGTTAAGGTCTTGTAAGTAAGCATTTCATGTTAAAGTCTACACTTCTGGTATTAGGAGCATGTGACAAATACAGTTTGATTCGGTGTAGTAACCAAAAAAGTGTTAAATCTAAGTGGCCAACCTTTTCTTGATGACAGCTTTGCACACTCTTGGCATTCTGGAATGCATTTCAATTAACAGGTATGCCTTGCTAAAATTTAATTTGTGGAATTTCTTTCATTCATAATGCATTTGAGTCAATCAGTTCTGTTTTGACAATGTAGGGGTGGTATTTAGTAAAAATAAAATGGTAAAAGACAAAGCCCATATTATATCAAGAACAGCTCAAATAAGCAAAGAGAAATGACAGTCCATCATTACTTTAAGACATGAAGGTCAGTCCATCCGGAAAATTTGAAGTCACAAAAACCATCAAGCGCTATGATGAAACTGGCTCTCATGAGGCCAACCACAGGAATGGAAGATCCAGCATTAACTCTGCTTCAGAAGACAAGTTACCAGCCTCAAAAATAAATGCTTCACAGAGTTCAAGTAACAGACACATCTCAACATCAACTGTTCAGGGGAGACTGTGTGAAACAGGCCTTCATGGTAGAATTGCTGCAAAGAAACCCCTACAAAAGGACACCAATAATAACAAGAGACTTGCTTGGGCCAAGAAACATTTGATTTGTTTAACACTTTTTTGGATACTACATGATTCCATGTGTTATTTCATAGTTTTGATGCAGATGGTAGTCCCACTAAGAGCAAAGCAGATTGGAAGGTGTATCGCTGCAGAATGCTGTGGTAGCCATGCTGGTTAAGTGTGCCTTGAGTTCTAAATAAGTCACAGACAGTGTCACCAGCAAAGCACGGCCACACCATTACACCTGCTCCTCCATGCTTCACAGTGGGAACCACACATGCGGAGATCATCCGTTCACCTTCTCAACTCTCTCTGGCTACATCATACAGTGCTGTTGAGGCTACTGTAGACCTTTGCAAAATAGTGTGTTTTAATCAATTGTTCTGTGACGTGAATATATTCAGCATAGTTTTATCTAAAAATGACAACTTTTTAAATGTTTTACAATTGACATGTTTATGAAATTCACTGAGGAGGATGGTCCTCCTCTTCCTCCTCTGAGGAGCCTCTACTGGTTCCACCCTGTTGTTGCTTTCCACCCTGTTTAAATAATAATTTATACAATACCAATAATATTAATACCATCAAATTATTATTTTTCTGTCAACTTGTAGACTCAACTCATTTTCTGGCAGCTTGTAGAGATAGAAGAGGTCAACTGAACATGTAAAAAGGTTGACCAAGTTCTTTTGTTATTCACTATTATTTGAGAAAAATAGGCTGGTTCTGATAATAGCATACGTTTCACTCAATAATCATTGTTTTATAATTATTTTAAGGGGGAAAATTAGTGTTATGGGTTAAGGGACATTTGATGTCTTAGAAAATCTAAATCTAGATATATGCTGTACATGTATTGTTAACACTTTCAGATCATGATTTTTGGCCCATTCCTCCTGACAGAGCTGTTGTATCTGAGTAAGGTTTGTAGGCCTCCTTGCTCACACGCTTTTCAGTTCTGCCCACAAGTTTTCTATGGGATTGAGGTCAGGGCTTTGTGATGGCCACTCCAATACCTTGACTTTGTTGTCCTTAAGCCATTTTGCCACAACTTTGGAACTATGCTTGGGGTCATTGTCCATTTGGAAGACCCATTTGTGACCAAGCATTAACTTCCTGACTGATGTCTTGAGATGTTGTTTCAATATATCTACATCATTTTCTGTCCTCATGATGCCATCTATTTTGTGAAGTGCACCAGTCTCTCCTGCAGCGAAGCACCCTCAGAACATGATGCTGCCACCTCCGTGCTTCACTGTTGGGATGGTATTCTTAGGCTTGCAAGCCTCCCCATTTTTCCTCCAAACATAACGATGGTCATTATGGCCAAACAGTTCTATTTTTGTTTCATCAGACCAGAAGTCATTTCTCCAAAAAAAGTATGATCTTTGTCCCCATATGCAGTTGAAATCCGTAGACTGGCTTTTTTTTAACGGCGGTTTGGAAACAGTGGCTTCGTTCTTGCTGAGTGGCCTTTCAGGTTATGTCGATATATGACTCGTTTTACTTTGAATATAGATACTTTTGTACCTGTTTCCTCCAGCATCTTCACAAGGTTCTTTGCTATTGTTCTGGGATTGATTTGCACAAAGTACGTTCATCTGAAGTAGACAGAATGTGTCTCCTTCCTGAGCGGTATGACGGATGCGTGGTCTAATGGTGTTTATACTTGTGTACTATTGTTTGTACATATGAAAGTTGTACCTTCAGGCATTTGGAGATTGCTCCCAAGGATGAACCAGACTTGTGGAGGTCTACATTTCTTTTTCTGAGGGTTTGGCTGATATCTTTTGATTTTCCCATGATGTCAAACCAAGAGGCACTGAGTTTGAATGTAGTCCTTGAAATACATCCACAGGTACACCTCCAATTGACTCAAATTATGTCAATTAGTCTATAAGTCGCTCTGGATAAGAGCGTCTGCTAAATGACTTAAATGTAAATGTTCTAAAACCATGACATAATTTTCTCAAATTTTCCAAGCTGTTTAAAGGCACAGTCAACTTAGTGTATGTAAACTTCTGACCCACTGGAATTGTGATACAGTGAATTATCAGTGAAATAATCTGCCTGTAAACAGTTGTTGGAATTTTCTTTTTTGTCAATCACTAAGTAGATGTCCTAAACGACTTGCCAAAACTATAGTTTGTTAACAAGAAATTTGTGGAGTGGTTGAAAAAAAAGTTAATGACTCAACTGTATATATTGTATTTATAATTTTTCCGTAAAAGTTAGGAGGTCCAAAAGGCACCACAATGACCCGGCTAACGTATGCCTAGGAGAATGTGAAGTGCTTTAACGTTTGTTAAATCTGCTATAACATTGCTATGAAGGCCTTATGACAGAGGTCAAGATGGGAGAGAAAACACTCCTCCATACTAACAGCTGATGAAGTTGGAGCAGTAGTTGTTCCTCTTCTCTGTTGTATCCTCACACCAGGAGTACACCCCGGAGCCGGATGCTTGTGAGATGTTTAGGTTGTGGACAGCAATGGCTGTGACTCTGTGAGTGATGTTGATCAGGGGGTAGCTGGTGGTGGAGTTGAAGGTCATATTGGTGACATGGATGCCTCTAGGAGGAACACAGCAGAACAAGATAGTGGAGCCCTCCTTTAACACCTGCTGGTAGGGAAACATCTTGGTCTTTTTCCAAACTCTGTCCACTGTGTCTTGGGCACCTGGTTGGGGAAGTTGGAGATATAGATTATTAGGGGTCCAATTGAGGCTACTCTTCCTAAAATGTTTATTCAAATGTAACAAATATATATGCCATTTAGCAGACACTTTTATCCAAAGCGACTTACAGTCATGTGTGCATACATTCTACGTATGGGTGGTCCCGGGAATCGAACCCACTACCCTGGCATTACAAGCGCCATGCTCTACCAACTGAGCTACAGAAGGACCACCCACACATTGGTGTAGCTGGCTTCCGGGTTAACAAATATTGATATGAATGATGTATGTACCCATGTGATTTTAAACATGACATAATCAAGTCTATATCTCATTATTCAAGGCAGCAGTGAGCAGGTATGTGACCCTATCTGCTGTATGGTAGCTTGACCTGGGCCTATCATGTCTGTTGCTTCACCAATTAACATGATTTTATTTTTGTACTATTTCCAAGCATACCCAAAACAAACATTTGAAGTTACAATATGAAACTTCAGTCCAATTCATTTGTGCAATAAGCCTGGGGATGAGGTTAAACTTTACTAGTTTAGCCTCTTTTACAAAATGAATCAAGTAAAAATCCCCAGCCTCTAGCAAGAGTCTTGATTGAGCAACTTTGATGAGATGATAGTTACAAAGAGAAGAGGAAAAGGAAGAGTTCTTCTTTCTTAAAAATGGCAACGCACAGATCTGATAACATGACAAGTGTTAGAAGCATAGCCTTTTCTAACAGACATGAACAACTACATTTCTCACCATAATTTGTCTTCCATTGGCTCCAGTCACTTGGGTCTGCATGGTTGCAGAAACGTCGTATTCTGATTGAATGGTCAGCACATTGTAAAGGCAGAGTAGACACCCAGGTCCATGTTAACGTGGAGTTACTACCGGAAGGACAGCTACTCACTTTGCTCTATATGATGCAAATCAGAAATGAAACACTGGTAGTACTGATTTTAATTGTCTTGTCATGTTTATTGTCCTACTGTCATGTCTTTGTTTATTGTCTTGCTGTCAAGTCCTTTTCTGTGTACATACAGTGGATTCGGAAAATAATCCCTTCCCTTTTTCCACATTTCGTTACGTTACAGCCTTATTATAAAATGGATAAAATTTTCCTCATCAGTCTACACACAATAAAACAGGTTTTTAGAAATGTTTGCAAATATTTACATAAGTATTCAGACTCTTTGCTATGAGACTCGAAATTGAGAACAGGTGCATCCTGTTTCCATTGATCATCCTTGAGATGTTTCAACAACTTGATTGGAGTCCACCTGTAGTAAATTCAATTGATTAGACATGATTTGGAAAGGCACACACCTGTCTATATAAGGTCCACAGTTGACCGTGAATGTCAGAGCAAAAACCAAGCCATGAGCTCGAAGGAATTGTCAGTAGAGGACCGAGACAGCATTGTGTCGAGGCACAGATCTGGGGAAGTTATCAAAAAATGGGATTCCCGAGTGGCGCAGAGGTCTAAGGTGCTGCATCGCAGTGCTAGCTGTGCCACTAGAGATCCTGGTTCGAGTCCAGGCTCTGTCGCAGACGGCGGTGACCAGGAGACCAGCATCTCCCAGGTTAGGGGATGGTTTGGCCGGCAGGGATGTCCTTGTCCCATCTCGCTCTCGGGACTTCTGTGGCGGGCCGGGCGCATGCATGTTGACACGGTCGACAGGTGTCTGGTGTTTCCTCCCACACATTGGTGTAGCTGGCTTCCGGGTTAATTGGGCATTGTGTCAAGAAGCAGTGCGGCTTGGTTGAGTTGTGTTTTGGAGGACGCATGGCTCGCGACCTTCGCCTCTCCCATACATACGGGAGTTGCAGCGATGAGACAAGACTGTAACTACCAATTGTTTGCCAAAAGGCACCCAAAGGACTCAGAACATGAGAAACAAGATTATTTCGTCTGATGAAACCAAGATTGAACTCTTTGGCCTGAATGCCAAGCGTCACGGTGAAGCATGGTGCTGGCAGCATCATGCTGTGGAGAGGTTTTTCAGCGGCAGGGACTGGGAGACTAGTCAGGATCGAAGAGAAAGATGAACGGAGAAAAGTACAGAGAGATCCTTGATTAAAATCTGCTCCAGAGCGCTCAGGACCTCAGACTGGGGCGAAGATTCACCTTCCAATAGGACAATGTCCCTAAGCACACAGCAAAAGGCAACGCAAGAGTGAATTCGGGACAAGTTTCTGAATGTCCTTGAGTGACCCAGCCAGAGCCCAGACTTGAACCCAGACTCTAACATCTCTGGAGAGACTTGTAAATAGCTGTGCAGTGACGCTCCCCATCTAACCTGACAGAGCTTGAGAGGATCTGCAGAGAGGAATGGGAGAAACCCCCGAAATACAGGTGCTCCAAGTTTGTAGTGTCACACCCGAGAAGAATTGAGGTTGTAATCACTGCCAAAGGTGCTTTAATAAAGTACTGAATAAATGGTCTGAATACTTATGTAAATGTAATACTTCATTACATTTTTTTTTTTTTTTTTAACATTTGCAAACCATCTAAAAACCTGTTTTTGCGTTGTCATTATGAGGAATTGTGTGTAGATTGATGAGGGAGAAAAACAATCTATTTCAAAATAAGGCTGTAACGTAACGAAATGTGAAAAAAGTTAAGGGTTCTAAATACTTTCAGAATGCACTGTACACAGTAATACAAGACAATGGTTCTCCTTGGAAACAAAAACATACATAATCAATTAATTGGACAAATGGCCTGAACTGTTACTCACGTTGTGAACGATAGTGAGGTTGTCAGTGCGTCCGACCTGTATTTCATAAGTATCACCGCTTTCCCTTGTTAAACCAGTGTGATTGACCAGCCACTTCACCACAAGGCTCTGTGTAGCAACATTAGCCCGCAGCTCAGCGATTATTGGCTGAGGAGGTTTACTGCCTGCTAAAACAACATATAGCTAGCTCACTTATAGGCATGCTCTCAATTTAACAATCCCATCTGTTTCTGTGTAGATCATACATTTCATCTGACTGTTAATTGCTATGTACACTTACAATACTATACAACTTTGAGTTGACCTTTGACTTCATACAAGAAAGGTCTTACCTGATTCCAAGCAGGATCCATTTAGATATACAGAGGAAGTTAAAAGGAACAGAAGCACATGAATAAACCAGGATATACCGCAGTGCATCCTCTAACCTCTCAGAGCAAACTCTGATGTTCAAGTTAATGATACTAGTAAAAGTACAGGTCTAATGTTGAAGGTTCTTGTAGCCTCTGTTCCTGCAGACCGGTGTTCATTCACAGTCCACGCTGACTGACTGTGAATTGGCATCCAGGAATGAGTCAGAAGTAGTTATGATATTAACATTGGGCACTGTCATTGTCAGCTGACGGGCTCAGTATTGAGCAATAATATGGTTGTTTGAGTATGAGATGGGGGGACACTAGAGGGCACTGTGGTAAAGCAGCCTTCAGGACGAAATCTGTCCAATGGCAGCCTGTTGATGGTGTGAGTAGCATGAAGTTGCCCCTGGAAACTGATCTAAGGTCAGTAAATGATCTGGGGAGGACGTCATGATGTTGAAAATGTATTATTACTGAGTAATTGCATAAGCTATTATATTAATAGTATCCTGGCACGAATGGGAACAAGACAACATGGCTAGTTACCATGAGGTAGAGCCTATGTAAAACTGTGAACTATATTCACACAAAATAAAAATGCTATACAATTGCTGGTTATGCATTTTATAGTATATTGTTAATATGGCACAAGGCACAGGTTTCTTTAAATTATACATATATTACAACTTAAGGGGAAAACATCCATATTACACAACATCAACAAAAACATAACATTATACGATGTGTCTTCCGCATTTAACCCAACCACTCTGACAGCGCATGAATACGTCACAATAAATAACAAACAAACCAACACGTAATCTGTATTTTCTCTTTAGAGTAATAAGCAAGCTCTATTAAACAAACTACATCTTGACAATGGACATTTGGCACATAGTAGAGTATGGGTGCTGCAGCACCCTGCAAAGAATCAGGATAAAAATAAAAATATTAATAAACATTTCCACAAAAGTAGTGCACTTGGCCTTTACTAGTCCTGTATTAGCGGACCGATATAGTCATCTATAGCGCATGCAACAACAACAAAATCACAGCACCCCCCCCACATCTTCCCAAGGCCCCTATTAGATAAAAACTCAGAGATCCCAAAAACACCCCCAAAATGTGCACAAATTGTTTTGTTACATTTTTTTGCTGTGCACTGAAAGTGCTTTATCTTGAAAACTTAACTGATGACTTTTTTAACAGCTGATTAGTGAACAAAATACTAAAATATAGTTTTTGAACAAACTACACCTTTAACACTTATGAGAGTGTGTCCTAACCTCTTACGGGAGTGCCCTGCAATCCTGTATTTCAACGAGGGATATTAAGACCATCATAAAAGTGCAACTAGTTTTGACAAGGGAAGCACAATGACACAAAGTGCACCAAATTAAAATACCTATAGTTTTAAGGAGCTTTTGTGCACAAAGGAAAATTAGTTTGAGTATCCACTAAAGAGAGGGTTACTTACATAAAACACATACTGTACTCCTAGAATTAATGGCGACTCGAGGAACCCCGGAGATCCTCAAGGATCACCTGGAGTTCCTCAAGGAATCATTGCTAGTCAATGGTTCATTTTTGCACCTTTGGTTAGTTGAAAGATCCTTGGAGGAACCTTTAACGTTGCAATGTAACAACAGGTTCCTGGAGGAACCATGTAGTGGAGGCGTGGCTTAGTAAGGGTGTGGCTATAAGATTTATATATTTTTTAAATGTCATTCCTGTTCTTATCTATTGTCATCACATGTTAAAGTTGAACACTGACAGTTTTGTAGCTTCATTGAGGCGTACAGAGATTTAGGAGTTCCTCGAGAGCCTATGCAATTCCCAAAGTTGGAATAGTTACAATTTATTACTATATGTAATCAGCTATGTTTATATTATTATGATGAAATTCTTATTAATATTATATTATAATATGTAACATGCATAAATATTGAAGGAAATTTGAAATTTGTAGTGTACAAACTTAACATGATGAACAGGAATAACATTTAATCTCATGGGTGCCCAAAAATCCACACCTCCAATCTTCAAATAGGCTGCCACATCTACTATATATATATATATATATGTAACAATTTCAATCTTGTCTCATTGCTGCCACTCCCCAACAGGCTCGGGAGGTGAAGGTCAAATCATGCGTCCTCTGAAACATGAACCGCCAAACCGCACTTCTTAACACCAGCCCGCTTAACCCGGAAGCCAGCCTCACCAGTGTGTCGGAGGAAACACTGTTCACCTGATGATTGAGGTCAGCCTGCAGGTGCCCGGCCCGCCACAAGGAGTCGCTAGAGCGCAATGAGCCAAGTAAAGCCCCCTAGCCAAACTTTCCCCTAAACCGGACGACGCTGGGCCACTCTATAGAACTCCTGATCACGGCCGTGATCGAACTTGGGCTATAGTGACGCATCTAGCACTGCGATGCAGTGCCTTAGACCACTGCGCCACTCGAGAGGCCCTATCATATATTATTGATTCAGAATTGAACCCCTCCCATCACAAAAAGGTTCCGGTTTGAACCTTTACACAGGGGTTCCTCGAAGAGGGGTTCCTCAAACAACCTCTGAACTGGAAAGGTTCCGCTCAAAAAGGTTCTTCCAGGCAGGTTTACTTCTAACAGTGTCTACGAACAGGCACTTATTTCTGATTACATACAGGAACTCAAAAATTGGCAATATACACCTACCTGTATTTTCTTAAAGATCATACTTTCAGTCATGGCAGTAGCTAAATATGAGGACCAAAAAATGAAAAAGTTTACAAAACAATAAGAACACCTGCTATTTCCATGACATAGAATAAAAAGGTGAATCCAGGTGAAAGCTATGATCCCTTATTGATGTTGCTTGTTAAGTCCACTTCAATTAATGTAGATGAAGAGGAGGTAAGTTATTGAAGGATTTTTAAGCCTTGACACAATTTAAACATGGTTTGTGTGCATGCCATTCAGAGGGCAAGACAAAAGATTAAAATGCCTTTGAACAGGGTATGGATAGTAGGTGCCAGGTGCACCAGTTTGAGTGTGTCAATAACTGCGACGCTGCTTGGTTTTTCAACAGTTTTCCGTGTATCAAAAATGGTCCACCCCCCAAAAGATATCCAGCCAACTTGTCACAACTGAATGTATTGGCGTCAACACGGGTCAGCATCCCTGTCGAATGCTTTCGACACCATGTAGAGTCCATGCCCCTAAGAAATTGAGGCTGTTCTGAGGGCAAAAGAGGAGGTGTAACTCAATATTAGAAAGGTGTTCCTAATGTTTGGTATTGTCACATCTTCTCCTGCTCCTCCCCTCTGGCATACGACGTCGCCGGAATACCAACCATCGGTTCTGGGATTCATCATTACGCACACCTGGCACTCATCATTACTTGCACCTGTTAATCATTATGATTCACACCTGGACTTCATTCATAATTTCTTCCCCTTTAAGTCACTCTCCTATGTTCACTCACCAGTTAGTATTATTCTTGTGTACCGGAGTGTAGCCATATGGAAATGTTTCAACTGCACCTGCTTCCCGACTCACAGCTCCATTATTACAGGTATACTCAGTGTATAAAGCTCTATTACGGGTCAATATCTAAATATTGCTCCCAGCGTTGATCAAAGCTCAGAATGCTTATATCATTGATCTGACTGAATTCCAATCACGCCTGCCTCTTTGCGAATGAGTGGAATCATGAACAGTGGTTTGTCCATTATGTACACCTGGATTTGCCTTTTTAGCAGCTCATTCTCCACTCTCCCAAACGGTTAACTCTGCCCTTTCGCGGCACAGGCCGAGAGCGACGTGAAATTAACTACCCCAGCTTGCAATCGGCTCAATAAGAAACTAGTCTAGAGACAATGTTGACAGTGTTTGCGAGATGTCGGACTAAAGGCAATTTAACTGTCCCGCACTCCAGCCGTGTCTACAGACATCCCCCAAACAAAAAATGATTATCAGAGAATGAGTGCACAACTGGTAAATAGTCGCTTATAGATATGTCAGTCAGGTGGCCATCTGCTGGCAGAGACTTATTGCAGTGAGTTGAAGGGCTCTGGCTAGTTTTACTTAGCCAGCTGGAAGGATGAAGTAAGAAGCTAACGTTAAACGGAGCCTACCTCAGCAGGAGAAAAAAAACGCAAAGTTGTAACTTTGCTTCATAGAGTGAGCTACTGATACAGACAGTGATGTGAGGCTAAGGCAGGCTGCAAGGCGGAAGCAGATGAGAGAGGGAGCAAGCAGAGAGGGAGGTTAGTACAGTGGTTCCTAAAGTTGGGGTCAAGGCCCAAAGTGGTGTCCCCTGAGAAAATCTGTACTAATCTTATCAAACAAGCTATGAACTTAAATGTTTCAGTATAAACATTCAAATGGCATATCTTCCCTAAAGGCCTACATTACATTTACATTACATTTAAGTCATTTAGCAGACGCTCTTATGCAAACAATACAGTACAATACAGCTAAAAATGTAATGCTTTTTTGTTTCGTCGCTTCTGGACGAAAACTCAAACCCATTTTTTTGGTAAAAAACATTTACATGCACACACACACACAAAGGCAGAGAGGGGGTACATTGATAGATGTACATAAGGCAGTTGGCACTGCACTCTTCTCTCCCATCACTCCATCAGTCTTGTCATTCCTCAGAGGTACACAATGTTCTCCTCTCCCCCATCCTCACTGTTCTTTCCATTCAAAGAGAAGTAGGCCTGTGGGGTGAGGAGAGGAGTGAGGGATGCCGAGGTGGGGAAGTTCTCCTCGTACAGACCCAGGCCTGTGACCCCTGACCCCAATGAACCCAACAACCCCAGGGTCAGCCTGTCCTGTGGAGGGCTGAAATCTAACAGAAGAAAACAAAGAACATTATCGGCCAATCCCAAATCAACCCCTTGCACCTGCATCAACCTCTTGCCCCTCCCCATATGCATTTGGGTAGATCAGAATGGACAAAATATTTGTAAGAAATATGTCTATGTTGTTTTAAAGCTTAAATTACAGTGCATTTATGGGTTATTTTTTTTACTTGGGGGGGATACATAATTGGTGGAGTACTGTGGATCCACCAATATCCCTGTGAGCCTCCCAGGCCCTTGTTGCCCAGGGTTAAGAACATCAATTATAGATTAATAATATTACATTGTATAACATTCTTTAAACGTATTCCACGTGTCCCTTGGCCAGAATTAATTTAATATGTTGTTAGTAATGTTTATATCATAAATCATAACAATAAATAAAAATATCTGTCTGCAGTACCCACAGACCCCACTTTGAGAACCCCTGGCTTAAAATCCTCTGAGATCCACAAAGATTTGCTGTCTATGACAGCATCATACTCACTGTTGTTGGGCCCCTCATGTCCTGTGGTGAACCTGCTCCTAAAGGGGTTGTTTGGGGAGCTGCCTGACTGGAGGTGACTGTGCTGGGGGTGAGCATAGTGTTGGTGTGTCAGTAATTCTGTGGATGGTTTACTGGTGGCCTGGCTGAGCAGAGTGTTGAGGCTGTAATAGAGGCTGGGCCTGAGGCACAGGTTGGCGCTATGGAGGGGGCTGTCCTGGTTCTTTCTCAGGCCAGAGTGGAGGCTCTGGTGCTGGTGCTGGTTGTGGTGGAGCCGATTCTGTTGAAGGGAATGAAGAAGACCAGCCTCGTTGCCGTCCAGGCTGCCTGACCGACTGTGGTTGGACACCTGAGGGGAGAGAGGGTGGGGAGAAGAAAGTAGTTGTAAATCTCAGCAGAGCACACTCACAAACACACACAATCCTACCAACCTTCACATTCGTTCATATTTCCAATTTTTCTCTGTCACACTTATTCACTCACTCCTTCCTTTTTTATGTCTCAACCCCCAACTCTGCTTTCCCTCCTTGTACCTTCCCCACCCACCTAATCTTGTTCACCAGACACTTCCACCCAATGCTCGGAAGGTCTGGTAGATCAACGTGTCAATCCTGACCTTCGTTAAACCAAAGAAAGAATGGAAAAAAGTCCCAGTCCAGTAGAAAAAGTCCTTATCCATAGCCATTGAGAAGCTACAAATTAGTAATGAATCTTCAAGCTCTTCCTTTGTGGGTGTATATATCCAAACAGCATGCAGAACATCAAGGTGTCAAAAGCATGGTTTCAAAAGCTAGCTAGGGAGACCCTCCCTCCTCTGATTGGTTATCGTACAGTCACGTTGTCACCGAGCTCAGAGTCGCCGACTGCTAAGTCACTGAATGTATCCTTGTGTTTCCTGCCCCCATTGAAAACAACTGGTGACTGATAGTTTGGTCGCTAGAGGTCTGTCCTGGTATTATTGGGCCATAATCAACCACCTCCTTCCAAACCTTCCCTCGAACATCACGTCTGATGCAACAAGGAGATTTCAGCTCTTTGAGGCCATTTTGTCATTTTTGTTAGGATCATTTGTTTTCTCCCACAAGATTGACACACATTGACCACACAGATTTCGATGTATACCCAGCAAGGCTATATTGACATTAAGTCAGCGAATTACTGTTTAGCATCTCAAATTTAGGGGAATGCTTTTACTGTCACACACACACGTTTTCTGAATCAGAGCCATGACTTGCATGTTCAGATATTATTATTATTTAAAAAAATGTACTCCCACATAGGCCAGATTTGAGTCATTGTTCTTCCAGGCTTATTTGCACCAATTAGCCTTGGGAAGGTTACCACCCACCTGTTCCAGGTCCAGCGATATCATAATAGGCAGGGAGCTCTGGCGGTTGTGTCTCCAACTCTGGAGCAGCCTGTGCTCGGCTTCCACCCTGTCCCTTTCCCTCTCCATGCTCCTCTGACCCTCCCTCAGCCTCTCTAGGTTCTGCTGGTACTCCAACAGCTGCTGCTCCAGCTCTTCCCGCTCTCGGCGCAGGCTCTCAGCCTCCAGGTGACACTGTCGCTCGCGCTGCTTCAACAGACTCACCTTCTCCCCCTATATGCAGAAGAATAGTATTGGCATCAGAGAGATGGGATGATAGCAAGTTAAAACCTCCCTGCACACGGAACCCGCTAGCGGGCTGAAATTCCACAACATACGGTGATCGCTACATAAATAGTCATAGTAAACATTAATGAAAATACAAGTGTCTCACATGTATAGAAAGCCTAGAATCGTGCTAATCCAACTGTGTCAGATTTAAAAAAGGATTTACTGCGAAAGAATACAATGTGATTATCTGAGCATAGAGCCCCATAAAAAACAAAAATTTTAACCAGCACAGGCGTAACATAATCACTCCATTAAAATAAATAGTTTACCTTTGACGATCTTCGTCTGTTTGCAATTCCAATGCTCATTGTTACACAATGAATGATCTTTCGTTTGATAAAATCCGTTTTTATAGCCTAACACGAAACATTTTGTGAACCGCTTGTGTCGTGAATTCCGTCTCATTCCATTTTCGACGACACATTCCAGGTAAATAACCCACACAGAACGTGACTTTTTCAGTCATGTTTGGTTTCACTGCAATCAACTGGTTTGTTTGTAACACAATGTTTGTAACACAATCAAAAAGATGGGCCATTTCACATGACGTATTGACTGAAAGAAACCGACTTGAAGACAACAAGTCATGACATCATTGTGCACCAATGATTTGCCCGCTTTTTGGTTGATTGACTGTCTTTTAACCCAATGACCACTGATCGTCTTGAAATCTAGCTAGGTAGATAGCCAATGAGCTGAGGTAAACGGCAATAGGCCATGTTTATGTGTTGCAAGACCAACCCATGTAGTAAGCTCCAGAGTAAAGAGAGTCATTCGCTATTGAAGTTTCATACCGGAAGGAGAAACACATATTACGCACTGCATTGTTTGGTAAACACACAGATTCAGCTATTTATATATCAATCAGTTTGGCGACTAAGTCAGGGAAAGCTAAATCTAAGTCTAGATATACATATGCACACACAATTTTTGTATAAATTGATTGGGAAAGTGAGACAGAGATTGTTGTAGGACGATTCATTTAGCGATTGTGGAGGAATATTTTTTGAACGGGAGAGGACATCGTTTTGGACTGGTAAGTTCTTATCATGCTAATGCCCTTGTTTGAAATTAATAATATAAAATATTATTTGTGATTTTTATTTTATTTTAGAAGCAATATATTAACATGTAATGTCATGAATTGTGAGATGCGTGTGTCTGCCACCCCACCCTAACCCACATGAAATAACCTATTTGAGGCTGTTGAGGGGAGGTCAGGCCCACAACAATGGCCAAAGTGAAATGGAGGCAGTAGATCTAGCTGAAATGTCATAATATAAAAGAGACAGTAGATCTAGCAGGTAATATATTCAACCTTATGTTCCCTGTACTCCATATATATATATATATGTTTATTATACCTGTTGAATAAGGGCTCATATGTGAAACTATTCTAACTGAACATTTTATTTCACAATGACACTGACTCCGAATGGGTGTCTTATCCGGTGTCCTGTGTGAATTTAATAATGCTCTCTCTAATTCTCTCTTTCTCTCTCTCGGAGGACTCGAGCCCTAGGACCATAGGTCAGGACTACCTGGCATGATGACTCCTTGCTGTCCCCAGTCCACCTGGCCTTGCTGCTGTTCCAGTTTCAACTATTCTGCCTGCGGCTATGGAACACTAAACTGTTCATTTTTACTCTTGAGGTGCTGTCCTGTTGCACCCTCTACAACCACTGTGATCTCCACCCGGCACAGCCAGAAGAGGACTGGCCACCCCTCATAGCCTGGTTCCTCTCTAGGTTTCTTCCTAGGTTTTTGCCTTTCTAGAGAGTTTTTCCTAGCCACCGTGCTTCTACACCTGCATTGCTTGCTGTTTGGGGTTTTAGGCTGTGGCTATATAAATTGATTTGATTTGATAGAGGACTGAGGGTCCTAATTAAATAGTTACCCATGTTATTTTGTAAATGTATATATATATATTTTCATATTTCTATATCAATAATTATATATTTTTCCCCAAAAAAATCTTCTCTTTTTTTTTGGGGGGGGGTGGGGGGGTGTTAGAATACCATTTTGGTATTTTGTATATAGTTATTTGTTTCAAAATGTATACCTTCACCAATTTGGCCACTTGGGTACATTTGGGCTACTTGTGTGGGACACCTGGGTGACTTCATGATAAATGTCATGTAGCACACTCATTTTGGAAGTTATCATTCTGAAACTTTGCACAAGTACTCTTGCCCTCTTATATATTTCACTGAAATTGTCCCCATCATCCTATCTGAATGTTTGTTTTATCTTGTTAATTTTAAAGATGATACAAAAATACAAATTGTATGGTTTTTTCCATTGTTTTATCTACACCAGATCTATTGTGTTATATTCTCCTACATTCAATTCACATTTACACAAACTTCAGAGTGTTTTCTTTCAAATGGTACCAAGAATATGCATATCCTTGGTTCTGTGCCTGAGCTACAGGCTGTTAGATTTGGGTATGTCTTCAGGCGGAAATTGCACAAAGTAGGGGAGGAGCTCTAAGAGGCTTTAATAAACGCTTAAAATGAACATAATGTGCTATGGCACTCTTATGTCACCCTATGTCATTCTTACAATACCAGTCAAAAGTTTGGACACACCCACTCATTCAAGGGCTTTTCTTTATTTTTACTATGTTCAACATTGTAGAATAATAGTGAAGACATCAAAACTATGAAAAAACACATATGGAACGATGTAGCAACCAAAAAATGTGTTAAACAAATCTAAATATATTTGAGATTCTTCAAAGTAGCCACCCTTTGCCTTGATTACAGCTTTGCACACTCTTGGCATTCTCTCAACCAGCTTCCCCTGGAATTCTATTCCAACAGTTTTGAAGGATTTCCCACATATGCTGCGCAATTGGTGGCTGCTTTTCCTTCACTCTGCGGTTCAACTCATCCCAAACCATCTCAATTGGGTTGAGGTTGGGTGATTGTGGTGGTCATGTCATCTGATGCAGCACTCCACCACTCTCATTCTTGGACAAATAGCTCTTAGTCCCAAGTACAAAGCAGATGGGAAGGCGTAACGCTGCAGAATGCTGTGGTAGCCATGCTGGTTAAGTGTGCCTTGAGTTCTAAATAAATCCCAGTGTCACCAGCAAAGCATCCCTACACCATCACACCTCCTCCTCCATGCTTCGCAGTGGAAACAACAAATGCAGAGATCATCCATTCACCTACTCATCTGTCCTCCAGCTAGATAATTGTGCTACTCTACAGTGTGCTGTTTGGGGCTACTGTAGACCTTCTTTGCAAAATAGTGTGTTTTAATCAATTGTTTGGTGACGTAAATATATTCAGTGTAGTTATATCTAAGGACAACTTTTTAAATGTTTTACAATTGACATTTTTATGAAATTAATGGTCCTCCCCTTCCTCTTCTGAGGATCCTCAACTGGTTCCACCCTGTTATTGCTTTCCAAAAATTAAAAAAATAATTTGACAATACCATCAAATGTTATGCATTTTTTGGCAACTTGTAGAGATAGAAGAGGTCAACTAAACATGTAAAAATGTTGATCAAGTTCTATTGTTATTCATTCGAATTTGAAAAAGAATAGACTGCAAATAACTAGCTGGTTCTGTTAATAACATATGTCTCACTCAATAAGCACCCCCACACCATCACATCACCTCACCTCATCCATGCTTCACAGTGGGAACCACACATGCGGAGAACATCCGTTCACCTACTCTGCATCTCACAAAGACAAAGCAGTTGGAACCAAAAATCTCAAATTTCAACTCATCAGACCAAAGGACAGATTTCCACCAGTCTAATGTCCATTGCTCGTGTTTCTTGGCCCAAGCACGTCTCTTCTTCTTATTGGTGTCCTTTAGTAGTGGTTTCTTTAGAGCAATTTGACCATGAAGGCCTGATTCACACAGTCTTGACAGTTGATGGTGAGATGTGTCTGCTATTTGGGCTGCATTTCTGAGGCCGGATAACTCTAATGCACTTATCCTCAGCAGCAGAGGTAACTCTGGGTTTCCTTTTCTGTGGCGGCCCCCCTTTCATCATAGTGCTTGATGGTTTTTGTGACTGCACTTGAAGAAACTTTTAAAATTCTTCAAATTTCCTGCATTGACTGACCTGTCTGTAATGATGGACTGTCGATTATTTTTGCTTATTTGAGCTGTTCTTGCCATAATATGGACTTGGTACTTTACCAAATAGGGCTATCTTCTCCATACCACCCCTACCTTGTCACAACACAACTGATTGGCTCAAACGCATTAAGAAGGACGGAAATTCTACAAATTACCTTTCAACTAGGCACACCTGTTAATTGAAATGTATTCCAGGTGACTACCTCATGAAGTTGGTTGAGAGAAGGCCAAGAGTGTGCAAATCTATCATCAAGACAAAGGTTGGCTACTTTGAAGAGTCTCAAATATTTGTTTAACACTTTTTTGTTTATTACATCGTTCCATATGTGTTATTTCATAATTTTCATGTCTTCACTATTATTCTACAATGTAGAAAATAGTAAAAATAAAGAAAAACCCTGGATTGAGAAGGTGTGTTCAAACTTTTGACTGGTATGAGGGGCTTACGTAGTGTTCTCTTTGACCTAAATCTCCTATCAGATTGTGCTTTGGCAGTACGATGTCACCCTATGTAATTCTAAAGTCAGTGTTATGACAAGATTATGTATTGTGAGTGCTTACCTGTTGTCTCTCCCTGGCCAGGCACTCTCTCTCCCAGCGCTGCTGGTCCTGTCTCAGCCTCCCCTGAAGCTTCTGAATCCCCTCCACCTCCTCTCTCTTCCTTTCCACACTCATCCTCTCTACCTCCTCCTTTTTCTTCTCAGTACTCCGGTGTTTCTCCTTATCCTGGGCCACATTGCCATGGAGACAGGAGGGGGTGTGTGGGAGCGGGTGCTCTAGTTCCAGTAGGAGGAGCTTTTGAACCTCATACCAGCTGTCCTGGATGGTCACAGCTGCCTGCACACACCAATACATGGTATTTACAAACAGACCCTTTGGTGTAGGCGGATCTGAATTTATCAAAATCGGTTTAAGTTATTTGGTGATGGCTATAAGTAGCCTTCCAGGCTAAGGGATGCTACCGCCAGGTGGTTGTTTGGGCACTAGGGTTAAAGAGTGTGTGACGTTTCTCACCTGCAGACTGTAGAGCAGCTGGGTCAGGCTCTGGACACTCTCTGCCACCTGCAGGATAAAATATGCCATTACAAGAGGACGGACAGACAAAACTATGAAATCTGTTGGCACTCCTTTGCCACACCCGCCCGCCCACCCACCCACCCACCCACCCCACACACACACACACACACACACGCACACGCACACGCACACGCACACACACGCACACACACACACACACACACACACGCACACACACACACACACTCTATCCCTCGTGGTGACCTAAAATTAACTTCCATTCAAAATTATATTTTCCTTAACATCTAACACTAAACCTAACACTTACCCCTGACCTTAACCCGTAACCCGAATCTAAACCCTAAACCTAAACCAAACTCTTAACCCTAACCCTAACCACTAACCCTTATCCTAATTGTAAATCTAATCCTAATTGTAACCCTAACCCCTAAGATAAAGATAGCCTTTGTCATCAAGGGGACATGAGAAATGTCCCCAAGATAATTTTTCTTGTTTGACATTTTGGGATTTTAGGTCCCAAGGACCCACACCTATCCACACACACCTTCATTGGTTCTCCATTGGTGTCTCTTCTCCTCAGCTCGGTTATGGAGTGCCACAAGATGGTGTCTGGCCCTGCCCACTCACCATCCGACACCAGAGAGGCCGAGCTCACACTGCTCGGATAGTCCACTACAGTAAGAGGACACCAAAAACAGTCCATTTAAAGAAACAGTTCATGATTATAGTAAAATTGAACACTTGACATTCTTTCTATTTTGGGGTAAACTATTCCTTTACTGTGTGGTTGTGTGTCTCATACTCACTCTCTGTAGGCGATTCATGGGTAATTCCATAGTCGTTGGGGGTCGTGGTTAGGGTTAGTGTTAGGGGGTTATTAGGGTTAGGGTTAGTGTATTGACTCACACTCAGCGGGTGACTCCTGGATCCTGCAATGGCTGTTGTAGCTGCAGTACTCTGGGACTCTGACAGGGGGGCTGTGGCTGGGCTCAGTGTGGGCCTCACTGGCCTGCAAGGTAGACATCAGCTTCTCCGCTACATACAAAGAGAGCGCGAGAGAGAACAAGAGAGCGAGCGAGGAAAAAGAGAAGAGATATCTCTCAATGTACTCTCTAATATAAAAGGAGAGGATGCAGCTGTGCGTAGTGCTCCTGTGTGTGTGGTACTCACCCTCTTTGAGTGCAGCTGTGAGTAGTGCAGTGGTCTGCGGTGGCATTTGAGCATCAGGGTCTGCTTGGACCAGTAGGTGGTGCTGTGGCAGGGGCTCTGGTGTATGAAGGGTTAACTCTGTCAGCTCGGCATACAGCTGTAGCTTCTCCTCCAGACCACTGCAGATACGCTGGTCCTGACTTGCCAGGGTGTCTGAAAGAACGATACAGATCATGGATCACACTCAGTTTAAAGGGAAGTCCTGTAAATTGCAACATAATATTGGATGGTTCCTCAACCTGAAATTGGTCTATTGGCCAGGAGAAAATGTAATCTATGGTAATAAAGTCACCTGAAGTTTGTAATGGCTATTTATAAGAAAACCAAACAATGGACTACAGTTTCTCCTGGCTCACAGATCATTTTTTGGGGAGAAAAACGCTACAAAGTGTCTGAAATGGGAATGGTTAAGTCCATGATGAATGTGTAGGGATGACTGATGTCTTACCTTGGAATTTGTAGATCTTCTGAACTCTCAGCTCAGTGTTCCGTCTGACCTCAGTCTCAACACTTCTCTCTTCCTCCTCCTCAGGACAACTAACACACAGCACAGGGGATTAGGGACAAAATCATCCACACACGCGCGCACACACACACGCACACACAATGTTTAGCTCAGTCGGTAGAGCATAGCACTTGAAACGCCAATAGTCATGGGTTTGAGTCCCGCTAGGGCCACCATTATGTAAAATGTGTGACTGTATGTCGATTTGGATAAAAGTGTCTGCTAAATGGCTTATTATTGTTATATTATTAACACACAAACACTCACACACACTCCTCACCTCTCTACGGCCCGTCGTATGTGTCTCATCCAGGCGTTCCTCTCTTCTTTCGAGAAGGTGTGAACCTCGTACATCTCAGGCCCCACTGAGGAGGCAGAGATTAGGAACATCCCTCTCTCCTCATTGGCTACCTCTCTCACAATTAGCTTCTGCAGGGGGATGACTGGGGGCTTCTGGTCCTGGAGAGGGACAGTTTAAATAAGGTCATTTTCCGGGAAAGAACACTACTGGCGTCCTGTCTGACTGACGGTTCTCCCTGGCTCCCTGTTTAGTTGAATATTTATTCGTTTTTTCGTTCTCCTTTTTAGCCTGTTCTCTGTGAAGTACCAGAGTTCTGCAAAAAATTATTTGGTAAACAGCTAAATGATGGGGCTGGAGAAGTGTATACACTCTTAAATTAATAGACGGAACTATGGATGCAAGGACTGACCATACATGAAATTGAAATGATAGTACCAATCACAGTTTACCCCTTTAAACCCTGTTACGGCTAGACGTTCTGCTAGCGGAACCCCTTGACAACATCCGGTGAAATGGCAGAGCGCCAAATTCAAATTAAATTACGATAAATATTAAATATTAAATATAAATATTATATTAAACTTTCATGAAATCACACATGCAATACACCAAATTAAGGCTACACTTGTTGTTAATCCAGCCAACATGTCAGATTTCAAAATCTCAGAAATAGTGATATATTTCATGCCTTACCTTTGAAGAACTTATTTTGTTGGCATTCCAAAATGTCCCATAAACATCACAAACGGTCCTTTTGTTCGATAAATTCAGAAAATGTCAATTTATTTGGCACGTTTGATCCAGAAAAACACTGGTTCCAACTCGTGCAACATGACTACAAAATATGTAAGTTACCTGTAAAATTGTTCCAAACATTTCAAACAACTTTCCTAATACAACTTTAGGTATTTTTAAACATAAATAATCAATCAAATTTAAGATGGGATATTACTGTGTTCAAAAAAACAAAGTGGAGCGTGCTTTCAGGTTGCGTGCCCCAACCACAACAGTACACTAGACTCGACCCTCATTCTGAACAGCCCTACTTCTTAACTTCTCAAAGGAAAAACATCAACCAATTTCTAAAGACTGTTGACTTCTAGTGGAAGTGATGGGAACTGCAAGCAAGAGCCAGAGAAATCTAGATCCATAGAGAAACCCCATTGAAAAGAGAGTGACCTCAATTTATTTTCCCTGGATGGATTTTTCTCAGGTTTTTGCCTGCCATATCAGTTCTGTTATACTCGCAGACATTATTTTAACAGTTTTCGAAACGTTAGAGTGTTTTCTATGCATATCTTAGCTTCTGGGCCTGAGTAGCGGTCGCATTCCGCTTCGCTCCACAGGTAGTATCACATTTTCATTTCATTTCATTACAGTACAACGGTTTGATTTGTTTGATCGTAGCTAGCTACATAGCTAGCTACATAGCCGTCTTTGTATCAAAGATAATTGTGTAGTCTAGAGCGATTTTCTAGGTTAGCTAGCCAGCTATTGTCGTTCTTTTAACGCAACGTAACGTAATCAACACTGCTAGCTAGCCAGCTAGCCCCCGAATAGCAGCACTGTAGAAACTATTACACTCAACGGAACGACTTGATTAGTGTAGTGTCAACAACGCAGCCACTGCCAGCTAGCCTACAAAGTCAACAACGCAGCCACTGCCAGCTAGCCTACAAAGTCAACAACGCAGCCACTGCCAGCTAGCCTACTTCAGCAGTACTGTATCATTTTAATAATTTTAGTCAATAAGATTCTTGCTACGTAAGCTTAACTTTCTGAACATTCGAGACGTGTAGTCCACTTGTCATTCCAATCTCCTTTGCATTAGCGTAGCCTCTTCTGTAGCCTGTCAACTATGTGTCTGCCTATCCCTGTTCTCTCCTCTCTGCACAGACCATACAAACGCTCTACACCGCGTGGCCGCAGCGCGCACAACCCACGTGGAGTTCCAGGTCTCCGGTAGCCTCTGGAACTGCCGATCTGCGGCCAACAAGGCAGAGTTCATCTCAGCCTATGCCTCCCTCCAGTCCCTCAACTTCTTGGCACTGACGGAAACATGGATCACCACAGATAACACTGCTACTCCTACTGCTCTCTCTTCGTCCGCCCACGTGTTCTCGCACACCCCGAGAGCTTCTGGTCAGCGGGGTGGTGGCACCGGGATCCTCATCTCTCCCAAGTGGTCATTCTCTCTTTCTCCCCTTACCCATCTGTCTATCGCCTCCTTTGAATTCCATGCTGTCACAGTTACCAGCCCTTTCAAGCTTAACATCCTTATCATTTATCGCCCTCCAGGTTCCCTCGGAGAGTTCCTCAATGAGCTTGATGCCTTGATAAGCTCCTTTCCTGAGGACGGCTCACCTCTCACAGTTCTGGGCGACTTTAACCTCCCCACGTCTACCTTTGACTCATTCCTCTCTGCCTCCTTCTTTCCACTCCTCTCCTCTTTTGACCTCACCCTCTCACCTTCCGCCCCTACTCACAAGGCAGGCAATACGCTCGACCTCATCTTTACTAGATGCTGTTCTTCCACTAACCTCATTGCAACTCCCCTAGTGGTCTCCGACCACTACCTTGTATCCTTTTCCCTCTCGCTCTCATCCAACACTTCCCACACTGCCCCTACTCGGATGGTATCGCGCCGTCCCAACCTTCGCTCTCTCTCCCCCGCTACTCTCTCTTCTTCCATCCTACCATCTCCTCCCTCTGCTCAAACCTTCTCCAACCTATCTCCTGAATCTGCCTCCTCAACCCTCCTCTCCTCCCTTTCTGCATCCTTTGACTCTCTATGTCCCCTATCCTCCAGGCCGGCTCGGTCCTCCCCTCCCGCTCCGTGGCTCGACGACTCATTGCGAGCTCACAGAACAGGGCTCCGGGCAGCCGAGCGGAAATGGAGGTAAACTCGCCTCCCTGCGGACCTGGCATCCTTTCACTCCCTCCTCTCTACATTTTCCTCCTCTGTCTCTGCTGCTAAAGCCACTTTCCACCACTCTAAATTCCAAGCATCTGCCTCTAACCCTAGGAAGCTCTTTGCCACCTTCTCCTCCCTCCTGAATCCCCCCGCCCCTCCATTTTGAAAAGAAGGTCGACGACATCCGATCCTCGTTTGCTAAGTCAAACGACACCGCTGGTTCTGCTCACACTGCCCTACCCTGTGCTCTGACCTCTTTCTCCCCTCTCTCTCCAGATGAAATCTCGCGTCTTGTGACGGCCGGCCGCCCAACAACCTGCCCACTTGACCCTATCCCCTCCTCTCTTCTCGAGACCATTTCCGGAGACCTTCTCCCTTACCTCACCTCGCTCATCAACTCATCCCTGACCGCTGGCTACGTCCCTTCCGTCTTCAAGAGAGCGAGAGTTGCACCCCTTCTGAAAAAACCTACACTCGATCCCTCCGATGTCAACAACTACAGACCAGTATCCCTTCTTTCTTTTCTCTCCAAAACTCTTGAACGTGCCGTCCTTGGCCAGCTCTCCCGCTATCTCTCTTAGAATGACCTTCTTGATCCAAATCAGTCAGGTTTCAAGACTAGTCATTCAACTGAGACTGCTCTTCTCTGTATCACGGAGGCGCTCCGCACTGCTAAAGCTAACTCTCTCTCCTCTGCTCTCATCCTTCTAGACCTATCGGCTGCCTTCGATACTGTGAACCATCAGATCCTCCTCTCCACCCTCTCCGAGTTGGGCATCTCCGGCGCGGCCCACGCTTGGATTGCGTCCTACCTGACAGGTCGCTCCTACCAGGGGCGTGGCGAGAATCTGTCTCCTCACCACGCGCTCTCACCACTGGTGTCCCCAGGGCTCTGTTCTAGGCCCTCTCCTATTCTCGCTATACACCAAGTCACTTGGCTCTGTCATAACCTCACATGGTCTCTCCTATCATTGCTATGCAGACGACACACAATTAATCTTCTCCTTTCCCCCTTCTGATGACCAGGTGGCGAATCGCATCTCTGCATGTCTGGCAGACATATCAGTGTGGATGACGGATCACCACCTCAAGCTGAACCTCGGCAAGACGGAGCTGCTCTTCCTCCCGGGGAAGGACTGCCCGTTCCATGATCTCGCCATCACGGTTGACAACTCCATTGTGTCCTCCTCCCAGAGTGCTAAGAACCTTGGCGTGATCCTGGACAACACCCTGTCGTTCTCAACTAACATCAAGGCGGTGGCCCGTTCCTGTAGGTTCATGCTCTACAACATCCGCAGAGTACGACCCTGCCTCACACAGGAAGCGGCGCAGGTCCTAATCCAGGCACTTGTCATCTCCTGTCTGGATTACTGCAACTCGCTGTTGGCTGGGCTCCCTGCCTGTGCCATTAAACCCCTACAACTCATCCAGAATGCCGCAGCCCGTCTGGTGTTCAACCTTCCCAAGTTCTCTCACGTCACCCCGCTCCTCCGCTCTCTCCACTGGCTTCCAGTTGAAGCTCGCATCCGCTACAAGACCATGGTGCTTGCCTACGGAGCTGTGAGGGGAACGGCACCTCAGTACCTCCAGGCTCTGATCAGGCCCTACACCCAAACAAGGGCACTGCGTTCATCCACCTCTGGCCTGCTCGCCTCCCTACCACTGAGGAAGTACAGTTCCCGCTCAGCCCAGTCAAAACTGTTCGCTGCTCTGGCCCCCCAATGGTGGAACAAACTCCCTCACGACGCCAGGACAGCGGAGTCAATCACCACCTTCCGGAGACACCTGAAACCCCACCTCTTTAAGGAATACCTAGGATAGGATAAAGTAATCCTTCTCACCCCCCCCTTAAAAGATTTAGATGCACTATTGTAAAGTGGCTGTTCCACTGGATGTCATAAGGTGAATGCACCAATTTGTAAGTCGCTCTGGATAAGAGCGTCTGCTAAATGACTTAAATGTAAATGTAAATGTAGTTTACTTTGGGCACGCTTTTCATCCAGACGTGAAAATACTGCCCACAAACCCGAAGAGTTTAAATTGCTCTTATGCCATGTACAGTTCATTTGGAAAGTATTCAGACCCCTCCCCCTTTTCCACATTGTGTTACTTTACATCCGTATTCTAAAATGGAATAAATAAATATTTTTCCTCATCAATTTACACACAATACTCCATAATGACAAAGCGAAAACAGGTTTTTAGAAACGTTTTCAAATGTATTACAAAGTAAAAACAGAAATACTTTATTTCCATAAGTATTCAGACCCTTTGCTAAGAGACTCGAAATTGAGCTCAGGTGTATCCTCTTTCCATTGATCATCTTTGAGATGTTTCTACAACTTGGAGTCCACCTGTGGTAAACTCTATTTATTGGACATGATTTGGAATGGCACATTCGTAGATCTCCAAGACAGGATTGTGTCGAGGCATAGATCTGGGGAAGGGTACCAAGACATTTATGCAGCATTGAAGGTCCCCAAGAACACAGTGGCCTCCATCATTCTTAAATGCAAGAAGTTTGGAACCACCAAGACTCTTCCTAGAGCTGGCTGCCCGGCCAAACTGAGCAATCGGGAGAGAAAGGTCTTTGCCAGGGAGGTGATCAAGAACTCGATGGTCACTCTGATAGAGCTCCAGAGTTCCTCTATGGAGATGGGAGAACCTTCCAGAAGGACAACCATCTCTGCAGCACTCCACCAATCAGGCCTTTATGGCAGCGTGGCCAGACGGAAGCCACTCCTCAGTAAAAGGCACAACAGCCCACTTCGAGTTTGCCAAATGGCACCTAAAGGACTCTCAGATCATGAGAAACAAGATTCTCTGGTCTGATGAAACCAAGATTGAACTCTTTGGCCTGAATGCCAAGCATTATGTCTAGAGGAAACCTGGCACCATCCCTCCAGTGAAGCATAGTGGTGGCAGCATCATGTGGTGAGGATGTTCTTACAGCAGCAGGGACTGGGAGATTAGTCAGGTTGAGGGAAAGATGAATGGAGCTAAGTACAGAGAGATCCTTGATGGAAACCTGCTCCAGAGCGCTCAAGACCTCGGAAGGTGAACCTTTGGCCCAGTCTAATAGGACAAAGACCCTATGCACATAGCCAAGACAATGCAAGAGTGGCTTCGGGACAAGTCTCTGAATGTCCTTGAGTGGTCCAGCCAGAGCCCGGACTTGAATCCAATTGAACATCTCTGGAGAGACCTGTAAAGGGAGTAGTACACAGCGTTGTTCCAGATCTTCAGTTTCTTGAAAATTTCTCGCAAGGTATAGCCTTCATTTCTCAGAACAGGAATAGACTGACGAGTTTCAGAAGAAAGTGCTTTGTTTCTGGCCATTTTGAGCCTGTAATCGAACCCACAAATGCTGATGCTCCAGATACTCAACTAGTCTAAAGAAGGACAGTTTTATTGCTTCTTCAATCAGAACAACAATTTTCAGCTGTGCTAACTTAATTGCAAAAGGGTTTTCTAATGATCAATTAGCATTTTAAAATGATAAACTTGGATTAGCTAACACAACGTGCCATTGGAACACAGGAGTGATGGTTGCTGATAAGGGGCCTCTGTACGCCTATGTAGATATTCCATTGAAAAAATATGCTGTTTCCAGCTACAATAGTCATTTACAACATTAACAATGTCTACACTGTATTACTGATCAATTTGATGTTATTTTAATGGACAATTTTTTTTGTTTTTCTTTCAAAAACAAGGACATTTCTTAGTGACCCCAAACTTTTGAACGGTAATATAAGTGTCGAGATGGTGCGTTAGATCCCTGACGAAGCCAATGTATCCCATTGAATCCATTTCAGCCATTACAGGGATGTGTTTGAGAGGTCATTACAAACATTGATGGGAAAAATTGACAGGCACAAACAAAAGAATGAAAGAGTCGCAGGAGTAAAATGGAAGCAATCAAGCCAGTGTTACAAGTGGATTTTGCACCCCTCAAACATAGGAAATAGATGGCTAAAAAAGACAGACCCTCTGGTGGGCGGGGGATGCGCGATGCCAGTTAGAGGTAGTTTCGCGAGCCAATCATGCTAGCATGCTAGCTGTCCCCATATACTTCCAGTCATTGTGCTAACTAATGAATTCATCTGACTCTGGGGAAGTAGGCAAAGGGCTTGATTGTCAAAATCCCGAAGCATCCCTTTAACGAATCCTTTTTGTTACTTTTTGGGGGATTTTTTAGGTATGTAATCTAATTGCAGATAAGGCACGAGGTAATGAAATAATGAATGAAGTGTAATGTAACGAGATTGACCAAACCGGCATACCACGGCAGCAAATATGAGTCTCTGGTCCTTCTCCTGCAGGAACACCAGGACATCAGTCAGCAGCAGAGCCAGGGTGTCTGCAGAGAGAGTGGGTGAGGGAGAGTGATAGAATAGACACTGTTGCGACCTAGGTTGGTGCCGCAGTATAAGCCACTGCCTCTGGAATGCATTCCGCTGCAGCATGGGTTCGAAATCGGCCCACTGCTATTTCAGAAACTCTCTCCTATATCTTTCCACTTGATCTATCCTATCATATAAAAAGAGTGGGACTGCCACATTCCTTAAATAAATAAATAAATAAATAGTTATACACACACACAGTGACCTCACCCTACCTTTCAGTCGTCCCGTAGCGGTTTTCCAGTAGACAAGTCCCTTGTGCTGCAGCTCCCTCTGTTGGTGTTTTCCTAGCAGGTCGTCCTTGCGGAACACCTCGCCGCTCTTCAGCTTGGAAAGGCTCTTGTTCTCCACGCGACTCAACACCTCCTGCAGCTCCTGGGCTTTCTCGTACTTGCTCACACTCGTGTCCACTGCAGTGATGATGTCACGCACCTGAGTGAGTGCCCGCGACAGCTCAGTGTGCTCCTCACTGCCCTCTGGAGGTAGAAGGAACAAAAACGATCTATACTGGCATACTTGACAAAGTTTCATTGTATAGTTGTATACATAGTACAAAGAAGCACATACTTTCTCTCTCATTCTCTCTCCCTCTCTTGCTTTTATGCTCGCTCTCTCTCTCTCAATTTTGCTCTCTCTCTCTGTCTCTCTCTGTCTCTCCCTCCCTCCTTCCCCCCTCTTTGTAACTGACCGGGTGTATAGTGCAGTATCCTCTCCAGTAGTACAGGATACTTGGTGATGCGCTGAGTCACTAACAGGATGAACTCTGGCACCTCCCTTCTTCTGACCAGAGAGTTGTTACTCTGTTGCTGAAGAAGAGACAACAACTGGTGTGTGTTGAGTGAAAGATAGACATTTTAAAGAGGAGCAGTTGCCAAACAACTTTTCCAGTTAAAAACGGCCTCAGTGGCAACAGTAGTCATAAGAAAAGTGTAATAACACACACACAACCAAGGTAAAATCATCCTGTTCAGTCCCTCCTTAAGGACATTATTGACCAAACATAAAAACCAAGTTGGACTAAAAAAGAAAGCTTCCATCAGAAACATACTTTGACAAACACCTGGAACTTCTTGTTCTGCTGCTGCAGCTCTTTGAAGACTTTGACAGCCTCCGTGTGGTGACTACAAAACTCTCCGTACACTTGCTTCATCTTCACAGCATTGTCTTCTGAGAACTGACAACAGAAATAGGGAATATGAATAGGCCTTGAGTTGTCCAGAAGTGTGTAAATGTGGTGTTTGTCTGATGTGGTGTTTGTGTTTGCATGTTGACAGTGAATGTGCATTTGTGAGTAATAAGCATACATGCATGTGCTTGCATTTGTTGTTGTGTGTGCGTGTCAACCTGTTGCAACAGTATATCCCCTATACTGTGGATGCAGTAGTTGTGTGGGTGTCCAGGCTGGGCTGAAGCGTATCGCCGCTCCTGTAGAGATCCGAAGAGATTCCTGTGGAAGAGCAGGAGAGGATCCAGACAGGGAAAGATGCGAGCCACACACTCCCAGTCCAGTTGGAGCTCATCCAGCATCCCTCGACGAAACACCTCGGACATCACCGTCAGTGTCTGGATGTGGTGCAACTCTGTTTGCATCAGCTCTACACGGGGAGAGAGAGAGACATACAGAGAGAGGATTATGTATAAATGCTTGTTCACGCACACGCACACATGTGCACATGCACAAACACATGCGCACACACACACACACTAACACACCGTAGATGACATCCTGACGTTTGACGGTGTGTTTGTCGTGTTTTCTGCAGAACTCAGTTGTAACGGCCAGACTCCAGGACTCCACCTCAAACCCCACCAGGTCAGCCGATAGGTCACTGAGCAGGGGGGTGTCGACCGACTCTGATGGAGATAGGTCAAATTATTAGGAAAGGCACTGCAATAGACTAGCTTCCTGTCCAGGGGTGTATTTGTGCTTTCAGCTGCCTCACACTACAGAAACAGGAGATGGAACAGAAACAGATCCTGCCCTATGGGCCATTCTGGCTTGTACAAGGCTCCATCTGAGAAACTTAACACACACTTCTGCTCTTGAATCTTGTCTGTTTTGAATGTTTACACTATGTGTTGATGATGTACTTTAACAGGTCTGGTCCTTCTAATACCCTGGTGTTGTGCAGTTGTACAGTTCAAGCCATTACCCTGTGTGGTGAGATGGTAGTCTGTGGATGATGCGGTCCCTGTGACCTGTACCCCCTCTTCATTAAGGGAGCAGCTGTTCCACACGTCACTGTCCACACTGACCCCCACAGCATCCCTCAGCCTCCTAGAGAGAGCGAGACGGGATCTATTAATGAAGCTGGAGAGACCTGTGCAGTGTGTGTGTGTGTGTGTGTACTCACCTGTCTGTAGACTCAGAGGGGCTCTTAGATAGGGGAGCAGTCATATATTTTCTGCCTCGGGGCAGCATGGTGAGGAGGGAGGAGGAAGAGGTGAGGGAGGCAGGGGAACCCTCCCTCATCACTGAATATGGCGGGGGGGGGGGGGCAGGAGAGAGAGGGGGGAGAAGAGGGAACATGTCAAAAATGACAACATTCATCCAGCTCCATTAGAGTTGTATATAACAACAACAATTCTACTAATTGTGTTTCAAATGATCAAAACTGGGAATGTCTCCTTCAGTCACCTGATCTGACCTTGACTTCTTAACTTGACCTCTGTGTCACAAACACCCATAACAGGGACAAAGCCTCACACTGTAGTTATAGCGCAATGGCGCATTCATTCAGTGTGTGAGAAATGCTCAATGTCCTCACACTGCAGGCACACGCACCTGGCCCCCATTAAACTTTAACACATTATCAGAGAGGAGGATGGAGGAAGGGAGAAGGTATACCTAACTTCCTCGGCAGGGGAGATGAAGAAGAAGAGGAGGAGAATGTTGATGAATGGAGATAGTAGAGGAGAGGAGGAATGGCAAACTTACTGTGTGGGAGAGATTTGGACTTTAACATCGCCACATTCTTCTCCAGAGGCCTCTGAGGACAGGATAATCAAATCAAGATTTATTAGTAGCACTTACTTAGTTCATTATCAGTACATCTAATAGCCTTCTCTAATTTGCACATGAGATTGACTTAACAGTATGGGGGTTGGTCCCGATAAATCTGTAGTTTATCATATGCAGTGGCGACGCGTCATTCAGGGTAGGTGGGCCATGTTATTTTGCCATTAATATGTGTCACATATCAGTTTGCAAACAATATAATAAAATAATAATTGTGTTAATAAAGCCGCACACAAACTAGGTGTCTTTTTTGCTTTCATGGGTAAGGCAGCTCCAAAATGCTGGTGTTTCAGCCAAGCTCAGTGCTTTCTGTGTTGGTGGGGCAGCCAGTGGAAAATACAGAGCGTAGGGGTTGGTAAAGGAAGAACCCCATGAAATGGACAAAAATTAATGGCATCTATTGGCATTGGGCCAACCATACACACAATCGCAAATACCACTCAATTGGATGGTGGTCAAAAACATATTGCAAGATGAACATGTCAAATGCCAGGTGTTATAAACCAAAAATACAAAAGCTGGCGAGCGCGCTCCGCCATAGGATTTCATATATGAAATGGTCAGAAAGTCAGGTCTCAAACGTGAAATCTTCAAAATGTAAAAAATACATTTTACCTCTTAAAAAGTGTGTTTTGGACCATTTTTTAAAATGTTTTCAATTTTTTTCTTTTTTCTACGTCTTCCCTTCTACAGCCTTTAGACGTAGTGTCACGCCTTTATGTTGAAGAATGAGCGTAAACGAGCACATTGCGTAAGTGGCCAGCTGATGGCTCTCAGAGTGATTCTTGCGTAAAAGAGAGAGATAGCCATTTTTCCTCCCGGTCCTACTGAAAAGCCAACTGTCCCGGTTGATATATTATCGAATAGATATTTGAAAAACACCTTGAGGATTGATTATAAAAAATGTTTGCCATGTTTCTGTCAATATTATGGATATAATTTTGAATTTTTTTCGGCATTGTCGTGACCGCTATTTCTGGTGGATTTCTGAACATAACGTGACAAATAAAGGTATTTTGGGTATAAAAATAATCTTTATGGAACAAAAGGAACATTTGCTGTCTAACAGAGTCTCGTCAGTGAAAACATCCAAAGATCATTAAAGGTAAATGGTTAATTTGACTGCTTTTCTGATTTTCGTGACCAAGCTTCCTGCTGCTAGCTGGACATAATGCTATGCTAGGCTATCGATAAACTTACACAAACACTTGTCTTGCACTCGCTGTAAAGCATAATTTCCAAATCTGAGACGACAGGGTGATTAACAAAAGGCTAAGCTGTGTTTCGCTATATTTCACTTGTGATTTCATGAATATGAATATTTTCTAGTAAGATTATTTGACCGTTGCGCTATGCTAATTAGTGTAGTTGCTGAAAATTCTCCTGGATCCAGGATGGGTAGTTCCAAGAGGTTGAAAGTTAATTTGTGGAATTTAAAGTTTCTTCAAGTGCAGTCGCAAAAACCATCAAGCTCTACAATGACACTGGCTCTAGTCACAGGAATGGAAAACTCAGAGTTACCACTGCTGCAGAGGATAAGTGCATTAGAGTTACCAGCCTCAGAAATTGCAGCCCAAATAAGTGCTTCACAGAGATCAAGTAACAGACACATCTCAACATCAACTGTTCAGATGAAACTGTGTGATTCAGGCCTTCGTGGCCGAATTGCTGCAAAGAAACCACTACGAAAGAACACCAATAATAAGAAGAGACTTGCTTGGGCCAAGAAATACGAGCAATGGTCTGTAATTCTTGTTAATCTAACTGCACTGGCCAATTTAAAGTAGCTATTACAGTGAAAGAATACCATGCTATTGTTTGAGGAGAGTGCATAATTAAGAACATGAAAAGGTATGACACAATTTTGAACAGAAATGCAGTGGTTCATTGGATCAGTCTAAACCGTTGCACATACACCGATGCCATTTGGTGGCCAAAATCTAAATTGCCCCTAGCTGGAATCATACATTATGGCCTTTCTCTTGCATTTCAAAGATGGTACAAAAAAATACAAAATAACGTTTTTTTTCTTATTATTATCTTTTACCAGATCTACTGTGTTCTATTCTTCTACATTCCTTTCAAATTTCCATAAACTTCCAAGTTTCCTTTCAAATGGTACCAAGAATATGCATATCTTTGCTTCCAGAGTCTTAGACTTGGTTATGTCATTTTAGGCGAACATTTGAAAAAAGGGGCTAATCCTTTAAGAGGTTTTAAGCAAATCAGCCATATCAGCTATGTTTTTTTTAAAGGCAGTAAATAAGGCTGAATGAACTGTTGCCCTGCTAAACAAGGCTTCGCTGATAGCCAGGTGTAGCAGTGGTAAGTTGGGACTGCTGTTTGGACAGCTCTATGCAGGCCCTAACAGTTTGTTGGCACCGTTTCTCACCGTTATAGTGCAATTAATGTATTGTTTAGTGTTGTGTTGTGTAGTGTAGTGGCTTTGCTGGCATGCATTTTTTGGTTTGCCACACCAAGATGTACATGCTAAAATCGACACTGGCGAGTACATTTACAAGACAAAGCTAGACTGGATGCCATGTTCTTTATGACGCGTTCAATGCATGTCTGAAACTCGGAAATTGTAGTTTCCGAGGGTAAAAAAATCTATTTGAAAGGCCCTCCAACTCTTAATCACAAATCGGAAACTCGGATAAGATCAGAGTACTCCCACTTCTCCGACATGTTGAACTCTGATATCGCCTACCAAGGAAATTACCGTTGATGACAAAATGTTTTCGACAGTTAATTATAAACAACAAAATGTTATTCATCAAAAACATTTACATAAATATGTTTTAGAACACTATAATTTGTTTGTTTGCGAGCATGTTAGCCGTAATTCTCGTTTATGGTTGAAGTAACTAGTCAGGTGTTAGTCAATTGTCATTCTCTCTGAATTCAAAGCACACGAACGCAAACAACTTGTTGCTCTGAATTTAGAAGTTGTATTTCCGAACACATGGCATGAATGTAGCATTAGTTCTCAGTGACATACAGTACTCATGGGGTCAAAGGTGAAAGAATATGTTCAGTAGGTGACCCATACCTTCCCACAGGCTGCAGTCGAGTCACGACAGCCCTTATGGACACTCAGAGAGCAGTCTAGGGAGGAAGTGACATTTTATGACTCACTCAGTATGTTAATTGTCACAGTAATCAGATACTAGTGCTCAGCAGAGCCAATTGTGCACAGGGTTTGATCAAACTATCCTCCATGTTAGCATTAAAGATTTTATAAAAAAAATTATAATTAGCAATATTAATTAAGGGATTGGAATTGCTATCAAATTGCCTTGTTATTAGACATGGTCAAAGACCTGAGCAATAGTCCCCTACAGGGAATAGAGAGTGACAAAAAGTACAGTACTCACTGGTACACTGCAGAAACTCTTTCCCAGGGACAGGCTTGTCACAGGTCACATATACAGACAGCCCAGAGGGTCCTGAGGGAGAGACTGGCACAAACTGGTGTACGTTAGTTGCTCCTGTCTTCTCCTTTCCAGTCTTCTCTTTTCCCTCCTTCACCTGCAGTGCAGAAAGCCCCAGAGAAGCCAAAGCCATGGGTGGGGGGTGTTTTAGTGAGGAAGAGAGAGCTTGAGAGAGAGATTAAGGCACAGTCAGATGTTGACCTGCTACTGTTGTGTAGACAATGACATATTCTATTGCACAGTAATATGTAGAGTTGAAGTCGGAAGTTTAAATACCACTTCGGTTGGAGTCATTAAAATTCCTTTTTCAACCACTCCAGGAATTTCATATGAATAAACTCTATTTTTGGCAAGTCGGTTCGGACATCTACTTTGTGCATGACACAAGTCATTTTCCCATCAATTGTTTACAGACAGATTATTTCACTTAATTATGTGTGGGTTCTCTGGTGTACAATAAGATGGTTAGATGTCGTAAAACTCTTTCCACAGTCCTCACAGCTAAAAGGTTTATTTCCTGTGTGTGTTCTCTGGTGTGATACCAGGTTGCCTGACTGTATCACAATTCCAGTGGGTCAGAATTTTACATACACTAAGTTGACTGTGCCTTTAAACAGCTTGGAAAATTCCAGAAGATGATGTCATGGCTTTAGAAGCTTCTGATAATTTACATTATTTCAGTCAATTGGAGATGTACCTGTAGATGTACTTCAAGGCCTACCTTCCAACTCAGTGCCTCTTTGCTTGGCATCATGGGAAAATCAAAAGAAATCAGCCTTGACCTCAGAAAAATAATTGTAGACCTCCACAAGTCTGGTTCATCCTTGGGAACAATCTCCAAACACCTGAAGGTACCACGTTCATCTGTACAAACAATAGTACGCAAGTATAAACACCATGGGACTACACAGCTGTCATACCACTCAGGAAGGAGACGTGTTCTGTCTCCTAGAGATGAACGTACTTGGGTGCGAAAAGTGCAAATCAATCCAAGAACAACAGCAAAGGACCTTGTGGAGATGCTGGAGGAAACAGGTACAAAGGTATCTATATCCAAAGTAAAACAAGTCCTATATCGACATAACCTGAGAGGCCACTCAGCAAGGAGGAAGCCACTGCTCCAAAACCACCATTAAAAAAAGCCAGACTACGGTTTGCAGCTGCACATGGGGATCTTACTTTTTGGAGAAATGTCCTCTGGTCTGATGAAACAAAAATAGAACTGTTTGGCGACAATGACCATTGTTATGTTTGTAGGAAAAAGGGGGAGGCTTGCAAGCCCAAGAACACCATCCCAACCGTGAAGCACAGGGGTGGCAGCATCATGTTGTGGGGGTGCTTTGCTGCAGGAGGGACTGGTGCACTTCACAAAATAGATGGCTATCATGAGAGGGGAAAATGACTTGGATATATTGAAGCAACATCTCATTACATCACTCAGGAAGTTAAAGATTGGTTGCAAATGGGTCTTCCAAATGGACAATGACCCCATGCATACTTCTAAAGTTGTGGCAAAATGGCTTAAGGACAACAAAGTCAAGGTATTGGAGTGGCCATCACAAAGCCCTGACCTCAGTCCCATAGAACATTTCTGGGCAGAACTGAAAAAGTTTGAGAGAGGAAGGAGCAAGGAGACCTACAAACCTGACTCAGTTACACCAGCTCTGCCAAAATTCACCCAACTTATTGTGGGAAGCTTGTGCAAGGCTACCCGGAATGTTTGACCCAAGTGAAACAATTTCAAGACAATGCTACCAAATACTAATTGAGTGTATGTAAACTTCTGACCAACTGGGAATGCGATGAAAGAAATAAAAGCTGAAATAAATCATGCTCGACTATTGTTCTGACATTTCACATTCTTAAAATAAAGTGGAGATCCTAACTGACTTAAAACAGGGAATATTTACTCGGATTAAATGTCAGGAATTGTGAAAAACTGAGTTTAATTGTATTTGTCCAAAGTATATGTAAACTTCCGACTTCAACTGTATGTATAGCTAAGTTATTGTTTGTCATTGTATTCCTCGTGTTATTATTTTTATATTTTTTCTCTTTGTTTCTCTCTGCATTGTCGGAAGGACCCTTAAGTACGCATTTCACTGTTAGTCTACACCTGTTGTTCAGGAAGCATGCAACAAATAAAAGTTTATTGGATTTTTGTGTTCTTTTCAGTGTACATGGGTATATGACTGATTGAGTATAATGGGATGTGTTTTGGATCCCGGCCCTGCGCTGGGGGTCTGTAGATTATTTTAGAGGATGTTTTCATTGTGTCCTGTTGCTAAGATGTATGGAAAGGGAATTTTTCCTTCCCCGGGCAAAGGCACCATTCCCAAACAATGTCTCCCAGCAGAATAGTAATCCTGAGGTGTTTAAAGGTTTGTGTGGTTTGTGTGGGATAGTCCAACAGGTCCAGTAGCACATCTGGTGTGGATTATCTTCAACTTTTAACCCAAGAACTGGATTTTGCTGTTGTACTACAGTATATTTTGTTGTAACTTGGAGAATAACCAACAGAGTGTTTGTTGTCTATCTCACTTGGGTGTACGTAGGTTGAATTTGCCCCTAGATGCTGATCTTGGGTCATTCTTGCATTTCTGCTATTTATGGTTAAGGTTATGATTGGGGGAGGGGAAGCTGTTCCTAGATCTGTACCTAGGGGAAAATTCACCCCGGAGCTCTCACCTTGATCTTGTTACGTGGGCTGGACATCCTGCTCTTCAGGAAGCTGAAGGTTCTGCTGACTTTGTATTTCTCTGACTCAACTTTGGAGGGAATTATGTATTTATCCCACTCCTCGTCCTCAATCCTGTTTTTAGGAAAGGAATTTCAGTATGACATTCCATAGTGCAGTAAAGCTAGGTTTTAGCCTGGGTTACAGTCTGTTTCTGGCTTGACAGTGAGCCATGGAGTTGGCAAGAGCACACACAGATCTGGGACCAGGCTAGCTAGGTTTATCTCATTAATCTAGACCAGGAGTGGTCAACTCAAATACCTTAACACCTGAGTAAAACTATTCAGGGTGTAGAGATTGAAGACCATGATAAATTGATTGGCCTCCAGGATTGGCCACCCCTGGTCAAAAAGACCAGCACTCTTAGTAACATACTTGGAAATAACCCAACAGTTTAAATTATGCATCGATGCTATTCAATGCATGACCTTGACACATAATGTCAGCTATTCATAACACTACTAGTAGGTGGAGTAGACATTCCAGGTGATAGGTATTCTGTTAGAGGCAGGAGGACAGTTAAGAGTACATGCAATGCAATACACAGTCTTTCCATGTCAAAGCAGAACTGAGCCATACTGATAACATCTGGTGTAACAGACTTCAAAGAAAAGGGCTGCCTCCCAAATCGCACCCTATTCCATATATAGTGCCTTACTTTTAGACAAAAGCCCGAAGGGATCTGGTCATTAAGTTGACTGAGAATGTGTTCTCAGTCAATTTACCTGGTAAAATAAGGGTAAAATGAAAATTTAATTAAAGTAGGGCACTACATAGGGAATAGGGTGCCATTTGAGGTTCCTTAACTATCCAGCCATTGGCTAGAATCATAGTCGACATCAGGTAGGAGCTCCACCTGTCTTCAGATGGAAAAAGTAGCGATTAAGGGTTACTCCTCTCCCCTGTAACTAATGAGTTCTCAGTCAATTTACCTGGTAAATTAAGGTAAAATAAAGTAATATATAGATATAAAAAAACTGTATGTATCGTGGCTGGTTAAGAAGTTGCGGTATGGTTCAGTTTTGTAAAGAGGTAGGTGTCATATTGAGTTGTTATTAGATTAGTTTAAAAACAAATTAGATCGGGTGGACAAGACAGAGTAAGGTGAAGTTGCCACTAGACACTGATCATAGGTCAGTTTTGCCTTTCCCCCACTAATGGTTAAGGTTAAGATTTACCCTCAGCCAATCTGATCCTAGATCTGTAACCAGTGGAAACTTCACCCAGGAGCATACCAGGCTTAGTCCAAGAAAATGGTGGCCAGGGTTAATGGGTTATTATAGGTGGGTCTTGCGCTACTCATGCGTGGCATGGGAGCCAGATTAGTGAAATGGGACATACTCTTTGAGGAACTCTGAGAGGGTGAGGTGTTGGAGTGATGATGACGAGCTGCCTTCGTCCTCAGCAGACTGGACCCTCTTATGGAAACCCACATCCCTATGGTGAAACACACTGAATGACTGAGTTCTGGAGGTCACTGCTTACCAGGTCTGTCTTGAACCCTTTTCCACAGATCTTGAGGCTACTGCACAGGCCTCATGCCCTGGTGGTCTAAGCACATGTACGCTAGGGTTGAATATTTTCCAGGTATTTTACAAATGTTCCATCCTGAGAATAAATCACCTTTCCCGGTATTTCCAGCCAAAACCATAACTGTCATTATGAAGCATTTTACATTTAAATATGTCTGGATTGATTAGAGCATTGGTCACCAACCTTTTCTGAGTCATGATCACTTTGAGTACCGCTCAGATTTTTTAAACATGACTTAAAAAACATAAACCTATGCAATATTAATCTACTAAAAACAGTTCTATAGCAATAAGGATTGTGTGTCACATTCGTCATAATAACTGGACCAAAGCGCAGCGTGATCTGGGTTCCACATCTTTATTGCTATGTGAACCTCAAAGCAAAATGAAACAATAAACAAACAAAACGAAACGTGAAGCTACAAATATGCTCACAGGCAACTATACATAGTCAAGATCCCACAAAGCACAAAAGGGGAAATGGCTGCCTAAATATGATCCCCCATTCAGAGACAAGGATAAACATCTGCCTCTGATTGGGAATCATACCAGGCCAGCATAGATATATAATCACCTAGATGACCCACCTTAGTCACACCCCAGCCTAACCAACATAGAGAATAACAGGCTCTCTATGGTCAGGGCGTGACATTGTGCAGTAGGCTATACGCCCAATACATTATCACTATATATTGGCTATGATTGAACTGCCCTGCCAATGTTGTTCTCAGACCATTTTTAAATTACATTTCAAAATGTTAAGTATCCACACTGGTATGGATAATTTGTGGTATTACTTGTGAGGCACAGCTGAGTGAGCGTAATAATTTGCTTATTGTTTTTTTACTGGACTGATGGCCTGCATCTGATGGGAGGGAGGGAGAGCGCAGCAGTGAGGCTGCCTTTCACCCAACTCACCGTCCCTCCTCTCTCCCTTCCTCTTCATCTCAGAAAAGGGGACACATTCTTCCAGCTGATGGTGAAACTTAAGTCGCATTGCATTATTTCTGCCACATGCACCAATTCATTTTGTTACTCGTATGACCAGAGAAAGTGAAATATTCCTTGATGTGAAAAAATACACAAGGTGTTAATAATAACAACCCAAGCTTATTGAAACACTTTGCTCTACTCATTCATTGCAGCTGGAGAGCTGGTTGTAGCCTTAGTGAATGTAGGGAGAACGTGCATTTTATGGCTTATAAAAGTGATGAACAAATTGTTGACAGTGCTGAATAACAACTTAAAAATGAACATATAAAAACAGCATATTCTTTTCTATATTAATTGAGACTCTCTCTAGTCATGGTTTTAAATGTTTTTAAATCCTACAGTATCAAATTTGCTGTTCTTTTTACAGCCCATGGCGCAAGGAAACTGTGGAGAAACAGTGATCTTCTCTATCTGAATGACCAGCGGTAGGCCTATAGGTGCTCTTGATTTGCTCTCTGGGCCTGCCAGGTATAACACAGATAGAAGAATGAGACAGACATTTCACTAGAAATAAATGTGAAGCATCCGATTGGCATTTCCACTACCAAATATGGTGAATAGTGGAAGCCCAGTGGCCGGCACTGGGAGGAGATGGATTTTGGCTGACATTCTTCAAATTTTCTCATCAATGAAACATTCGATCTCCATACAGTTTTCTGTTTCCAAAACTATAATATGTACAAAACAGAGTGGACTGCATTGTAGACTTGACCTTTTCCAAAGTTTCAAAAAATTGTTTTTAGTTATTGCACACACACTCTTTACAGAGTAGTCCTTCCCTATCGACAATATGCAAATAAATGTTAGAATGCGCCAATAGGATCTCACTAGCTCGTGCTTGGCTCTGCCCACCTTGTTCTGCCCACTATGATTCCTTTGCTCTCATTGGAAACGAAAGGCTCTGGACTATCTTGGGATAGTTAAACAAATATTTTGTTCTACCTTCAGACACATTAAATGGTTTAAAATGGGAGCACTGTACCTCCTCGGCGCTAGGGCTGCTGAATCAAATCAAATCAAATCAAATCAAATTTTATTTGTCACATACACATGGTTAGCAGATGTTAATGCGAGTGTAGCGAAATGCTTGTGCTTCTAGTTCCGACAATGCAGTGATAACCAACAAGTAATCTAACTAACAATTCCAAAACTACTGTCTTATACACAGTGTAAGGGGATAAGGAACATGTACATAAGGATATATGAATGAGTGATGGTACAGAGCAGCATACAGTAGATGGTATCGAGTACAGTATATACATATGAGATGAGTGTGTAGACAAAGTAAACAAAGTGGCATAGTTAAAGTGGCTAGTGATACATGTGTTACATAAGGATGCAGTCGATGTTGTAGAGTACAGTATATACATATGCATATGAGATGAATAATGTAGGGTAAGTAACATTATATAAGGTAGCATTGTTTAAAGTGGCTAGTGATATATTTACATCATTTCCCATCAATTTCCATTATTAAAATGGCTGGAGTTGGGTCAGTGTCAATGACAGTGTGTTGGCAGCAGCCACTCAATGTTAGTGGTGGCTATTTAACAGTCTGATGGCCTTGAGATAGAAGCTGTTTTTCAGTCTCTCGGTCCCAGCTTTGATGCACCTGTACTGACCTCGCCTTCTGGATGATAGCGGGGTGAACAGGCAGTGGTTCGGGTGGTTGATGTCCTTGATGATCTTTATGGCCTTCCTGTAACAACGGGTGGTGTAGGTGTCCTGGAGGGTAGGTAGTTTGCCCCCGGTGATGCGTTGTGCAGTCCTCACTACCCTCTGGAGAGCCTTACGGTTGAGGGCGGAGCAGTTGCCGTACCAGGCGGTGATACAGCCCGCCAGGATGCCCTCGATTGTGCATCTGTAGAAGTTTGTGAGTGCTTTTGGTGACAAGCCGAATTTCTTCAGCCTCCTGAGGTTGAATAGGCACTGCTGCGCCTTCTTCACGACGCTGTCAGTGTGAGTGGACCAATTCAGTTTGTCTGTGATGTGTATGCCGAGGAACTTAAAACTAGCTACCCTCTCCACTACTGTTCTATCGATGTGGATAGGGGGGTGTTCCCTCTGCTGTTTCCTGAAGTCCACAATCATCTCCTTAGTTTTGTTGACGTTGAGTGTGAGGTTATTTTCCTGACACCACACTCCAAGGGCCCTCACCTCCTCCCTGTAGGCCGTCTCGTCGTTGTTGGTAATCAAGCCTACCACTGTTGTGTCGTCCGCAAACTTGATGATTGAGTTGGAGGCGTGCGTGGCCACGCAGTCGTGGGTGAACAGGGAGTACAGGAGAGGGCTCAGAACGCACCCTTGTGGGGCCCCGTGTTGAGGATCAGCGGGGAGGAGATGTTGTTGCCTACCCTCACCACCTGGGGGCGGCCCGTCAGGAAGTACAGTACCCAGTTGCACAGGGCGGGGTCGAGGCCCAGGGTCTCGAGCTTGATGACGAGCTTGGAGGGTACTATGGTGTTGAATGCCGAGCTGTAGTCGATGAACAGCATTCTCACATAGGTATTCCTCTTGTCCAGGTGGGTTAGGGCAGTGTGCAGTGTGGTTGAGATTGCATCGTCTGTGGACCTATTTGGGCGGTAAGCAAATTGGAGTGGGTCTAGGGTGTCAGGTAGGGTGGAGGTGATATGGTCCTTGACTAGTCTCTCAAAGCACTTCATGATGACGGAAGTGAGTGGTACGGGGCAGTAGTCGTTTAGCTCAGTTACCTTAGCTTTCTTGGGAACAGGAACAATGGTGGCCCTCTTGAAGCATGTGGGAACAGCAGACTGGTATAGGGATTGATTGAATATGTCCGTAAACACACCGGCCAGCTGGTCTGCGCATGCTCGGAGGGCGCGGCTGGGGATGCCGTCTGGGCCTGCAGCCTTGCGAGGGTTAACACGTTTAAATGTCTTACTCACCTCGGCTGCAGTGAAGGAGAGACCGCATGTTTCAGTTGCAGGCCGTGTCAGTGGCACTGTATTGTCCTCAAAGCGGGCAAAAAAGTTATTTAGTCTGCCTGGGAGCAAGACATCCTGGTCCGTGACTGGGCTGGATTTCATCTTGTAGTCCGTGATTGACTGTAGACCCTGCCACATGCCTCTTGTGTCTGAGCCATTGAATTGAGATTCCACTTTGTCTCTGTACTGACGCTTAGCTTGTTTGATAGCCTTACGGAGGGAATAGCTGCACTGTTTGTATTCAGTCATGTTGCCAGACACCTTGCCCTGATTAAAAGCAGTGGTTCGCGCTTTCAGTTTCACGCGAATGCTGCCATCAATCCACGGTTTCTGGTTAGGGAATGTTTTTATCGTTGCTATGGGAACGACATCTTCGACGCACGTTCTAATGAACTCGCACACCGAATCAGCGTATTCGTCAATATTCCCATCTGACGCAATACGAAACATGTCCCAGTCCACGTGCTGGAAGCAGTCTTGGAGTGTAGAGTCAGCTTGGTCTGACCAGCGTTGGACAGACCTCAGCGTGGGAGCCTCTTGTTTTAATTTCTGCCTGTAGGCAGGGATCAGCAAAATGGAGTCGTGGTCAGCTTTTCCGAAAGGGGGGCAGGGCAGGTCCTTATATGCGTCGCGGAAGTTAGAGTAACAATGATCCAAGGTTTTACCACCCCTGGTTGCGCAATCGATATGCTGATAAAATTTAGGGAGTCTTGTTTTCAGATTGGCTTTGTTAAAATCCCCAGCTACAATGAATGCAGCCTCCGGATAAATGTTTTCCAGTTTGCAAAGAGTTAAATAAAGTTCGTTCAGAGCCATCGATGTGTCTGCTTGGGGGGGATATATACGGCTGTGATTATAATCGAAGAGAATTCTCTTGGAAGATAATGCGGTCTACATTTGATTGTGAGGAATTCTAAATCAGGTGAACAGAAGGATTTGAGTTCCTGTATGTTTCCTTCATCACACCATGTCCCGTTAGTCATGAGGCATACGCCCCCTCCACTCTTCTTACCAGATAGATGTTTGTTTCTGTCGGCGCGATGCGTGGAGAAACCCGTTGGCTGTACCGCCCTGGATAGCGTTTTCCCAGTAAGCCATGTCTCCGTAAAGCAGAGAACGTTGCAGTCTCTGATGTCCCTCTGGAATGCCACCCTTGCTCGGATTTCATCAACCTTGTTGTCGAGAGACTGGACATTGGCAAGAAGAATACTGGGAAGTGGTGCGCGATGTGCCCTTTTTCGGAGTCTGACCAGAACACCGCCGCGTTTCCCTCTTTTTCGGAGTCGTTTCCTTGGGTCGCTGCATGCGATCCATTCCGTTGTCCTGTTTGTAAGGCAGAACACAGGATCCGCGTCGCGGAAAACATATTCTTGGTCGTACTGATGGTGAGTTGACGCTGATCTTATATTCAGTAGTTCTTCTCGACTGTATGTAATGAAACCTAAGATGACCTGGGGTACTAATGTAAGAAATAACACGTAAAAAAACAAAAAACTGCATAGTTTCCTAGGAACGCGAAGCGAGGCGGCCATCTCAGTCGGCGCCGGAAGTGCACCTACTGCCAACAGTGCAAAAAATAATCATTAGGAACGCAAGGCTTTATCGTTGTTGTTTTTTACAGAAATGTTTGGTGATCAACTTTGAATGCCTTGTAGATCGAGCCACCAAAACAATAGTCACAAATTGCCATACCCCTTAATCCTGGTTGATGTGTCAACAATCATCTGCATGTTAATAGCAGTCTGCAGTTCACACAGTAAGTAGGCTAATGGGAAGACAGGCAGCCTACTAAAGTAGATTGACCTAGTTAGCAAAAAAACAGTACTAGACAATAACAGATGAAGACAAAATGTGTACGTTATTGTCTTGCTGAAAGGGGAATTAATCTCCCCGTGTCTGGTGGAAAGCAGACAAAACCAGGTTTTCCTCTAGGATTTTACCTGTGCTTAGCTCCATTCCATATCTTTTAAATCCTGAAGAACTCCCCTGTCCTTAACGATTACAAGCATACCCATAATATGATGCAGCCACCACTATCCTTGAAAATATGTGGAGTGGTACTCAGTAAGGTGTATTGGATTTACCCCAAACATAACACTTTGTATTCAGGACAAAAAGTGATTTGCTTTGCCATATTTTTTTGCAGCATTACTTTAGTGCAGAGTTTATGAAACTCGGTCCTCGGGACCCCAAGGGGAAGTACATTTTGGTAATTGCCCTTACACTACACAGCTTCAAATAATCAAATAATCATCAGCTTTGTAGTGTCAGGGCAAAAACCAAAACGTTGCTTTAGTGGCGTATTTCAATCAGGATGCATGTTTTGGAATATTTTTATTCTGTACAGGCTTTCTTCTTTTCACTGTCAATAGGTTAGTATTGTGGAGTAACAACAATGTTATCGCCAATCACAGCCATTAAACGTTGTTTTAGATTCACCAGTTGTGAGAGCCTGCCGAGGCGTGGGAGCCCGACGAGCCGGCTGAGGTATGACTTGGGATGGGAGCCTGCTGAACCAACCGAGGTAAGACAAACCTCTCGAGCCAGCCCAGGCATGGAAGTCTGACGAGCCAGCTGAGGCACACCCAGATTCCTTCGGCAGGGCACCCGGATCCAACGTTACCAACAAAAAAACTCCCTGATGCTTCCAATTATGGTGTCAGCATTCTGTAGGGACAGATGCTGGTAGACGAGAAGCAAGTACAGGGAGTGAACATTTAATATATAACCGACATGAAACAAAACAAGGACAGCGTCTGGACAAAGGGAACAAAACAACAACATTCATGCTGACACGGGGATGAAACTGAGGAATAGACAGATATAGGGGAGGCAATCAATAAGTGATGGAATCCAGATGAGTCCAATGAAGCGCTGATATGCGTAACGATGGTGACAGGTGTGCGTAATGATGGGCCGTAATGAATGCCCATCCACGACCCATTTTCAATGCCCTGGCTGAGGGAAGGAGGTTCTCACCCAAGATTTGACTGTACATGGCCCCATCCATCGTCCTTTTGATGCGGTGAAGTTGTCCTGTCCCCTTAGCAGAAAAACACCCTCAAAGCATAATGTTTCCACCTCCATGTTTGACGGTGGGGATGGTGTTCTTGGGGTCATAGACAGCATTCCTCCTCATCCAAACACGGCGAGTTGAGTTGATGCCAAATTCTGGTCACATCTGACCACAACACTTTCACCCAGTTGTCCTCTGAATCATTCAGATGTTCATTGGCAAACTTCAGACGGGCATGTATATGTGCTTTCTTGAGCAGGGGTACCTTGCGGGCGCTGCAGGATTTCTGTCCTTCACGGCGTAGTTAGTTACCAATTGTTTTCTTGGTAACTGTGTTTCCAACTGCCATGAGATCATTGACAAGATCCTCCCCTGTAGTTCTGGGCTGATTCCTCACCGTTCTCATGATCATTGCAACTCCACGAGGTGAGATCTTGCATGGAGCCCCAGGCCGAGGGAGATTGACAGTTCTTTTGTGTTTCTTCCATTTGTGAATAATCGCACCAACTGTTGTCACCTTCCCACCAAGATGCTTGGCGATGGTCTTGTAGCCCATTCCAGCCTTGTGTAGGTCTACAATCTTGTCCCTGACATCCTTGGAGAGCTCTTTGGTCTTGGCCATGGTGGAGAGTTTGGAATCTGATTGATGGATTCCTTCTGTGGACAGGTGTCTTTTTTACAGGTAACAAACTGAGATTTGGAGCACTCCCTTTAAGAGTGTGCTCCTAATCTCAGCTCGTTACCTGTATAAAAGACACCTGGGAGCCAGAAATCATTATGATGGAGAGGGGGTCAAGTACTTATTTCCCTCATTTAAATGCAAATCAATTTATAAAATTTTTGACATACGTTTTTTCTGGATTTTTGTTGTTGTTATTCTGTCTCTCACTGTTCAAATAAACCTACCATTAAAATGATAGACTTATCATTTCTTTGTCAGTTGTTCTTTTCCCCCTCACTGTATATACAAATACTAATCAGTGGGAATAGGGGACAGGTGTGCGTGATTTAAGTTCCAGAGGGATCCGTGACATTTAATTTTCAATTAATTTGTAAAAAATTATAAAAACATAATTCCACTTTTATATAATGGGGTATTGACCCAAAAATCTATATTTAATCAATTTTAAATTCAGACTTCAATACAAAAAATGTGGAAAAAGTCAAGGGGTAGGAAGCATAAACGTAACCACATGTAACAGATAGATTTGCATTAGTGTATGCATCAAAGGTCCCAATTAAAAGTTACACCTCACTTTTCTATTTTTCGAGTTATTACATAAAGCCAATCAGAATTCTGAAGAATGCCAACGTCATGTCGGAAAATGTTTTTCTGGGGTGTGATGTAATATAGAGGACCCGGCAAGCCAGCCTATTCCCTATAATATAAACTCCAACAAAAATACAGTAATTTACAATGGGTAACTTCAAATTAAACTAAATTGTATGACTACTGGTTTCAATTACATTTTCTTACAAGCAACTACTTCATGAATTTATTGTTACAAAACAACTTGCAAGGTTGCTAGCCAACTAGCCTGCTAATGTTTGCCCTACCAGCCTAGAGCCCAACTACTGCAGACCACATGACACAACACAACTAAAACATAACCACAGATCAAAAACAAAGAATGAGCAGAGACATACAGATTTAAGGCTAGGGCCAATTCAATGACAACACTTTTAATAGAGCACAGGCCGAATTATCAATCAAAGTGAGGGGCTCACGAGCGCTTCACCGGGCCTAGGGAGAGTCAGGGAAATCCGTTAACTAGCTATATAGTGAGAAAAATAGATTGATTCCAGATAGGGATGTGACGATACGAGTATCACGATATTTGTTCCATGGCAAAAATGAAAACATGAAGCAGACAAAACTCGTTCGCCCTTAAAATAACTGCTATATGTAAAATATTGTGTGCTACAGCTAGGAAAATAAATAAATGCGATTTTGGATGACAACATAATGATGTTTGTTTCCAACATTAGGGCTGTTTCCTTACTAAAGTTAAATCCGCTTTGTCTCAGTCAGCTAGCGTGCAGCACTAAGCCAAGGTTGAAAAAGTTACAAAACTACCGTAGCCTTTTTCACAGAGAACAATGGCGAAAAATACAAATAAATAAAAGGAGAACCGATGAGGACAATTAGAGCAAGCAGATATGATTTTCTCCTTCGTTTTGAGCCCAAGGCAAAAAGGCACCAGAGCGGGTTCCCACAAGATAATACCGAGCATGAGGTGTGAAGAGAATGAGCTGTGGCTAACATTAGCTAGCTTGAGTTAGCTACTGAGCAAGCATATGAAGTCAGTAACCCAGAGTAGATCCTCCACATGATGTTGAGAAATAGCACATTGTGGGTATTTTAGAAGATATACAGAAATAAGTTAATAAATATGTAATAACCCAAAAACATTATGTTTGTACTTATAAGTAGCCAGATTGTGACTACAACTTACTAAGTATAAGTTACTAAGTCTTTGACCACACACTGGTGAGGTAAAACTAGAAATGCTTCCTACCCTTGAAAGCAACAATATTTGGGTGATAGGGTGTTCTAACTTTGCAGCTGCAGTTCCCTTTACAATAATTTTTACATGTAAATGGCATGTTATAGAAGGGTCTAGACACCTTTATTATGATTCACTTCCTCATTCAACATGAACAAAGGCTCGAAAAACACCCTAATTAATGCCCTTTTAGAAATGACAAAGCTCTCAGTATAGTGATGGAGTTCCTTAGATGTTGTGCTTGTTTCATTCCGAACTATATCTGCAATGTTTTATTCCATTTTGTGCGACTCGAGCCATTTCCCCTATACAGCTGTGCAGGCCGGGTGTGTCCGTATACAACATCTAAAGACCTGCATCACTATACTGAGGGTTTTGCCATTTCTAAAATTATGTACTTTAGTGTTTTTGGAGCCTTTGTTCATGGTTTTTCAAGATATTCAATGCATTTTTATGAGCTACAGCAATAAAGGCCTAATTCAAAATCAAATGGCTAAATTATTAATTTTATTATCATCTTAAAACAATTCCATAAGTTACTGTACCTTAGTACATAAAATGGATAAAATAGTTTTTCCCCCTCATCAATCTACACACAATACCCCAAAATGACAGAGCAAAAACAGGTTGCATAGTTTGCATATGTACACTATTGTTCAAAAGTTCGGGGTCACTTAGAAATGTCCTTGTTTTTGAAAGAAAAGCACATTTTTTGTTCATTAAAATAACATCAAATTCAATTGAAATACAGTGTAGACATTATTCATGTGTAAATTACTATTGTAGCTGGAAACAGCAGATTTTCTATGGAATATCTACATAGGCGTACATAGGCCCATTATCAGCAACCATCACTCCTATGTTCCAATGGCATGTTGTGTTAGCTAATCCAAGATTATCATTTTAAAAGGCTAATTGACCATAAGAAAACCCTTTTGCAATCATGTTAGCACATCTGAAAACTGTTGTTCTAATTTTAAACAAGCAATAAAACTGTCCTTCTTTAGACTAGCTGAGTATCTGGAGCATCAGCATTTGTGGGTTCGATTACAGGTTCAAAATGGCCAGATACAAAGTACTGGGGCATGGGATCTATTGGGGCAGTAAGCAAATTGAAGTGGGTTTTGGGTGGCAGGTAAGGTAGAGGTTATATGATCATTGACTAGTCTCTCAAAGCACTTCGTGATCACAGAGGTGGGTGCTACGGGGCGATAGTCATTAAGTTTGGTTACCTTTGCCTTCTTGACTACAGGAACAATGGTGGCCATCTTGAAGCATGTGGGGACAGCAGACTGGGATAGGGAGAAATAAATAAACACGCAAATAAACACACCAGTCAGCTGGTCTGTGCATGCTCTGAGAACGCGGCTAGGGATGCTGTCTTGGTCAGCAGCCTTGCGAGGGTTAACACGTTTAAATGTTTTACTCACGTCAGCCACAGACAAGGAGAGCCCACAGTCCTTGGTAGCGGGCCGCGTCGGTGACACTGTGTTATCCTCAAACCGTGTGAAGAATGTGTTTAGCCTGTCCGGAAACAAGACGTTGTTCTTGGCGATGTGACTGGTATTCCTTTTGTAGTCCATGATTGTCTGTCGTCCCTGCCACATACGTCTTTTGTCTGAGCCGTTGAATTGAGACTCCACTTTCTCTATACTGACGTTTAGCTTGTTTGATTGCTTTGCGGAGTGAATAACTACACTGTTTATATTCTGCCATATTCCACATCACCTTGCAATGGTTAAATGCGGTGAATGTTACCATCTATTCACGGTTTCTGGTTAGGGTAGGTTTTGATAGTCACAGTGGGTACTACATCTCCGATATACTTCCTTATAAACTCAGTCACCATATCCGTGTACGCGCCTACATTATTTTCGCAAGCTACCCGGAACATATCCCAGTGCACATGATCAAAACAATCCTGAAGTATGGATTCCGATTGGTCAGACCAGCTTTGAATAGCTCTTAGCACGGGTACTTCCTGTTTGAGTTTCTGCCTATAGGAAGCGAGGAGCAAGATGGAGTCGTGGTCAGATTTGCCGAAAGGAGGGGGAGAGCCTTGTAAGCATTCCGGAAGTATGAATAGCAATGGTCGAGAGTCTTAGCAGCGCAAGTAGTACAGTCGGTATATTGATAGACTTCGGCAGCCTAGAACTCAAATTTGCTTTGTTAAAATCCCCAGCTACAATAAATGCAGCCTCTGGATATGTGGTTTCCAGTTTGCATAAAGTCCAGTAAAGTTCTTTGAGGGCGGTCGTGGTATCGGCTTGATGGGCGATGTAAATGGCCGTGGAAATGACGGTGGAGAATTCTCTTGGGAGATAATATGGTCGGCATTTGATTGTAAGGTATTCGAGGTCGGGTGTACAAAAGGACTTGAGTTCTTAGAATTACACCATGAGTCGCTAATTATGAAACACACCCCTCCGCCCTTCTGCTTCCTGAAGAGATATTTATTCCTGTCTGAGCGATGTACTGAGAATCCTGCTGGCTTTACCAACTCCGACAGAGTATCCCGAGAGAGCCATGTATCCGTGAAACAAAGTATATTACATGCCCCGATGTCTCTCTAGAAAGAAATCCTTTCTCTCAGCTCATCTACTTTGTTATCCAAAGACTGAACATTAGCGAATAATATACTCCTAAGTCGAACCAGCAGGCCACCTCAAGTGACTCTCCTCCGCCTGCAATATTTTGGGTCGGCCTCTGGAATAAGTTAAATTGCTCTGGGGAGAGTCAACTAAGGATCTGCTCCAGGGAACGTCATATTCCTGGTCGTAATGCTGGTCGTTCTGGTGAGTTACCGCTGCTCTAATATCCAAGAGTTCTTCCCGGCTGTACATAATAACACAAAACATTTCCTGAGCAAATAATGTAAAAATAGTACACACACAAACAAAAAAAATAATGCAAAGTTTCCTTAGAGCTCTGTTGGCACCATCCCTTTTACTGAGCTGCGTAAAGACAGACTGACAGGGGTGAGACAATTAATTATAATTTGTCTTACTGTTCTTTTGTTGTTTGCAGGTGCTCTATCCTTCTGACCCTATGCAGCCAGGTCCCATCTACTTTTTAACTCCTCGCAAGTGCGGCTTGTTTGATGTCTGCTGGGAAGGAATACCACAACAAGTCAACAACGTGAGTTATGAAGGCACGTCATGGTGTTGTGAAGGACAGCACTGTCACAGGGGTCCCCATCCCATAGCTGGTTGGATTGGAGGACGATACGGTGCTGGTGGAAAGCTACGGCTGGCAACAACACCTGACTCAATACTTCAGGCCGCTGCCACAGATCAACCAGTACCAGCACTTCAGGTGAAAATAATTTTCATTGCATCGTATGAGGTTATTCTTCTTATATGAACTTGGGAGCTGAATTGATGTTTTGCAAGGTTGTAATGTCTTCAGATTTGTTGTTATTCCCTGTTTTACATCTTGGATTCTCTGGAACCTGGTGATGTTGTCGCCAAGGAGTGTTCGTACTCAGTCTGGACGAGGTTTCAGCTGCTGCCCAATGCTGACATTCTTCCTCCCATAGATGGTCAGCCTGTACAAGCACCACCTGAACTGGACACACCTAGGAGTTTTGCGCCAAAAAAGCTATGGACATCACATGCCCTAAACCAAAGTCAAGGGCAGGACATTAACAGGCTCTGTTAATATAGATTCCCTTGTTCATGCGTGGTTCGGACGGACCAGTCATCAGCACAATCTGCATTGCCTCTATTCAAAAGAATCTCTCCTAACACACACGCCATACGTTGCTGCTACTAATTTTTTTAAATCCTGATGCTCAGCCACTTTACCCCTGATTTTATGAATGTAACCACCTTGTCTATCACTGATATTGTTATTGATATTGTTCTTGTACATACTGCATATTATTTTATTTATATTGACACCATCTATTTCATATATTGCTACTATGTAAGTAACCATTTGGCTGAACAGTTTACACCTTCTGTAGAGACCATCCACTTAGCAAGACTTGCATATTGGCAATATTATGGACATCATCCGTCTGTGTTAAAATGGAATACTATTTTAGAATGTCGATGTTGTAGAGACGGAGTAAGACTGTATGTGTATTAACTGAGATAATGTATGTAGTTTAACTAGCTATACCATCATCCCATATGCTCTCTGTGCTGTTAGCAATGCATTAATGTTTCTTCAACGAGACGTTATGAGACGTTAGTGAGATGAACTGAGACGCAAGTATGAGTCATCATGAATGATTAAAAAAAAAACACATGGAAAAGACTCTTTATACAAACAATCTGATAATGTCACCAGATAAATAAAATATTATGGACAAGTAAATAATTACAAGTAAATCAACAACTATATCTGCTTCAAATGATGATGCATGTTGTTATTGTATTAGTATCACTTCCAAAACTACAGCATTCAAAAAGTTGTGTATGAGTTCAGATGTTTAGGAAAGCCCTGTTTGTAGTGTCTGTGTGTGTGTTGTATTTGGGGTTATTTTTGAGGTTGTAATTCAAGTTTATTCTGACCCGTGGGCCATGTAACAGGGAGTATGTCACATCCTGCCCAGCCAGTCACTGACCACAGGGCTAAACTAGAGGCAACTAAGACCGTGTTACACACACACACACAGGTACACGCACAAATACGCACACACACACACACACAAACAAGCACGCATGCATACACACACTAGAGAGGTGGGGCATTGCAAAGACTCTAAAATAAATACAGTAGAATGAAAGATTGTCCATACCTCTTCTCTCTGGGTGTCTCAGTCAAGTTGAAGTCTCTATGCTCTGGAAGGGTAACAAGGAATGACAGTAATGTGAGTAACAAGGAAAGTGAGACTCACCAGGAGTCCCCATCAACTAATAAACACCAGAAGCAGAGTTAATTTATACGTCACAAATGGCACCCTATTTCCCATATAGTTCATTACTTTTGACCAGGGCAGATAATACTCTAAGTAGTGCCCTACATAGGGACTATGGAGCCATTTGGATCACAAGCAATGATCAATTATACCTAGGTCAGATTTGCTAAGACTGCAAATGTATGGTAAATGTTAATGTTTATGGGATAATATTGCATCATATTCATCATATACAGTATACCTTCTTTCTTCACAGATGACATACTCACAGATGGAATACTTATTTTAAAATGGTGGGGGATCTACAAAATAACATATCTAATTATTTTAAGATGGTCACACCATGGATTATTATCTATTTGATTTAGAATTTTAGGACCCCAGTAGGTATTAAAAAAAGATTAAACAAATATTGAATTTGGCCTTTGCTACTACATCCCATTGAAATGTATTGAAGATCACATTCATAAATGGCAAAACAGACAGTCAAAATATAAATCATAAGGAATAAGGTTTTGAAGTGTGTGTCCTACATCTAGGGGATATAAGAAGCTCAGGAAATATTTGTGTTTTGGACACATATTTAACCCCCCTTTTTTGATGCTACAAACCTACAGTTGAAGTCGGAAGTTTAGCCAAATTCAATTAAACTCAGTTCCTCCCTGACATTTAATCCTATTAAAAATTCCCTGATTAATGTCAGTTATGATCACCACTATTTTAAGAATGTGAAATGTCAGAATAATATTAGAGAGAATGATTTATTTCAGCTTTTATTCCTTTTATCACATTTCCAGTCAGTCAGAAGTTTACATACACTCAATTAGTATTTGGTAGCATTGCCATTACATTGTTTAACTTGGGTCAAACGTTTTGGGTAGCCTTGCACAAGCTTCCCACAATAAGTTGGGTGAATTTTGGCCCATTCCTCCTGACAGAGCTGGTGTAACTGAGTCAGGTTTGTAGGCCTCCTTGCTCGCACACACTTTTTCAGTTCTGCCCACACATGTTCTATGGGACTGAGGTCAGGGCTTTGTGATGGCCACTCCAATACCTTGACTTTGTTGTCCTTAAGCCACTTTGCCACAACTTTGGAAGTATGCTTGGGGTCATTGTCCATTTGGAAGACCCATTTGCAAACAAGCTTTAACTTCCTGACTGATGGAATGAGATGCTGCTCTCATATATCCACATAGATGGCATCATGAGGCAGTAAAACTATTTTGTGAAGGGCACCAGTCCCTTCTGCAGCAAAGCACCCCCAAAACATGATGCTGCCACCCCTGTGCTTCATGGTTGGGATGGTGGTCTTCGGTTTGCAAGCCTCCACCTTTTCCTCCAAACATATCAATGGTCATTATGGCCAAACAGTTATATTTTTGTTTCATCAGACCAGAGGACATTTCTCCAAAAAGTACGATCTTCATCCCCATGTGCAGTTGCAAACCGTAGTCTGGCTTTTTCATGGCGGTTTTGGAGCAGTGGCTTCTTCCTTGCTGAGATGCCTTTCAAGTTATGTCGATATAGGACTCGTTTTACTGTGGATATCGATACTTTTGTACCTGATTCCTCCAGAATCTTCACAAGGTTCTTTGCTGTTGTTCTGGGATTGATTTGCACTTTTTGCACCAAAGTATGTTCATCTCTAGGAAACAGAACAAGTCTCCTTCCTGAGTGGTATGAAGGCTGCGTTGTCCCATGGTGTTTATACTTGCGTACTATTGTTTGTACAGATGAACGTGATACCTTCAGGCATTTGGAAATTGCTCCCAAGGCTGAACCAGACTTGTGGAGGTCTTGGGTGATTACTTTTCATTTTCCCAGGATGTCAAGCAAAGAGGCACTGAGTTTGAAGATAGGCCTTGAAATACATCCACAGGTACACCTCCAATTGACTCAAATGACGTCAATTAGCCTATCAGACGCTTCTAAAGCCATGACATCATTTTCTTGAATTTTCCTAGCTGTTTAAAGGCACAGCCAACTTAGTGTATGTAAACTTCTGACCCACTGGAATTGTGATACAGTGAATAAGTGAAATAATCTGTCTGTAAACAATTGTTGGAAAAATTACTTGTGTCATGCACAAAGTAGATGTTCGAACCGACTTGCCAAAACTATAGTTTGTTAACAAGAAATGTGTGGAGTGGATGAAAAACGAGTGTTAATGACTCCAACCTAAGTGTATGTGAACTTCCGACTTCAACTGTACCTTCATACCTCCATAATGTTTTATTAACCGGTAGCTGGTTACCGTCAGACGAGTCCAGTGACACTTGTGGGGGTCGTAGAACAAAACGGAGAACACGATCGTGTTTGTGAGAATCTCATCTTTTTAAAGAGATGACAGACGTTTTTGTGATATTCGGGATGTCTCATGTTCTTAAACACCACTGTAGCTCGGCCACCTTCCACCGCAGATGCGGAAGGCCGACATAGGCGGATGCAGTGGATTTAGACCAGTCCATGCAAAAATATATATCTATAGCTTAATAAAGTGATGGATTTTGATGGGGATTTTTTTATTTCGTTACTTAGATTGACACAAACATTGACAGTTTGAGTATGTCATCTGTGAAGAAAAACGTCAACATTAGGGCTACAAATACAATCACACATCTGTCTATGTTAAACTTTGGCAGGCGAGTGTGTTGTGCACTTCCATTGACCTGTCAAAAGTAGTGCACTATACAGGGAACAGGGTGTCATTTGGGAGGTAAACTAGAACTTTTATAAAGCCCCAGGTCCAGCAGACCCCTACAGAGTGAGAAGAAACACACACAGGAAAGAGCTGCTGAGGAAGAACAATTCACAGAAAGAAAGAACAGGAGGAGAAAAAGGTAACAGACAAACGGTAGCAATTCCAAAACATTTCCCCATGAGAGAAACAAAACCATCTCCCCATAAAGAACCACAGCATTTCCACGAAACAAAACCAAACCAACCCTCAAAGAGAATTACTGTCAAGCCTCAAGGTACAAAACACATGACTGCATCCCAAATGGCAACCTATTCCCTATATAATACAGTAGTATAAACCAGTGCCCTATGCTAAATAGGAATAGGGTACCATTTGGGACAAGCCCATGTTCATTTCATATCCTGTTATCATTGTATTAGACTGGCCTCAAGTTAATGTGAGATTTATATTCAAAATAGGATTCTGATAGGACCATGCACTTTGTAACCATAGCTACACTCCCACCATAACCTGGGCACCAGTCTAGTTCCCGTTTCAGCCAGTTTGTCTTGATATGATAATGATGTAGTTAAGACTGCTGAATGTAGAAGTCAGGCACCCAGGCTACATCACTGCAACAATAGTGACGATATGGTCAGCCCCATACATCAGCAAGCGCAATCATAGATTCATAGACTGCTGAATATAGAAGTCAGGCACCCAGGCTACATCACTGCAACAATAGTGACGATATGGTCAGCCCCATACATCAGCAAGCGCAACCATAGATTCATAGACTGCTGAATATAGAAGTCAGGCACCCAGGCTACATCACTGCAACAATAGTGACGATATGGTCAGCCCCATACATCAGCAAGCGCAAACATAGATTAATATAGCAGAACTCGGGGGACCGGTGTTTCTAAAAGGGCTGTTCAAGACTGTACTTGCTAACTGGGTTGAGGAGAGAGTTGAGAGAGTTGAGAGAGAGATATAGGAGAGAGAGAGTGAGAGATATAGGAGAGAGAGAGTGAGAGATATAGGAGAGAGAGAGAGAGATATAGGAGAGAGAGAGAGATATAGTAGAGAGAGAGAGATATAGTAGAGAGAGAGAGAGATATATAGAGAGAGAGAGAGAGAGAGAGAGAGAGAGAGAGAGAGAGAGAGAGAGAGAGAGAGAGAGAGAGAGAGAGAGAGATAGGAGAGAGATAGGAGAGAGATAGGAGAGAGATAGAGAAAGAGATAGGAGAGAGATAGGAGAGAGATAGGAGAGAGATAGAGAGAGAGGAGAGAGATAGAGAGATATATAGGAGAGAGAGAGAGAGATAGAAAGATATATAGGAGAGAGAGAGAGAGAGATAGAGAGATATATAGGAGAGAGAGAGAGAGAGAGAGAGATAGGAGAGA